>NC_043710.1:73204741-73250791 GCF_006229205.1 Suricata suricatta | reverse complement strand
GCCTGCTCCCCCTGGTGCGAGCCGCCGAGCGCCCCGAGGGCCTGGCCGACGAGCCCGGCCTGGAGGCGGCCCTGGCCATGCCCAACGCCTCGCACTTCTTTTGGAGCAACTACACCTTCTCCGACTGGCAGAACTTTGTGGGCCGGAGGCGCTACGGGGCCGAGTCCCAGGACCCCACGGTGAAAGCCCTGCTCATCGTGGCTTACTCCTTCATCATCGTCTTCTCGCTCTTCGGCAACGTGCTGGTCTGTCATGTCATCTTCAAGAACCAGCGAATGCACTCGGCCACCAGCCTCTTCATCGTCAACCTGGCGGTCGCCGACATCATGATCACGCTGCTCAACACGCCCTTTACCTTGGTGAGGCCCCGGCCCCCGCCCGCGCTGGCGGGCTCGGCCCTCCTTCCCCCCTCCGCTCCCCTCCCGCCCCGCTCCCCCAGCCCCTCTCCTCCGTCCGCGGAGTTCTCCTCCGCTCTCCCTGGGTCCAGCCGGCCGGCTGCGCCTTTCCAGCTCCTTCCGCTCTGCCCTCTTCGCTCACCTCTCCACGCTCTCCAGTCCGTAGACTTTCTGTCTCTTTGTATCTTCTTTTTACCCTCTCTGTGACTGTCGTTCTGTCTGTTCCTCCGTCTGGGTCTCTTTCCTCCTCTTTCCCTCCCTTCCTTCCGTCCTTCTTCCTTCTGTCTTTCTCTTCCCCTCGCTATCTCTGTCTCATCATCTTCTGGGTGAGACCTTCTGCAGCTGGGTGCAATGGGGTCAATGATTGGAATGTCTGTGGCCCACCGGGAGCAAATGACCATCTCCTACTTAATGGCAGTGCACGTGGGCCTATTTGATAATCAAGCAGTAAATCGAAGCCTCTGGAAATGTTGGCAGAGATTGTTGGGTCATCCTGCCCCCCACGCCCCAGAAATCCAGTCCATTAAATGCCCTCCCAAGCCCCTACCCTAGGAGGCTACTTTGTGCCACAGCTGATGTATCAATTGCTAATCCTTAATTTAAATTTAAGTGCGTTTTCTTAGACCACTTACTTAAATTCTATTTCTCTTTTGTGGTTTGACAGTGAGGCTGTGTTCGCAGTGTGTGTTGGGGAAGACACGAGAATGAGGTGGGCTTGGGGCCCAGGAATAGGCTGGGGGCACTTGCACACGGTGGTGGCAGATGTGGCTCCCCGCCCCAAGCCCTGGCTGCTCAGCATTAGTGGTGTCATTTCTGTCCCTCTGTGAGTTGGGAATGTGGTGCTCATGGTGGTTTGGGACTGTGAGGGCTATGACTGAGCAGTCTGATGACAGTTATTCCTATGTTTCTGCAGCATGAGTGTTCCGTTTTTTCACTTTATGGAATAACCTTGTTATTTGAGTTATTACCAAAATGGTATCTGTTCATACCTTGCTCTCTGTCTCTCTCTCTCTCTCACATATTTACACACTCAACCAGACAAGCCAGAAGCAAAGGGTGCACTCCTGCAAATTCATCCACCTGTGTGCAAGTCCTTCCAAACCTCACATTTTAAAACTACATTCTGCCTTTGTCCTCACGAGATTACAATTTGTAGATAAGGAAACTAAGGTACTGAGAGGCTCAATCCCCTGTCCAGGGTCACTTAGCTGATAATAGGCAGAGCCAGAATGAGAATGACTTTCCTGACTCAAGTCATAGGTCTGTCAACTAAGTCATCAGCCCTGGGGGTGACGGGTGAGGAGGGCTTCTTGGATGGTGATAAATAAACTTCCACTATTCCAAAGCATGGACTTTTCCTACTCTCCTGCCAGTTGATAGCTAACTGATTCCTGGCTTCTCAGAATCCTCTAGCCAAGGACAAAAGTGCTTCCAAATACCATGCCCTCACCCCCACCCCCACCCCATCCTCCACAATCCCCCCAGCCCCCACCCACTACCTCCTGTTACCTTGAAGCAGGAGATTGTGAATCGCTGGCTCCCCTTGGCTGCCCCTGCCCCCTTGGTTTCTGTCCTGACCATCTGCAACGCTAGGGTTGGGCTGAGACACCCAGGATGAGCACTGGCCCCAGGGCATGGCCCCAGTGCTGCAGCCCAGAGCAGTATGCAAAACTAAATCTGCTGGCACAGGAGGCTGGGGGGTGGGGGAGAGAAACCATGAACCCCAGGCTAGGCTGTGGCTGGGGCCTGAGGAGTCCTGCCTCGGATGATCTCCTGCAAGAGGAAGTCTCAGGGTCCTGAGAACCCAGCACCCCTCTAAGAGCACCCAGAGCGCTGGGCCCCAAACCTGACCCGTGTAACTGCCCCAGAGCTTGCAAGGTGCTGGCAAGCAGGGAGAATGAAAGGGTTGGGAGAAGGATCTTCTAAAGCCCCCAGTCAACCTCCCTGACTAGTTAAGGCATCCTGTCTTCCAGCGCTTGGTGACAGTATTCTTCCTCCCTGGTCTCCTTTCCTGTCCACTTTACACACGGCAGTGAGCATCAAGTCCAGCCCTGGTCATTGAGAGAAAAGCAAACAGTTAATTAATTACAATTCCCACAGCAGAGACATGCATAGAGTGCCGTGGATCCCTGAGGACAGAATCATTTATTCTGTCCTGCCAGAGCCCCATGAGAGGGTCAAAGGAGACTGTGCAAAGAACATAACATGTCAAAGGGCCTGGAAGAGCAGGAATTTCCTAGGTCGAGATGAACGCTCTGTGCAGATAGAGGGACCTGGAGAACAAAGGCAAAGGGCATCACAGTCGTGGTGTGAGAGGCTCGATGCAGCTGCAGCAGTGCCTGTGGGAGGAACGGGGTGGGCGGGGGCAGAGCAGGTGGGCCAGAGAGGAAGGCTGGGGCCAGCTTGTGATGGGGCCTGCTGACTCTTAAGGCATCTGACCCTGTCCTGAAAGTCCAGGATGATTCTAAGCAGGAAGGTGACAGTAATCTGATTTTTGGGTAAGAAAAATACCATCAGCAGAGCAAAGGCTGAATGACAAGTGGACAAGCCTGGAGGACAAAGATAGTAGCTAGGAGGCTTGTAAAGGTCCAGGTGAGAAAGGAGGACCGCGGCCTTGGGATGAAGAAGAGGAAATGGATCTGAAAACCATTTACAGGGAGCACTGGTTGACTTTGTAATGCACTGAATGTGGGAGGGCAGAAGTGGGAGGAGCTAAGTGTTTCTAGCTCTGTAATGTTGCTGGACTACTCAAAAGCCTCCTAGCGCTGCTACCTTGCCAGCCCCACGGAGAATAAAGCTCCTGTCCTAGTGACATGATCCGGTCAGACTCATCCCTCCCGACTCTCTTCCTCCCACTCCTCCTCCTTCCTCAAATAGGTCCTGGAATTTCTGACTCAGCGCCGTCTGTGTTCTTACTGCCACAAGTACAAATGCTACTTATTCTTCAAAGCTCATCTCAAATGCCTCATGTGTCACAATGAGGGTAGTTGGGTGCTTATTTACTATTGTTCAAGGCACTGCTGCACCTACACGTGTCATCTCTCCTCTGACTTTCCTGACAACCGTGCGATGATGGTTAGCCACCATTGTACAGATGGGGACAGTGGCGCTTGTGTAGCTTAAGGGCCTTGCCCCGGGTGCCAGCTGTAAGAGGCATATGCTCTGCTGTAAACCACTACATGATCTTTTTTCTGTCCAACTGACTTGCTCTAGATCTTTCTCTGTCATTTTGCCCCTCTACCTCAGCCCATTCTGTTCCCACCTTGCGGCCCTGAAGCTCTCCGTCTGGGCCTTCTGTGGGCACTGAATACTATCTTTGTTGCATCCTGAGGTGACTGAGTCCTCTACCGAGACCGGAAGCTCATTGTTCAGAATCAGTGCTTGGTGCTTCTTGGGCACGGGCATCACTCACAGGAGCTGCCCATGAACTGAATGAGTGAGCACATAGCCATGGATGGTATGGGGTGAGAGCCAGGCCTGCTCTCAGGGCCCCACACTGTCCTGCAGCTTGCCTTTCTCCCGCTCTGCCCGCACCCCCCCCCCCCAGCGCCAGGCCCCTGAGGTCCCTTCCCAGGTGACGTTGCAAGGTCTCCTTCGTCAACGTTAGAGAGCATAACCTCCATGCTATGTTGTGGTTTTTCACGTGTGTCTCCCTCGTTAGTCTGGACTCCTGGGGACTAAGAATGGATTTTATTATTACCATAAAAAACAGCTACTATTTATTTCTAAGAATATCTTTCTACCAATCTGCCAGACATTGTGTTCCACCCATTATAGACTTTTTAAAACCTTGATCTGTACAATAAGCCTCTAAGGTAGAGTTTTTTAAGCCTTTTTTTTTTTTTTTTTTGCAAATGAGGAAACTGAGGTTCAGGGAGATGACACACCTTGCCCAAGATGATATAGCTTGAAACTGTTACAGGTGGAAGTCCAACTGCAAGGCCCACGTCGTCCCACGCCCTCCTGGCACCTGACAAGGTGCGGCCCCAGCAGTATGCTCAGGTTTTGTTGAATCAAATACTTGATGATGAGTCATGCTGGATAAAAGCACATGTGGCCCATAGTTTAGTCATGTAGAATAGATGAAGAGAGGAGCTGGAAGAAATCTCCCAAGGGATGCTCCTCAGAGGCCACGGGGGTGGGGGTGAGTGTCAGGGTCAAGGTCCTTTCTGTCTTTGACCTCTGTGGGTTGGTTTCCAGGTCCGCTTTGTGAACAGCACATGGGTGTTCGGGAAAGGCATGTGCCACGTCAGCCGCTTCGCCCAATACTGCTCTCTGCACGTCTCAGCACTGACGTTGACGGCCATTGCCGTTGACCGCCACCAGGTGAGGGCACTGACACCCAACACCCCGTCTTTCCCCTCGGACTTTACTTTCCGGGGAGCCGCAGGGGCCCTCAAGACAGTATTTTAACACAGTTTTCAATAGGTATATCTGTCTTCTTACATTGCCTAATATGAGCACTTAGATTAGGCATTTTAAAACATTTGTGCTATGTGCTACACAAAGTTATTCCCAGTTTGTTGTTCTAACAAAGGCCGGTTGATTATATTTTGTGTCTCAGAAATTAATGAGCTTGTTTGGCGGGTAGAAAAGCAAACCTGAAACTCACAGATGCAAAGAGATTGGCAAATTGTTGCAGGTTAGAGACAAGGGAGATGGATGCTCCGTGGTGCAAGTTGTTGAGGAGGAAAATGAGCGAGGGTGCCTTGTGGCAGATGCACGTGGTGGATATGGGAAGGGAAATCAAACGGGACTCTATCCGGGAAGAGGATGGCTCCCTGGCAAGGACCTTGGGTGTGCTAACTCAGCAAATCCACGTGGTATACTTAGGTCTATGCCAATTCAAGGAATGGAAGCGCAGAAAAGTGCAAGGGTAGCTTTCCCAAGATCACATGCCTGGTGCATGTTGAGGCCAAGTTTAGCACTGAGGTCTGTCTGGTTCCAAACCTCTGCCCTGATCACGAGACCATCCTACTCTGAGAAGACTCAAGGTGGCTGATATCATAAGGGCCAGCAGGACAAGGAGAGGAAGAATTTATTCTGAGTAGCTGCGGGACGTGCAAAGGAGAGGAGACCTCAAAGATGTGGATTCAAAGATGCAGCTCAGTATGAGAAAGAATTTTCTAGCAGAACGAAGCTACCTGGGGAACGTAATGAGTTTCATTTCCCCAGCCATTTTTAAGCAAGGTCTGGATGCACTTGATAGGGATGTTGTAGAGGACATTCGTTACCTGGCAGGGGGTTGGACTTGGCTAAAGGAGATCCCTTTAGCCCCAGAATTCCCTCATTTTGGGCATTTATATTGTAGATGCTCTGGGCAAAGTCTGAAAAGGCTGCATATGGATGTTTTCTGCCTTTTCTTAACCTTCTTCCCTAATTCAACAAGGAGGACTCAGGATTACCTTTCCCTGGCCTATGCTTACCCCACTTAACATACCGTAACTGATACTTGCCCCTTGGGCCGAAGGTGGGTCTGAGGAACAAGGGGGTAAGTCTTGCCAACATCGATCGTGTTTCTGTGACATAAACCCCAAAATGGGGCCTTTTCCCAAAGCGCTGAAATCTTTGAATGATGTCTAGAGCCTCTGACCCAGGCTTTCACGTCCTTCAGCAACCCAGACAACGAGGGAGCGCGAGGGGCAAACATGGCAAAATCCAGAAGGGGGCTGTGCTGAGCAGCTTCTAAAGCCTAGTCCCTTCCTCCCGTAAAATCTTGGAGGACACAGCCAGATGTCCACTGCGTCCTGGGATGACATTCTTAGATGGCAGCAGCTCTTTAGGACCTCTCTCCCTGACCCTGGGTTCACCTGTCTCGGAATGCCTTTTTCAAGAAAGAATGATCCTAATCTTAAAATGAGGATGCCGGTAAGTTCCCAAATCTTAATTTAAGCCTTTTAGCAGAACAGATTGTCAAAACTGTAGTAATTCCAAAATGCTCTTCAGCTCAAAGCCTATAACACAGGCTTTGCTGTAGCTGTGGGAAAGCTGGACCCCACAGTTTAGAAATAGCCTTTGTAAGCCGTGTTGTGAACCCCCAAACGAACGGCAGTACAGCTTCCCAGGACAAGTAGACAGAGTCTCCTTTCCAGGCTTGTCACCTCAGATCCTCCAGAGCTCTCCATAACCTAAGGGGTCTAGAGTCATAGGGGGGACGTGATCGCATCCCAAGGTGGAGGCTGACTGTTCCTCTTCTGGCCTGTGGGTGTCATGCAAGCAGACCTCCCGCTTCACCCCTTCCCCATGCCCTCACCTCACCCTGGTTCCGCCACATATGACCTGCAAGGCATCTGCGCTGCCTGGAGTCTCTGAATCCAGACGACGTCTTCTTGTTACCTCTGGAGGTACATGGCGGGGTGGTGCAGCTCAGGGGTTAATACTGAAGGAAGGGTGCTTGTTTATAAATAGGATCTACCTGCCTTAGTGTGGCAAATGAGCTCCGTCACTGAGATTTGATCTGCTTCCAAACTTCTTTAGCCAGTGAAGCACAGTTTGCTTGTTTTCCAGGTCATTATGCATCCGTTAAAACCCCGGATCTCGATCACAAAAGGTGTCATCTACATCACGGTCATCTGGACCATGGCTACGTTCTTTTCACTCCCACACGCCATCTGCCAGAAATTATTTACCTTCAAGTACAGGTGAGTTAACTAGTAGGGAGCAGCCCAGGGACTCAGAGGATCTTGACAGAGAAAGTCTGAGCCCCCTCTGAGTCCGAGTTACTGGTACCTGCTGCACCCACCTGTTCTCTCTGTCCCTCATTCTCTTGCTTCTGAGCTTGGGGCCTATCTGTGGCACTTCTGCTTTTCTTCATCTTTTCTTCTCAGTGACTTTAGCTCCCTCCTTATTCTCCACTCAGTTTGTCTGCAAGATCAAGGCAAGAGTGAACAGCTTCTTTCGCTGGGGACATGTACTCACACAGACTGAGAATCAAAGTCGCCCAGGCCTTGTTCAAAATGGCGACATTTAAATTCCCTTGCACAATGTATAAATAAAACATGCATGTGTCTGAGGCAGGATGCTCTGTCTTCTACCTCCTATTCAGGTTTTTTTATCCTGTGTTCTCATAGAACAAGAATTTCTTTTAAAGGACTCTGTTTTTTAAAATGTAAACCCTTGTGTGTACTACTAGTTCACTGAAGATGATCTCCCCAGCTAGACTGTGAGGTTAGGAAGAGCCTGCCTATTTCTGATTTTGCTACCGTGGTGTCTCTAGCACCTGATTCACTGCCTTCATATACATGCCCTCAGTACATAATGAATGAATGAATGAACGAATGAGTGCACCTAGAGTGATTTTCATCAGTTCATACTTGTTTTAGATGAAGTTCCTTAGAAATAGGATCTCAGATGCAGATCATGCTTGGGATTTCTTAAGGAAGTGCTCCCAGGAGGGATGGCTAAGGGAGTGAGCAGGCAGGATAGCAAGAGACCAAGGGAGGGTGCACTTTTGGCATTGGAAGGGTGTCAGGGGAAGCTAAGCCAGCAGCGCAAGGGGCTCTAGAGCAAAGATAACACAGCATTTGTTCAGCCTTGAGGCCAGGGAGCTGGGCTGTCGTATTCCGGGCCCCCTGCAGAAATCAAAAACTCCCAGCCACTTGTGGGTCTTAGCGGATCTGTAGGAAATGACTTTAGTGATCCTAAGTGTGCTGGCCCCCTACCAGATCACAGGTGCCAGCTGCTTCTCGGGGGTTGGCCGGGAGTTAGCAGTCTGGCACTCCAGACCAATAAAGGGGATCTGAAGGGTCTAGGGGTGCAGTTCTACAGTAACGATGTGCTGGTCTGCCTGAACCAGACACATAGAAACACACGTTCCTGTGACGTAAGCAGGATCAGTAGAACAAGCTCTGAAGGCTGATTACAACTACAGTTGACCCTGAACAACACTAGTTTGGACTATGTGGGTCCACTTCTACGTGGATTATTTTTTTGATTAATATGGTACAGTACTTTAAATGTATTTTCTCCTCCTTATGATTTTAATAGCATTTTCTTTTCCTTAGCTTACTTTATTGTAAGGATACAGGGTATAATACATATACAAAATATGTGTTAATCAACTGTTCATGTTATAGATATGACATCCAGTCAATAGTAGGCTATGAGTAAATTTGGGGGTAGTCAAAAGTCAAAATGGGTTTTCAGTGGTGCAGGGGTCAGTGCCCTGAACCTCTATGTTGTTCAAGGGTCAACTGTAATTTATAAAGGTTCCCCCTCCCCAAATTCTATGGTATCGAAACAAATCACATAGCCAAATCTCCTAGCGCTCAGACTCCCATCTGCTTCAAACATGGGGAGCTATTTTTTTTTTCTGCTCACAAAAGCAAAGAGAATTCTCTTTCTTTTAGGAGTGATGGCCATCAGCACATATAACAAGTACAGCAGGCCACATAGTGTGATGAGAAAACAGCCATTCTGAGTTGCTGCCTAGACATTTCATAGTATGACAACCTTGTTCTCACCCACAGTCTGGGCATTTAGACTGGGACTTAAAGTTAGGATTCCACAAGTTCCTGCCTTGCTTTTCCCGGTCACCTTTAAAAAATTTTTTTTTTACCTTTATTTTTGAGAGACAGAGAGAGACAGAGCATGAAGAGGGGAAGGGCAGAGAGAGAGAGAGAGAGAGATGGAATCAGAAGCAGACTCCAGATTCTGAGCACAGAGCCCAACGCGGGGCTTGAACCCATGAACCATGAGATCACAACCTGAGCCAAGGTTGGACGCTCAACTGCCTGAGCCACCGAGCCCCTTCCCCTGCCCCACATCACCTTTTAAAATGACCACTCAGAGGTGCACCTGGGTTGCTCAGTCGGTTGAGCATCCAACTAGTGATTTTGGCTCGGGTCATGATCCCAGTCCTGCATTGGGCTCTGTGCTGAGCGTGGAGTCTGCTTAAGCCTCTCTCTCTCTCTCTCTCTCTCTCTCTCTGTCTCTCTCTCCCTACCTCCCTTGCTCGCTTGCTTGCTCTCTCTCAAAAAATAAATAAGATAAAATAAATCAAAATATTATTCAGAGTTGAGGCTGTAAAAAATTAGTTACTGCACCCCCACCACCTTATAAGTAATAGGTGCTTGCAACCCTGCTCTCTATCTCCTGCTTGCTCATGACCCGGGACAGAGGATTGCCTGTCCCTCAGCTCTGCGTCTCCAATCTGGGATTTGTAATAAATCCATCTTGTGACTTGACTTGCTTTGTGTGGCTATATTGAAACTGTGCCTTTAAACAAAATGGCCCTAAGGTTTTCACTTCCCCAAAGGGGGAGCTTGGACACCAAGGAAGGTACTGGTCAGCCATGTGTGGGTGGCTTGACCCCCCCCTCATTCAGGGGGTCATAGTCTGGATAGTCTCAACACACCAGCTCTAGGGTTTCTTCAAGGAGGACTGGGTACATTCCATAAAAAATAAATACTTGTTACATGAATGGCTGAAGGTATGTTAGTTCAGGCTTTGCCACTCACATTCTCAAGACCCATCATTTCTTTGCCCCATTCCTTAGTTCCCCTGTGGAATGGGAGGAGATAGTAAAATGAGGAAATCCAAGATTTCCTGAGGACCTTGTGCTCTCAGGATGAGTTAGTACTAAGACTAGGAATGCCAGTGCTGTATTCATTCATTGAACAGATAATTTACTGGGTCTTTGTTACAGGGTAGGAATAACATAGGTTAAGAGAACATAGAGCAGGTGTTTTCCTTATCTTTATAAAACCTCCCAATCTAGTGGAAGAGCCAGAACTGTAATCAAATCATTATGCTACAGCCAAAGTACTATAACGGATGTGCCTGGAGCCAAACAGAGAGAAAGGCTCGTGCTTCTTGGGACCAGGCCTTCCCACACTAATGGCACACCCTTCCTCTCTCTGCCTCCCTCTGTCTCTGTCTCTCCGTCTCCCTCTCTCCCGTCACCAGTGAGGATGTTGTCCGCTCCCTGTGCCTGCCAGACTTCCCTGAGCCAGCTGACCTCTTCTGGAAGTATCTGGACTTGGCCACCTTCATCCTGCTTTATATCCTACCCCTCCTGATTATCTCTGTGGCCTATGCCCGTGTGGCCAAGAAGCTGTGGTTGTGCAACACAATTGGCGATGTGACCACAGAGCAGTACCTGGCCCTGCGGCGCAAGAAGAAGAAGACCATCAAGATGCTGATGCTCGTGGTGGTCCTCTTTGCCCTCTGCTGGTTCCCCCTCAACTGCTATGTCCTCCTCCTGTCCAGCAAGGTCATCCACACCAATAATGCCCTCTACTTCGCCTTCCACTGGTTTGCCATGAGCAGCACTTGCTACAATCCCTTCATCTACTGCTGGCTCAACGAGAACTTCAGGGTCGAGCTGAAGGCATTACTTAGCATGTGCCAAAGGCTGCCCAAGCCCCAGGAGGAAAGGCCACCTTCCCCAGTCCCTTCCTTTAGGGTGGCTTGGACAGAGAAGAGCAGTGGCCGGAGGGCTCCACTAGCTAACAACCTTCTGCCCTCCTCTCAACTCCAGGCTGGGAAGACAGACTTGTCTTCTGTGGAGCCCATTGTGGCAGTGAGTTAGAGGAGGGTGAGAAGAGGCAGGGGGAAGGCTCTCTCTCCAGCTGGGTTTGGGAAAGGGCTTGAGGACAGAGACTGGAAAAAAAGCCTGTCCTCTCACCCACGGCCCTCACAGTGCTAAAAACAAGGTCCTACAGTAGCCATGGGAGTCTTGATTTCCTAGGAAACTCTGTCTAGCGTCCTACCCCATTTGTTGTGAAAGCTAAAGGGCAACTACCCAATTAGACACGTGTTTCTGAATTCCTGTCTAAGAAATGTCACAAAACCTATCACCTCGGTTCCCTGAGCCAGAGAACCTAGGGCAGCTTCAGCCCACATGAGGGCTGAGTCAGCCAGCTGCCTAACAACACACCCTACCACCGAACATCCATAAAGGACACCTGAGTCATACTTGGGGTGTGACTGACCCAGATGCACAGAACTCTGCTTTAAAAAAAGTTCATTAGCCACTGAAAGGTGAATGAGCCAGAGCTGCCACATTTTTCTGCTTCCAAAGTCCTGGGCCAGGATGAGTCACAATTGTGTGGTGGCTGGCTTGCATACATGACAAGACAGGACCAATTCACTCCCGTAAAGCAAAGAGAAATTACAGAGTTCTCTTAAAGAATTATTATTCTAAAACTTTGGAAAATATAGAAAAGCACAAAGAAGAAAACAAAAATCACCCCATTCTCCCACCAACTCGGATGAGTTTCGTTAACATGCTGTGGATTTACTTGCAACTTTTTCTTTTGTGTGTCTGTGCATGTGCGTGTGTGCGCATGCGCTTTTCATTCCACTCTGAATTACACTTTTCCATGTAGAGATAAGCAAGAAACAGGGCATGCCAGAGAACATCTGAGCCCCTATCCCAGGAACAGTGTCCAGTGTAAGAGTTGGAAGAAGAGGTGGGAGAGGAACCCAAGAAGAAGGCTGTCAGAGCCAACAGACTGCCTTCATCCTTTACCCAGTGGTGGAAAAGACCCGGATGAAGTACCTCTCCTCAGATGGCGGCCATCGCGATGAGCCAGGGAACAAAACTCATCCAGGAGGCATAACTCTTTCTCTCGCACTCACATAGAACAAGAGGTGGTAAAAACACTGCCCTGCTTTTACAGGAGATGATGGAGCCGGCTTTCCAACATGCCAGAAATAAGTGTACTTAAGACACTTCGTCCTCATAAGCTGTCTAGACAGGCCACTTCTCTGTGTTGTCTAAATAATAAAGCTTCTTCACGCCAGTTCCCTGAAGACAACTCACTTGTCAACATCACCCTGGTGGCTCACATGTCACTTACAGAAACCTATGACATTATGATACTCTTTAAGGACTCAACATGCCAGAGAAATATTCCAGAGACTGTTTTCATTATCGTCCCTCTGGTCCTGAGTGACTCACCGCGTCACCCAGAAGACACAGGCAGAATAGTGCTTAATCCACCCACCCTAAACAATTGCCATTCTCACACTGTTTTAGGTTTCTTTCTAGCACCAGATAAATTTGAAAGCACACATGGATATGGGGCTGAGTAGAAAGCTGAAGTTTTGGGAGAAGAGGTTTCTCCAAGGTTTACTTAGATCTCTTGACTATTAATTGAAACTGAACTTGGTCATATCATCTGCTTTCCTATAATGAAACATAGGGGTTATTTAACTATTCGGTTTACGAGAATGTTTGAAATATTTGACTTCCATGGGACAGAGAGACTTCTAAGCACATATGGATCCCAAGATGGATTTTTTTTAGGCCATTTGCTCCCATGCCTGTGACTACTGTCTCTGTGGTGTCAAGAAGTAGCTAATGGTTTCATCCTAATGCTGCCATAGAAATTCTTTGAACCAGAATGAGAATAGGCAGCAGGACTACAGATGGTTTGTTCCGCTCTGGGATCAGGGAGAGAGCTTTGCTTTGCTCCTCTCTGAGGGAATATAGAAATACTGCCAAGTCAGAGAAGCCCCTTCTCTGAGGGAAGACCCACAGATGGCCCATAGGTCCGGGTTTCTTGTAGTACCTCGTGTTCTCCATTCCTCTTGTTCCCTGTATTTGTACTTGTATTTGTGGATGTGAAATTTGTAGAACTTTAGCCTTTCCAATGTGCCGTAATGAGTATTTTGTTGTAATTGCTCCAGTCTCAATAAAATATATTTGGAGTGCATGGACTATTCTTCTTGGACTTCTGATTAAACCTCAGCTGGTAACCTTTAAAATGGGGATCCATGCAGATTACCAAGAGAGCATGAAGATGATCTGCCCACATCCCTGCATTTTACAACTGAGGAAGTGCCGCCATGTTTTGGCTAGGGTAAATAGCCAGCTGATTTTGGTCTAGAGCTTCTGCCACTGAACTGGCTGCCATGTTGCCTCTTTTGTGATTATGAATCTGTGCTGAGAACTTAGGACTTCACCTGTGATTTCTTGGTGATTTGAGAGGAGGCAAGCTGCCACTGGAAACTGGGGATTGGTTTCCCCACTTGCACTGTACCATGGGTGCTGCATTTTTGTGTTCACCAGGATTTCTACCCCTTGGTTCTGGGGTTCCTCTGTCCTACCCGATAAGCTGGGTATGCCTTTGTGGCATACATAAATATTCTGACCCCATCCAGAGGCCAGGAAATCAGTTGCACATAATTTCACAAAAGGTTGTATATAGGGGTAATGTACTGAGCCTAGGGGAAGACTTGAAAGGAAAATGAAAGGCAGAGGAGAAAGAGAAGGGAAGTAAGATTTGCTGACACCTAATACGTGAGATACTATGCTCAATGCTTCTCAGCTCATGATCTCATTCAACCTCACAGCAGTTCTCCAAGGTGGGCATTATTATTTCTATATTACAGGTAAGGAAACTTAGCTTCTAGAGAAGGGTCACACAGCAAAAATGGAGAGATTCTACCTCCTTGGAAATTAAGTTCTGAGAAGGCATGTAAAAAAGAATCTTAATTTGTTTTTAATTCAAGGTTCTACAAATTTCCTTGATTGTGAGATACTTTTGTGGGTTAAAACCTGCTAACCATCCTAAAAATTAGTGCTCGGATTATATGCTTTGGGAAATGCTTGACTACTAGGTGGACCCCAAGGCTCTTACAGCTTCATGGCCAATGAGTTCATGGTTCTAGTACAAGCAAGATCTTATGCTGCCTTGAGAACTTGATTCTGGTTGGAAACATCTTCCAAGTGAACTATAAGTGACTTTAAGGTTGCTGGTGCCCTGCTTGACTAACCATGGTAGGTTGCCAAGGCAAATAGCTGTCTCATAACCAGCCCAGGCCTCAGGGTCCTCAGACTGCATAGGCAGAGCTCAGCTAAACCCTCACTGCTCCAAACTGGTATGATGTGCCTCCGGGACCTCTGTGCTGCTGACTAAGCAGTGGGCTCTAGGGTAATGGGAGTTATGCCAGAGAGTCTGGGGCCAGGGGCAAATCTGGAAGATGCCAAGTGAGCATTGACTGGGGAAATAAGCTTGTCTTTGCATGTCATGTACAGGCGGGTGGCAGAAGATGCTCATAGTGCTGTGAGATCAGGTCATTAGCACCGTGTTTTGGCGTCTCTGTGTACCTGCCCTTGCCCCACATTTCATTTCAAGGAGCAGTTAAAGAAGGGATAAATAAGAAGAGGGGTTAAGATGGAGAAGCAGTATGGGAACTCTGAACTTGTCTCATCCCTGAACCCCAGCCAGACCAGCAGCAAACCATTTTGAACACCCAGGAAATTGAGCTGAAGATTAAAGCAACAATCAGCGTAACTTGAGCCACAGAACTTGGCAGGTATGCAGTGTAGAGAGGTGAACTGGGGGAGAGAAAAGCCTTAGAACTGCGGATGGTAGAGAGCTGTTTTTGCGGAGAGAGGACAGAGAGAGAGAGAAAGGGGGAGAGTGTGGTGCATTGGGATTGTGCAAGAAAAGCACTCCCCCTGAAAGCAGCTAGAGAGAGAGAGTGAAAACACTCACAAGGGACTGGAAAAAAAATCTGTTCCCCAAAACTATTGTCAGGGAGAAAGGACAGGGTTTCAGTAGCACCAGGATTCTCTAAACAGTGGAGCTCAGTACCTGGTGGTGCTCTGGTGAGGAAGCAGGGAGAATCCCCAATAGGCAGCGGGGTCTAAAAAGTCCGTGTGCCACATGGGGAGAAGCAGTTCCCCTGCTTGGAGTGCATTTGGTAGAGGTCCTGTGGCCCCCACACAGGCAAAGGTCGCAGTGGACCCCAGAGAGCATCCACATTTGTTGGTATTGGGACAAAGTTGCCAGGGTACAGGGAAATCTGGCCTGGCCATGTGTTGTGATTTGCCAAATCTCAACCTCTGCTGCTGTGTGATCACACAAATGTTTTCTGGGGCAAGATGGCACCTCTCCTTTGCTCAGCAAGACCCTCCCCTAGAGAGTAGCACAGGTCCACGCCCTAGGAGTCTCTGAAGCATGGGGTTTTGAAATACAACCCCATCTGAGATAAAACTCTGGAGTGAGGGACCACCTGGCAGGCGGGGAGCTTGGACACGGACCGAGTAAAGGTGAGGAGTAGATGGTGGCCTGAGACAAAGGGGGGTGGTGGTGCTTGATTGCGGGTTGGTGAGAGTGCAAAGTTACTGCACCAGAGACTGGGGAGCTAGGTGAAGCCATTTTCACCCCTACCATGCATGCTCCACACATGCACACATACACACATAGATCCACCCTAGTAAACTAAGCAGTGCCACCAACTAGGAAATGGAGCAATTACACCAAGCCCTTCCCAACTGTGCCCTCCAGCCATAACCCCCAGAAGACCAGGACAAATCCCTCTACCTGTTTAGTGTATGTAGTGTGATTCAAAGTTTCAGTTCTAGGGGAAACTGGATGTAACTTCATTTGGGTTTCATTGTGTTTGCTGGTTCACTTATTTGTCCTTTTCTTTGCTTTTGCTTTCTTTTTCTTTTCTTTTTTTCTCTTTCTTGGATACAGAAAAAGCAAATTTAAAATTTTTTTTAATGTTTTCTATTTTATTTTCTTTATTTTGTTTTATTCTATTTTACTATTTAAAGTTTTTTTTATTTTTAACTTTTTTTTTCTTTCCTTTCTCCTTTTTCTCTATTCTATCAAGCTTCTTTCAACAAACAGACTGAAAAACATCTGGGATCTAGCTTCCTTTATTTGATTTGATTTTGTTTTGTTTTTTAATTTTTACTTTTTATTTTACTAATGTTTTTCTTCCTTCAAATGACAAAATGGAACAATTCACCCAAAAAGAATGAACAGGAGGAAATGATGGCCAGGGACTTAATCAACATAGATAGAAGTAAGATATATGAACTAGAATTTAAAACTATAATTATAAGAATAATAGCTAGAGTTGAAAAAAGCATAGAAGACACCAGAGAATCCCTTTCTGCTAAGATAAAAGAACTAAAATATAGTCAGCTGATATTAAAAATCCTATAACCTAGATGCAATCTTTTTTTAAATTTTTTTAAATGTTTTTAATTTATTTTTGAGAGACAGAGACAATGCAAGCAGGGGAGGGTCAGAAAGAGAGAGAGAGACAGAATCTGAAGCGGGTTCCAGGCTCTGAGCTAGCTGTCAGCACAGAGCTCGACGCAGGGCTCAAACCCACGAACCGTGAGATCATGATCTGAGCCAAAGCCAGACGCTTAACTGTCTGAGCCACCCAGGTGCCCCAACCGAGTTGCAATCTTGAATGGATACCATGACAGCATGGATGCACAAAGTAGAGCAGCAAATCAGTAAGATAGAAGATAAAATTATGGAAAATAATGAAGCAGAAAAAAAGAGGGAGACAAAGGCAAAAGATCACTACTATATAAGACTTAGAGAACACAGTGACTTATTAAAAAGGAATAACATTTGGATCATTGGAGTCCCAGGAGATGAAGAGAGAGAAAAAGGGGTAAAAGGTTTGTGTGAGCAAATTATAGCTGAAAACTTTCCTAGTCTGGGGAACGATACAGACATCAAAATCCAAGAAGCATAGAGAACTCCCATTACATTCAACAAAAACCGACCATCATCAAAACATGTCATAGTCATATTCACAAAATAGACAAGGCAAGAATTATTAAAGCAGCAAGGGAAAGAAAGTCCTTAACCTACAAAGAACGACAGATCAAGTTCACAGCAGATCTGTCTACAGTAACTTGGCAGGACAGAAGGCAGTGACAGGATATATTTAATGTACTGATTTAGAAAAATATGCAGCCAAGAACTCTTTATCCAACAAGGCTGTCATTCAAAATAGAAGAAGAGATAAAGAGTTCCCAGACAAACCAAAACTAAAGAAGTTTATGACCACTAAACCTGTCCTGCAAGAAAAGTTAAGGGGGATTCTTTGAGTAGAGTAAGACCAAAAAAGACCATAACCAAAAAAGTACTAGAAAGGCCTATAGAACACCACCAGAAACACCAATTCTACAAGTGGAACAATGTCACTAAATTCATATCTTTCAATAATCACTCTAAATGTAAATGGACTAAATACTCCAATTGAAAGACATAGGGTATCAGAATGAATAAGAGAACAATATCCACCTACATGCTGCCTATAAGAGAATCCTTTTAGACCTAAAGACATTGGCAGATTGAGAGTGAGTGTATGAAGAACCATCTATCGTGTTAATGGATGTCAAAAAAAAAAAGCTGGAGTAGCCATACTTACATCAGACAAACTAGATTTTAAAACAAAGATTGTAACGAGATGAAGAAAGGCATTATATCATACTGAAATCGTCTATCCACCAAGAAGATCTAACAATTATAAATATTGATGCTCCCAACTTGGAACACCCAAATATATTAATCAATTAATCACAAACATAAATTCATAATAATATCATAATAGTAGGGAACTTCAACACCCCACTTACAACAATGGACAGATCATGTAAGCAAAATATCAACAAGGAAACAATGGCTTTTTATGACACACTGGATCAGATGGGCTTAACAGATATTTTCAAAAACATTTCATCCTAAAGCAACAGAATACACATTCTTCTCAAGTGCACATGGAACATTCTTCAGAATAGGTCACATACTGGGTTGCAAATCAGGCCTCAATAAGTACAAAAAGATCAATATAATACCATGCATATTTTCAGATCACAATGCTATGAAACTTGGAATCAACAAAAAAATTTAGAAAGACCACAGATAGTTGGTCTTACTAAAGAATGAATGTGTTACAGAAATTAAGGAAGTACGTGAAAGCCAATGAACATGAAAACATGACAGTCCAAACCCTCTGGGCTATAGCAAGGGCAGTCATAAGAGCAAAGTATTCTAGCAATGCAGGCCTTCATAGATAAGGAATAAATGTTTCAAATACACAGCTTAACCTTACACCTAAAGGAGCTGGAAAATGAATGCAAATAAAGCTCAAAACCAGCAGAAGAAGAGAATTAATAAAGATTAGAGTAGAAATCAATGATATGTTAAAAAAAAAAAAACTATAATAGATCAATAAAACCAGGACCTGGTTCTTCAAAAATTAACAAAATTGATAACCCCCTAGTCAGATTTATAAAAAAGAAAAAGGAAAGGACACAAATAAATAAAATCATGAATGAAAGAGGAGTGATCACAACTAACACCATAGAAATCCAAACAATAATAGAATATTATAAACAATTATATGAAAACATATTGGGCAATCTGGAAGATATGGACAAATTCCTAGAAACATATAAATTATCAAGACAGAAACAGGAAGAAATAGAAAATTTGAGCAAACCTATAACCAGTAAAGAAACTGAATCAGTAATCAAAAATCTCACAACAAGAGTCTAGTGCCAGATGGCTTTCCAGGGGAATTCTACCAAACATTTAAAGAAGAGTCAACACCTATTCTTTTGAAGCTGTCCCCCCCCCAAAAAAATAGAAATGGAAGGAAAATTTCCAAACTCATTCTACAATGCCAGCATTATCTTGATTCCAAAACCAAAGACCCCACTAAAAAGATATACAGACCAATTTCCCTGATGAACATGTATGCAAAATTCCTCAACAAGATATCAGCAAACCAAATATAAAATACATTAAAAGAATTGTTCACCATGATTCAATGGGATTTATTAGTGGGCAGCAGGGCTGGTTCAATATGTATAAACCAATCAACATGATATAATGCATTAATAAAAAAAGAATAAGAACCATATGATCCTCTCGATAGATGCATAAAAAGCATTTGACAAAATACAGCATCATTTCTTGATTTTAAAAAAATCCTCAAGAAAATAGGGATAGAAGGAATACACCTCAAGATCCTAAAGGCTATATAAGAAAGGCCCATAGCTAATATCTTCGATGGGGGAAACCTGAAAGCTTTCTCCATAGGGTCAGAAACACAAAAGGGATATCCATACTCACCACTGTTGTTCAACACAGTCTTGGAAGTCCTAGTGTCAGCAGGCAACAAAAAGAAATAAAAGGTATTCAAATTGGCAAGGAGGAAGTCAAACTTTTACTCTTTGCAGGTGACATGATACTCTACATGGAAAACCCAAAAGACTCCACCAAAAACTTCCAGAACTGATACATGAGTTCAACAAAGTTGCAGGATATAAAATCAACGTACAGAAATCTGTTGCATTTCTATACACCGATAATGAAGCAGCAGAAAGAAATTAAGGAATTGATCCCATTTATAATGGCACTGAAAACTATAAAATGCCTAGGAATAAGCTTAACCAAAGAGGTAAAAGATCCATATGCTAAAAACTATAGAAAGCTCATGAAAGAAACTGAAAAGGACACAAAGAAATGGAAAAAAATTCCTTGTTCATGGATTGGAAGAACAAATAAGGCAATCTACATATTCAATGCAATTTCTATCAAAATAACACCAGCAATCTTCACAGAGCTAGAACAAGCAATTCTAAAATTTGTGTAGAACCAGAAAAGACCTCGAATAGCCAAAGTAATGTTAAAAAAGAAAACCAAAGCTGAAGGCATTATAATTCCAGATAAGCTGAAAAGAAGATGTGGTATATATACACAATGAAATATTACTCAGCAATCACAAAGAATGAAATCTTGCCATTTGCAACAATGTGGATAGAACTAAAGTGTATTATGCTAAGTGAAATAAGTCAGACAGAGAAAGATAAATATCATACGGTTTCACTCATATGTGGAACTAAAGGGAAAAAAACCAGATGAACATAGGGGAAGGGAAGGAAAACTAAGATAAAAATAGAAAGGGAGGCAAACCATAAGAGACTCTTAAACATAGAGAATAAACTAAGGGTTGCTGGAGGGGTGTTGGGTGGGGAATAGGCTAAATGGGTGATGGGCATTAAGAAGGGCACTTGTTGGGATGAGCATCAGGTGTTACATGTAAGTGATGAATCACTAAATTCTATTCTGGAAGTCATTATTACACTATATGTTAACTTGGATTTAATTTAAAAGAAACTATATAATATATTTAAAAAGAAGGGACAAATAAGAAACGTGCAGTACTGGATGCACTTAAAGAATATTCTAATGGTATTTAATCTGAGAAAGCCCTGGAATTCACTCTCCTTTCTGAGTCTTTGCAGACTCTCTTGCTGAGGATAAGTTATTTGCTGCCTTATGAGGCCAAAGTGGTTTATATTAATAGCCCCTTCTCTCCTGTTTCTAGTCTAGCAGGGACCTTATCCTCAGACTGGTCGTGAATTTAAGGTGCTCAGGTTAAATGTGATGAAGGCAAAGGTATCATGAACACAGGATGTAGGATATTGGTTTCTTCAGATGGAGGAGAAAGGGTATGGGTTGGCATTTAGGGCAATGAGGTTATACATAATTTTCAAGGTTCTAGCTTTTGTTTTGGGCAACATTAAGAGTGAGCCATAAACCAAGGATTATGAGTAATTCAATTCTGTGCCTCTGCAGTCTATACAACAAACCAACCTACTGGTAAATCAATAAAAATGGAGACCTTGAGGTTTAAACCTTTATTTTTCTTCCCTGTGTCCTTCCAATCAAGTTGCTTCTACATCTGTATTATCAAAACATGCAAATAGAGTTCACTTCTAAGATAAGTAGGATATAACAATCATATTTCCTTTTTAAAAACAACCTTGCTTTGCTGGGTCATAGGGGAGTTCTACTGATAGTTTTTTGAGGAACCTCCACACTGTTTTCCAGAGTGGCTGCACCAGTTTGCATTCCCACCAACAGTGCAAGAGGATCTCTATTTCTCCACATCCTCATCAGTGTCTGTTGTTTCCCGAGTTGTTAATTTTAGCCACTCTGACCAGTGTGAGGTGGTTTCACAGTGTGGCTTTGATTTGTATTTCCTTAATGATGAGTGATGAGCATCTGGATGTGTTTGTTGGCCATCTGGATGTCTTCTTTGAAAAAGTGTCTATTCATGTCTTCTGTCCATTTATTCATCAGATTATTTGTTTTTCAAGTGTTGAGTTTGGTAAGTTCTTTCTATATTTTGGATACTAAACCTTTATTCGATATGTCATTTGGAGATATCTTTTCCTGTTCAGTCGGTTGCCTTTTATTTTTGTTGATTTCTTCCTTCACCGTGCAGAAGCTTTTAATCTTGTTGAGGTCCCAATACTTCATTATTGCCTTTAATTTCCTTGCCTTTGGAGAGGTGTCAAGCAAGAAATTGCTGAAGATGACGTCAGAGAGGTTGTTGCCTACTTTCTCCTTTAGGGTTTTGATGGTTTCCTGGCTCACATTAAGGTCTCTCATCCATTTTGAGTTTATTTTTGTGTATGGTGTAAGAAAGTGGTCTAGTTTCATTCTTCTGCATGTTGCTGTCCAGTTCTCCCAGGACTATTTGCTAAAGAGACTATCTTTTTTCCGTTGGTTGCTCTTTCCTGCTTTGTCAAAGATTGGTTGGCCATACATTTGTGGGTCCAATTCTGGGTTCTCTATTCTATTCCATTGGTCTATGTGTGTGTTTTTGTGCAAGTACCATAGTGTGTTGAGGATTACAGCTTTGTAGTAGAGGCTAAAGTCTGGGATTGTGATGCCTCCCACTTTTGGTTTCTTCTTCAACATTACTCTAGCTATTCCGGGTCTTTGGTTCCATACAAATTTTAGGATTGTTTGTTGTAGTTTTGAGAAGAATGCTGGTGCAATTTTGACTGAGATTGCATTAAATGTGTAGATTGCTTTGGGTGGTATTGAGATTTCTAGTCCTATGTATGTGACCTAAGATGATCTATTTTAGGTAGAGGTCAAGTAGATGAATTGGATGACTAAAATAAGAATCATTACTTCTGCACCTATAAAATATGTAATATTAGCACTGATTACTGTGATTCCTTCATACATGTGACATTGCTTATGGTTTCTATTTTTACTGGAAGGAGTAGCTTGAGGGGCTTCCATTTGACACTACTGTAACTGATCTCACGTGTAGAGATAAACTTTACAAGTTGCTAAGTATTCTAACTCTATACTTAGTAACTCAGAAATTAGCCACAGAATAGACTTATTAACCCATATGAGTTGGACACAAGGCAAGATTCCATTTATCACTTGACCTCTATAAGTCTTCACTCTCACCTATAGACCACAGTGGCTTTTTTCATCTCTACAAATTGGTGTAGGGGCACATGAGTGGCTCAGTCAGTTAAGCATCCAACTCTTGATTTCAGCTCAGGTCATGACCTTACAGTTCATGAGATCAAACCCCACATCAGGCTCTGCACTGACATCATAGAGCCTGCTTGGGATTCTCTCTCCCTGTATTTCAGCCTCCACCTCATGCTCTCTCTCAAAATAAATAAGTAAACATTAAAAATTGAATTGATGTGGACTAAAAGCCAATGCAGTTGTCCCCAAATTGGGGATATAGTCATTCCATAAGCCCCTGTAGAGAGACTGATTGGGAGAACTATAATACTTACAGTGATGTTGTCATAGTCTTCTCTTTATTCAAGGGACCCATGGTCTGTAAACTAACTTGGGCATGGAAATTAAATAAGGGACTCTGAATTTCAAATGTGGTGGCTAAAGTTTGGTTGCATTTGCCAGACCTGTAGCTGTTTTTTTGTTTTGTTATAAAAATCAAATAGTACCATAGTAGGATGTTCCTCTATTTATTCAAAGTCCCTGTGGTATTTTAGTCACCATGAAGATCCTGTGGGCCAAATCATGATTGCTCTTTTACATTCAGTAATCCATGTGGCATGCCCTCTGTGTCACTAGAGGTGAATACTAATGCTTGGCTTCTGCCACCTTAGAATCCAATCTCATTAACCTCACTTACATTAGGAAGCCCATTTTAAAGACAGAATTCTCACATCTATTTTTGATGCATGAAAAAGATTCACTCTAGCACTTTCACAAATGCCTGCTTTTCTCTCACTAGTGTGTTTCTGTAGTGCCATGCCATGGAAAGTTCTGGACAACATATTTAAGGATGAATCCATAGATCACACCTAATAAATCCACTGTGCTATTCCTAGTTCTCAAAGTCTTTGCATTACTCCTCCTAACTTATGATAGTATTTATGACATCTCAAGCACATTTGGCATAGACCAGCATTAAACCCAGAAATAATAGAAACCTAGCATATCATGAAATAATTAAGTTAATTATTAAATTATTATTGCTTATTAAATTAGTTAAATTAATTAGAGCCATTCTCAAGACCCCAGATGGCTAAAGTAATCTTGAAAAAGGACAAAATTGGAGGTTTCACACTTCCTGATTTCAAACCTTATTACAAAGCTACAATAATCAAAATAGTATGATACTGGCAAAAAGCTATATAGACCAATGGAATAGAAATCCCAGATATAATCCCTCACATATATGGCCAAATTATTTTCAACCAGGTGCTAAGACCAATGGGGGAAAGGAGTCTTTTTAACAAGTGATGTTAGGTAAACTGGATATCCATATGCAAAAGAGTGAAGTCGGACCCTTACCTCATACTGTATACAAAAATAAATGCAAAATGGACCAAAGACCTAAATATATGAGTTTAAACTATAAAACTCTTAGAAGAAAACATAGAGGAAAAACTCTTCATGACATTTGATTTGGCAATGGTTTCTTGAATGAACAACCAATAGCACAGGCAACAAAAGTAAAAATAGATAAATCAGACTACATCAAAATTTAAAACTTCTGTGTATCAAAGGAAACAATTGACCATAAAAAGGTAACCTATGGAATAGAAGAAAATAATTGCAAATCAAATATCTGATAAGGAGTTAATAGCCAGAATATATAAAGAACTCCTACAACTCAACAACAACAAAAAACAACCCAATTAAAAAATGAGCAAAGGATTAGCATAGACATTACTCCGGAAAAGATATACAAATAGCCAACAAACATGTGAAAAAATGCTCAACATCATGAATCATTAGGGAGATGTAAATACAAATTACAATGAGATACCACTTCCTACTCATTAGGACAGCTAGTGTATATATGTAAAACATAACTAGTTTGGAGAGAATGTATGGAAATTAGAACTCTGCCATGGTTGGCAGGAATGTAAAATGGAAAAGCTCCTATGGAAAATAGTATGAGAATTCCTCAAAAAATTAAAAATAGAATTGCCATATGATTCAGAGACTCCACTTCTGGTTGTAAACCCAAAGGCTTTGAAAGTAGAGTCTTGTCAAGAGGTATATCCATCTTCATAGAATTATCCATAAACCAGAAGGTGGAACCAGGTCAAGTGTCCCTCAGTCTATGAATGGATAAAGTACATGTGGTATATACACACAATGGCATATTATTCAGCCTCAAAAAGTAAGGAAATTCTGACACATGATACAACATAGATGAACCTCGAGAACATTATGCTCTGTGAAGTTAGCCAATAGCAAAAAGACAAATATTGTATGATTTTAGTTCTATGAGAGAACTAGAGTAGTCTTAGTAACAAAAAGTAAAATGGTGGTTTCCAGGGGCTGAGTGGTGGGGGAGAGGAGAAAATATGGAATTGTTTAATGGGTATAGAGTTTGGGGTTCTGCAAAATGAAAAGTATTCTGGAGATTAGTTGTATGACAATATAAATGTGTTTAACACTAATGAATGGTATACTTAAAATGATTAAGATGGTAAATATTACTTATGGTGAACATAGCATAATGTATAGAATTGAGGAATCACTGTTGCACACCTGAAACTAATATGGCATCAGAGGTCAACTATACTTCAATTAAAAAAAAAAAGAAACTACATGCTCTTTTTCTTGGTCTTAAAAAATTTAGTTAAGATAATGAATAGTATGTTATATGTGTTTTAACTACTATATTTAAAAAAAAAGAATGTAAATTGCACATCAGAAACAAAAAACCATTCTCAGCAGCCCAGACTTAATCCACTGACTATAAAATCTGGTGTGTTTTCCAAATGTGATAAATTCAGCCTAATTAACATTTTTATTCTTTTCCCCCCTGTTCTGACACTCTGATAATCCATTCTCACATGTTACCTACATGTTTGCATATTCCAATTACTTAAATCATGCAATTGTTTGGTGTGCAATATCTCCTCTGGGTTTGATGTTGTAAATGGCCCCTTAACCGCACCCTGCGTTCTAGAGTTAGCAGTGGAACTTGAAGAGGCTTGACATTTCATATCAGGCTCTCTGATGAGGTTAATCTGAGTCTGTATCAGGGTGGGCCAGCTTCATCAGGTGGAGAGGAGGCACGTCTTCAGCAAGAAAGGCTCAGTGAAGTGTGGGGTTATTGGAGTCATCTCAATACCCACAAAAATTCCCATTCCAATTTTCAGGGTGCCATACTTCCCTTATAAATGCCTTAACTTTCACACTAGAGACCAAGGAGGCTATGAATTAACCTATGTTGTAATTTGGCAGCTCACTATGTCTGATTAATCACTATACTAGCTACATTAATTCTTCAGTTTTGAGATACAAGAAAGTCTATCAGGATAATCACAGAATATCCCTCACTCTCTGATTGCATCAGAGAATTTTGCAAATTTTAAGCCTGTCATTTTCTTTTTAAAACTATTACAGTTTAGTTAGAAGCAGCCATCCCACATTACAACTCATGTATTTCTCATGTCTGTGATAATGGTCCATTGCTGTGGCCACCAAAGTTTTGCCTTAAATATTCATTTCATTCCAAATGACCATGGTGGATCATTTAAATGACTGTTCGGCCAAAACATGCTATGCAGCACTTGTGCCCTTTCTTCTAATGCTAACCCAATCTCCATTGCCTTCAAATTCTATGACATAAGACAACTAACTCCAGATTCCCATTTCTTTGAAAGTCTGTAACAAGCCACCATTTCTGGAACAAATTCATTACTAACCAATGTCCTTTGTTACAGAAAACAGAACCCATTCTAACTAGTTTAAATCTAAATGTAATTTAGGGTCGCCCGAGTGGCTTTCAGTTAAGTGTCTGACTTTGGTTCAGTTCATGATCTCATGGTCCATGAGTTTGACCCCCGTGCCTGGCTCTGTGCTGAAATTTCAGAGCCTGGAGGCTTCTTCAGATTCTGTGTTTCCCTCTCTCTCTGCCCCTCCCCCACCAGTACTCTGACTATCTCTCAAAACATTAAAAAAATTTTTCCCCAGGTTTTTAGTTGTTACTACAAAAAGATTAACATGACCTAGCTTTTCTGCTATTACAACTCTGAATGAGTTTTTATGGTTGTTTCTCAGCTTAGGCTTTCCAAACCCCACAAATGGTGTAAATTTGGCCTCACATCCAAGTATGCAGCTGGCATAGATTTTCAGTTTTTAAAAGAAAAATTTTTTTAATTTATTGTTTCTGGCAGAAAGAGAGGAGGGGATGGGCTGAGTGAGAGGGAGACACAGAAGCTGAAGCAGGCTCCAAGCTCTGAGCTGTCAGCACAGGGCCCGACATGGGGCTCGAATTCAGGAATGGCGAGATCATGACCTGAGCTGAAGTCAGCAGCCCAACTGGTGGCTTCTTCAAGCCACCAGGCATCCCTAGATTTCTGGTTTCTGTGGGTAACTCTGTTTTCCACCCGCGGTCCAGAATGATTGGGAAGTTTCCACACCACTTCCCCTGCTTGGTATTTCGGCTTGACTTCTACCAACCAGTCTGACAGCAAAAACGGATAGGCTTCTGGCACTAAGCAGGAAATTTCATCCCTGACCTCCTCTCCATGGCAAATGTGGCCTCATATTCACAACCTGAGCATCTAAAATGGGTAGTTGTTCCTGATATTCTTGTGGGTGAATCCGCTATCAACTCCCACTCACTAGTTCAGTTTTTAGTTTACGTCTTGTTTGTGGAATTTGGGTTTTCCCATTTCTTCACTTTGAACAACATTGTTAAGTGTTTGCGGTAGGCATGGAGTATGCTGCATCAGCCCCAATACACATTTTGAACAAAAGTTCAATAATTCACTTTGCACGAGAATTTTGTGAAGTTATTTTCAAGTTCCAGCTTCTATTATGCATTAACTACTTGAGAGATGCAATTTGGTTGAATTTAAAGTTGAAAGCTGACTTAAAAGAGTCACCATAAACCAAAAATGAGGTGCACACTTCAGACATGACAATTCTTAGGGAAAATGTAAATGAAAACATTCAGAAAGTATTCAACAAACATTTAGTGAGCATTCTAAGCGCTGGCAATGCAGTAATGAAGTCTCACTGCAAACACTGGACTGTTTGTTAAGTGTTACTCTCTTTTTCTATTTTATTTTATTTTTCATTGAGAGAGAGAGAGAGAGAGAGAGAGAGAGAGAGAGAGAATGCAAGCTGGGCAGAGGGGCAGAGGGAGAGCAAGAGAGAATCTTAACCAGGCTCCAAGCTCAGCATGAAATCCAACAAGGGGCTGGGTCCCATGAACCAAAAGATCATGACTTGAGATAAAATCAAGACTCCCAATTGAGCCACCCAGGCATTCCACTATTTCTATGTGAAAAATGAGGAAACTGAGACTCGGGAAAGTGAGGCTAAAATAATCGTCCAACTTCAACCAATTGGTGGGAAGTATGTAGTGAGTGTCAGACCCAAGTCTTTCTAACTCCACTGGCCATGCCTGTTTTTTTTTAACATAGTTTTCACACCCAATGGTGAGTGCAATGCAGGGCTTGAACTCACAATCCTGAGATCAAGACCTGAGCTGAGATCAAGAGTCAGAGGCTTAACCTACTGAGCCACCCAGGTGCCCCTTCACTGACCATACTTTTGACCATTAATCTGTGCAGTTGTATGTCTTGCCAAAATCATTTAGTAGCCATTATTAAGGTCTAGAGTAGATAGTTCAAGAAGGATGGCTTAAATATCTAGCTATGAGACTCTTAGAGATGCTAAATGAACTTGGAACTTCCCAGGGCTACCCCAGGAAACATCACATCAAGTAGATTCTTAGCAGTCACTGATTTAAATTTGTGGCTTCAACAGTCACCCCTCAAGGTGTCCATGACATGTAGTAATTTACAAACCTGAGGGATGATTTCTTTTCCCCCTTCAAAGCTTTAAAAATCTTAAAGTTTTAAAAATTATTGCACATGGAAAATATAAAAATAAAAACAAAAGTCTCTGACCAACTACCCAATCGTCTCACACTTTAGAGGCAGCTATTTTTAACCAGTTCAGTGACAGACACGTAGGTCAGGTCAACACAGTACCCCTTCCTGATCCCCTTCTTTCTTGCAGCTAAGGGTGACCATGTTACAATTCTGGCCAAAAATATAAGCTAGTCTGCTGGTGCTATCCCTTTTCCCTTACTTCTTATTCCTGTCTGGAATGAGCTCTCAATGACTAGAGCTGCACATCCAACTTGTGATCATGAAGAGAAGGCCAAGAGAATTATGGCAATGTTGGCCCCATCAGTGGGTGTTTCTGAATTAATGCCAGCATCTACTTCCCCCTGCACTGCTTGGTATGAGGGATGGGGAGAAAAAACAACTATTTCTTTAATTCACAATAGTCAGATTTTCAATTAATTAAAGTGGAAGTATTCTTAAGTGTACACCTCTGTAATTTTAAATAATGTAATATTAAATAATAATTCAAAATCCCTCTTTCTTGAATTATGAATTCTCTCCAATATCTATTGTTTCCCTGTAGAACATGCATAATCAGCTCACTTAAACTTCCCCACTTCCTCTCATCTCCTGGACTCTTTCCCAGCCCCTCATTGCTTCCTATTTTTGTTGGCTAAATAATCATTTTAATTCCATTTAGTGTTATTGTCTAAGTCTGCCAGGACTGCCATAATCATATACCAAAGACTGGCTGGATTAAATAGCAGAAGTTTATTTCCTGACAGGAAGAAAATTTTTTGGAGGCCACAAGTCCAAGGTCAAGGTGCATCAAGGTTCTAGTGAAGCCTCTCTTCCTGGCTTGCAGATAGCCCCCTTCCCACTGTATCCTCACATGACCTTTCTTTTGTATGCTTGAGCTAGGGGTGAGGGTAGAGACTGAGAACACTCTCTGGTGTCTCTCATCTTTTTTAATTTTTAAAAAAGTTTATTTTTTGTGAGAGAGAGAGAGAGAGAGAGAGAGAGAGAGACAGAAAGCATGAGTGCAGGAGGGGCAGAGAGAGAGAGAGAATCGCAAGCTGGCTCCACACCATCAGCATGGACCCTGATGCAGGACTTGAACCTATGAACTATGAGATCATGACCTGAGCCAAAGTCAGGCACTCAATCACTGAGCCACCAGCCACCCTTCCTCTTCTTATAAACATACCAGTCCTATTGGATTAGCACCCCGCCCTTATGACTCATTTAACCTGAAGTACCTCTCCCAGGGCCCTGTCTCCAACTACAGTCACACTGGGGGTAATGGCTTCAACCTAGGGATTGGAGAGGACACAATTCAGTCCATAACTAGTATCATTATGAATGATTTGCTTAAACATCCCTTTTTTTGTTCTGTTACATCTGTACTACTTATTTTGATTACTCACCATGAAAAATAACCAAAGTAGCTCCTTACACTTACTTCCAAGAAAAAGTATTTCTGATTATCCAGAAATTAAAAGTTCAGGCTACTTGAAAGAGGGATGCATTAGGAAAAGGACTCAAGTCTTTAATGTGATCAGGATCCATCCATACAAAAAAGGCAAAGTGGACTTGGGGGCACTTTCAGTGAGTGTCCAGCCAGCCCTAATTTGTTTATTAAATGGAAGATAAAACTTGAATGAAAAATAAAAATGTAATTAACTTAGATTGTGAGGTTTTATAGAGGAAACAAGTAACTTTGGACTAAAATGTAATTTGAAGGGCAATTAAGTGCCAGTCTAAACATTTTTATAAAAGTCATTCTTAGAAGTTTGCCAAAGTCCTTGAAAATGTCAAGGATCTGCTGTCAGAGAGACCCCAGCAGGTTCTTTCTTCTTTTTCAGATAAAGTAATGAAAATGCAACATATATTGTTTGGTGACTATTTGTCATTAGAACTATATGGCACTAGAAATAGACTAATCTGAGGATTTGTAGGATGTAAGATTGCCATCACACTTCAGCTTGAGAATAAAGAGTTCAAAGAAGAGGAAGCCAATAGCTTGGACAGCATGCTAGTTTCTTTTTCAAGTTCTCTTCAAAGAAAAATAATTTTTGAGCTTCAGTCCCTTGGCAAAAAATAATTTTTATTTTTGCTCCCCCCCATTATATTTTTACTAGCTAGAGCATGGTCTTGAAAGTAAGAAATAATCACTGTTACCACAGTCCAAAAAAAAATATGGAACAGATTTTTTTATATGATGGATGGGGACATAAGTATTTTGAAATAATGCTTTCATTTCATTTTATTCTATCTTATCAACTAAACTAAAGAAGTGATGACTTGAAATTACAGCAAGAAGCAATGAGGTTTTGATAGAGGAGAGTTCCCTGAGCAGTCTGAGTGTGAGGCTTTGGGACATGGAATTGTTTCTTTAGGAAGGGTGAGAAATCTCTTTCCTGGGATGTGCTCATCTGGAAAGTATGGCTCAGTGGATAGTCCTTTGCTGGGTATTTGTCCCATTCTGTGACTCTGAAGCCAGGAGGGGTAGGAGGGCGCAGTTCATGCCTCAGCTCTGCTAGGGCTGGACAAACTGGGGCTTAAATCCATCTCACCCATGTGTAGTCTTAGGCAACTAAATTAACTTCTCTGAGCCTCAAATTCATTATCTGTAAAATGAGGCCATTGTAAAGATGAAATAATGCATGTAAAGTGCTTATTCTTTTGTAAGTGTTTGATCAATGGCAACTCTTGTTATCATTTATAAGACTTCATGCATAGTTCAGAAGGGAAGGTGAAATGAATTAACACTGATCGAACAAAGACTCCTGCGAATACTATGCTACCAGGACTTTCTATTCACTCTCTCACCTAATTTTACAACTGCCTTGTGAAGCTTTGTTCTTCCCATTCTTCATCCTTATTTGTTCCCATTCTTGAGGCTTTTGTTTTGGTTTGTGATTGATTTGTTTAGGGGGCATTTGCCTAAGTGTGTTTGAAGGCCATTGCCTTGGAGCACACTGTGGATACCAAGGGATTTAGACCCTGTAGTGAGGCTGTCTTGGACGTGGATGGACAGCATCCTCCTCAACACCCTGACATTGAGTGCAATACTCTCTTTTGTGATAAAGTTGCCCCCATATTAGAGGGAAAATTTTTTCTCTCCTTGTTATGACCCTTTTTCAAGAGCTTCATCTTGAGAGTCAAACCCACAGGGGCTCTTTTTGTTACACTCATGGACATGTTTATGCATGCTGTTGTGTGTGTTGGGTACATTAAAATTTCATAGGATCTCATTTTTTGGAATTATTCCTCTAGCTCCAGGCTCCTTTCTACAAAAGCAAATACCTCAGTGAACACGTAACTGATGATTATCAATGCATGAGTTTGTATTCTCAGCTAGAGCTTGGAAGACGGCGAGGCAAGGGAGGGTCTGAAGTCACAGGTATAATGAAGCAGTTGCACAGCTCTGAGAGTGAGTGCCTTTTTAAATTTTGTACCCTCAATACCTTGTTTGCCTCACCCTGGGTAACCCAATGGTCTCTAAACTGGCCTCCAAGCAAAAGCCTACCTGCCTGCAGAGTTTCACCTCTTTCCTCTCTTGCTGCTTCTGCTTCAGCTAAGCTGAACTAGTGACTTGAAATCCCTAATGTTCTGGACCTTTGCAGGTCCTCCTGCTGTTATCCCTTATTTAACTAAGGTTTCTTCTGTAACTCCTATGAGTTATTTTCGAGTATCAGCTCAGGATCATGTCCCTCTGGGTCCATATCCGGGTTAAGGAACCCTTCTTCGATGAAAGCTCAGAACTCTGATCTTCCTCAAACTCTTTGGGTTGTAATTGTTTCTTTGCTTGCCTGTCTCTCCAATTAACTTGGTTGCTGCCTGAAGGAGGAAGTTACACCTGACCTTTCAGTTAGACTTTTGACTGGTGCAGAATAACCAGGAATGAAAAGTTGGCTAGATGTCTACGTAACAAAGATAATATTTTACAAAGACTTCTGTATTTCTCCTCTTTGAGATTTCCTTTCCATCTCCAATACCCCTTAAGAGTGTAAGACTTGGCCATAAGACTTAGTGTTTCAGAGAAGGGGGTTGTAAATATCACCTAGAAGAAAAAAACCCACAGAACGAGGAAGAAGGAACAAATGACACAAAAGGGAGCCTCTGTCGCATGGAAAGAGGAACAAGGAAGCACCTGTGGCTCTGGGAAGATGAAAGGGAGAAGGGGAGAGAGAGAGAAGCAAGATTTTTTGAAACCTATGCTTCTCTCCCCAAGCCTTGAAGCAGCTGATGCTAGAAACATCAAGGGACTGAGGAGTACCTAGCCTGGCATCCTGCTCTCTCAGATGTGCATTGAGGAGACTTGGAGGTTCATAGAGAGGCATGTGCCAAGTCAAACATGGCAAGGGAGCAGAGGAGCAGCCAAACTGGAGTGAGGGGTTCTCTATGAGATTAGGATATGATTATTTAATTATTTCTTACTGCACAACAGATGTTTGATGGTGGCCTCTACTTCTTACAGTACCTGATATTATAAGCAGTGCCATTTTCAGGGGTTAAGTGTGGTGACTGAGCAGTGAACAGTGCCTGAGAAGTGTTCCGAACGTGTGAACCCATCAGCTCTTCAGCTAGCCACGTCCTACCAGTCATTTGTCATTTGGGTACCGGGCTCAGAGACACAAACAGATTAAACTCTTGTGCAGCAGGCAGCCTCTGTTCTACAGCAGAGAACAAAGAGCAGCTGTGGTGGGGTGGGGTGGGTGGTGTCGTGTGGAACCATCACCCCGCTCTGTGCAGGAAACGATGAAGCAGGACAGCGTAAGGAGCAAGGCCAGCGCACAGAGACGGAGGTGCCGAATAGAGGGAATCACACAAGCACCCATTTACCCATTAGTTCATTAAAAATGCCCTGAGCACATCTGCCAAGCACTATGGAAACACATGTAAAATTGATTTGGTGGAATCTTTTTCTTCTAGAAGCTAATGATCTAGTTGGAAGGCATTAAAAACTATATAAACATGTCATTAGACAGTGTGATAAACACAGTATATTTTAAGGTAGCACAGGAGAGGGAGGGTTTATTCTATCTGGAGAAGGAAAGGCATCCAGGAGGGGGTGAATCTGAGTTAGTGTTTCATTTCCAGCCCAACTTGTCTAACACCAACTGGGTGTGCTACAATTCGGTTCTGATACGAACTACCCAGAGCTAATACAAATTTTTCAGGTTCAGGGCAAACTCCTTTATAAGACTGCCCTCATTTCAGATATTAGTCACAAGTTCTGGGGGCTTCCAGGCTGCCCACACTGCTAACTATCTGGTTACAGATTCAGGGTTTCATACAGCTCCCTTAGGTGGGATAATTCACTAGAAATCCTCACAGAACCCAGAAAGGGATTATACTTATGATTATAGTTTTAATATAAACAGTACACATAGGGTGGGGTGCCTGGGTGGTTCAGTTGGTTAAGCATCCAACTTTGGATCAGGTCATGATCTCATGGTCCATGAGTTCAAGTCCCGCATTGGGCTCTTTGCTGCCTGCTCAGAACCTGGAGCCTGCTTCAGATTCTGTGTCTCCCTCTCTCTCTGCCCCCTCACACTCATGCTCTCTCTCCATCTCTCAAAAATGAATAAACATTTTTTAAAAAATTTTTAAAAAGGATATGCATAGGGTGAGGTTTGGGAGGGAGGCAGGGCTTCTGTGCCCTCTCCCCATGGAGGCAGAGTGTCTATCAGTGTCATATCAATGTATTCACCAACAAGGAAGCTCCACTGAACTTTGGTGCCCAGAGTTTTTATTGAGGTTTCATTATATCGACATGGTTGATTACATTATTGGCACATAATTGAACTCAATCTCCAGCCCCCTTCCCTTCCTCAGAGGTTAGGCCGGCCCAAAGTTCCAACCCTCTCTAATCATGTAGTTGGACTTCATGGTGATCAGCCCCAGCCTGAAGCCATCTAGGGGTATACCATGAATCACTTCAGGAGCATAAGAAAGCATTACTATCACTCAGGGAATTCCAAGGGCTTTGGGAGCTCCATGCCAGGAATCCCGGACATAGATGAGACAAATTCTTTATTATAGCATGCTTGGTTGAATAGAAGTTGGTAGTAGTGGATGGACAAACTAAGTGTGTCACTAATTTTCTACATGACTGAGGAGGTACTGCCAACCCCAGCTTCCAAACCATCTTTCCTCATTCTGAGTGACACAGAAACTATAATTTCCCCCATTATCACCTCTGCTTAGGAATAAGTCACTGAAATTCCAGGTTATGTTATAAATACATCTCTTAATCTGGTGATCATATGGGTGATCAAAAATAATTCATAATACATTATCAGTTTAGTTTAGTAGATATCAAGATCCCAGAATGATCAATTCTTAGAAAGAGAAAAGAGCATGGCTTAGGGAGTTCTGGGTTTAAACCTGAATTTGGCCACTGAGCTGAGATCTTGGGCAACTTCTCTGGGCTGTAGTCCCTCCCGATAACTTGTAGGTTTGGGACCAGAGGCCCTCTAAAGGCCTGTGTCCAACACTGCCTTTGGCTTCCATTCTGGAAGTTTAAGAGAATTCTAGAGATGTTGACCTAAACTGCTGAACCTAAGCAGGCCAGCTCCCTCTATATGAATAAAACATTGCTATGCGAGTAAAACAAGGTCCTATTTACCCAAGCCCCTGTTGCTTGGGTTTTCTGTTATGTGCATTTGAAGCCATTTCCAACTAGGTTTTCATAGGTCCAGAATTCTGAATACTTCTTGAAGACTGATAATATACAAAGCATTGTATAAGTTGCACAAATAATTGTTAAATACAGTCATGTCTTCTAGGACATGGGGTATAGGGGAGGGTAAGTGGAAGAGCTCAGGGTGCATGAGCTCATTGCATACTTTTTGAAATGGAACTGGTTTGTAAACCACTCTGCCACTCTGTATGCTCTGTAAACTTCAGCATGTTCCCAGACTTGGTAATCTCATTCACAAAAATGGAGACAATAATGCATTTGTTACTGTGTACAGGCATACCTTTGAGATAGTTCAGGTTTGGTTCCGGACCACCACAAAAAAGCAAATATTACAGTATGGTGAGTCAAATGCCATTTTTGGTTTCCTGGTGTATATAAAAGTTATTTTGACACTATACTGTAGTCTATTTAGTGTGCAATAGCATTATGTCTAAAAAAACAATGTACATACCTTAATTTAAAAACACCTTTATTGTGAGGCTCCTGGGTAGCTCATTCAATTGAGCTTCCAACTCTTGATTTTGGCTCAGATCATGATTCCAAGGTCATGGAATCGAGGCTCGCATTGGGCTCCGTGGTAAGTGTGGAGCCTGCTTGGGATTCTTTTTCCCTCTTGCCTGCTCATACATGCTCACTCACTCTCAATAAAATAAAATAAAAATATTTTTATTTTGAAATGCTAAAATACCTTTGTTTTTAAATGCTAACAATCATCTGAGCTTTCAGTGAGTTATAATCTTTTTGCTGGTGGAAAGTCTTGCCTCAATGCTGATGGCTGCTGACTGATCAGGGTGGTGTTTGTTGAAGGCTGGCGTGGCTGTGGCTATTTCTAAAAATAAGATAACAATGAAAACTGCTGTATCGACCAACCCTTCCTTTCACTTGAACACTGAGAGGCCATTGTAAGGTTATTAACTGGCCTAAATCAATATTGTTGTGTCTCAGGGAATAGAGAATCCTGAGGAGAGGGGAGAGAGGGGAGATATAAGCAGGGAACGACTGGTTGGTGGAGCTGTCAGAACACACATGACACTTGTCAATTAAATTCACCGACTTATATGGGCAAGGTTTGTGGTGCCTTCAAATAATTACAATACACCTAGGATCACTGATCACAGATCACCATTACAAATATAATAGAGAAAAAATTTGGAAAATTATGAGGACTTCCAAAATGTGACACAGACACAAAGTAAGGAAATGCTGTTAGAAAAATTGTGCCAATAGACTTGCTTGACACAGGGTTGCCACAAATCTTTGATTTGTAAAAAATGCAATTTATTTGCAAAGCACAATGAAAAAAAGGTTTGCTTATACGATGGTGTAGAAGCTAAGGAATAACCTTTACAGAAGTCTATTGCCTAACACAATAGATTTTTATTGCTCTAAAAAAACAGAAGGATTCAGTATATGCTTACTCTCCACATCTGTATTCTAATAAGTGATTTTGCAGACTGTGTGAGTCATTCTCCTCAAGGCCAAGCCGCTCTTAGCTTTGTTTATATAATTACCTTCCTTTGTGGCAAATCTGCATTTCCTTTAATCCACTGTTTTCTGGCCCTCCTGATAGGAAATGGCTTCCATTGCTGGATACATTGAATTTGAAAAATTATGGCAGATGCCAGGAAGTTGGGAATGGTTGAAGAAGCAAAGAAGTTATTTGCATGTCAGGGAGTTCTGTGGAAAGAAGATAAGACATGCCTCAAGCAGCCAGGTGTTAGAAGGGTTAGTTATGGGATGGAGGGAGCTCTCCTGGTGGTGGGATCAGAAGAGGTGTGGTCTTGGTAGAATGTTGCAGAAGGTTCTGTTACAAAGAAGATCCTGGTAAGTACCATTTTGGGAAAGTTTCCTTCTCTGAGATGGATTTGAGACTTTGCTTGGCTGTTTCCCAGTGGTTTGTGGTCACCTGAGAAACAGAAAATCTAAGATTCTGTAAACCCAACACAGTGTTCATTTCTCCAGTCCCAGTTTTTATAGATAAAAAATAGAAGGCTAAGGAACTCACAAAAGTGAGGGGGTCACTCAGCCTGCAGTCTAGGAGTTATTTATAAATAATAGTAATGCAGTGAAACATGTGAATGGCAAGTGCATCCTGAGTAGTGAGGGGCAATTTGAGTTCATGACTGCAGGGTGTGGGGTGTCAGGGGTGGGGTCTGGGAGATGGAATGGGAAGGAACCAGAAGTGGCTAAATGGAAACTTTATGAGATAATGTGGAGAAAGCATTTAGGACACTCCTGACACCTGCAACTGCTTAGTAAATGTTTTCTATTCTTACCTTTCCTCTTCTTGCCCCTCTTCCTCCTCATCCTGCCTGAGGCAGCCCATTGGGTGAAGGACTGGGGTGCAAAGCTGAACTAAGGATGGTCAGCTTCTGTGGAAGCACCTCCATACTGGAATTAGGAGGGACAGGAATGAAAATGAGGTTGAATTTGACCTGAGCTGGGAAAACAGGGAAGCTTAAGGAATCTCCTTGCCCTTTGTGTTCCGGGAAATGGCTCACTGCAAAGAAGCACCCTTCCCATATGAATTTGATAAGGTTCCTAGGTAGCCTCTTCATTATCCAAATTCCCATTCTTGGCCTCATCAATGATTAGATGAACTGTTTTTGACCCCACTGATCAATAGGAACAAAATGCTGTTAACTGAACCAGATACACTTCTCTGGTTCTCTCAGGGGATTGAACTTTGGCCCACCTTCAGTTTGAGCCACCATATAGCCTTTCCTTAAGAGTCCTCTTGGAAAAGAGGCCAGCCTCAGGTAAGACATTCTATGAACTGTTACACAGCCATGCATGTACTCGTTCCTTTCATCCCATAGCCTTGTATACTCTGCTTTATAGAAGAAAACTTTTTTTCAGACTTGAAATGCTTGCTGATCTTTCCATCAGTGTTCTCCTTACTGCAGTAATCCTTCCCCCACCCCTCCTTGCAATGATCCCTACTAATGAAGTCTTTTACTAGTCTGGATCTGATTGTGATTTGACAGAATTTTGTGATAGCTTCCAAGATGGCCCCAATGATCCCCACTCCGGATATTCACTCTCTTCCAACATCCCCACCCTTGAGTGTGTGCTCGACCTAGTACTTTGCTCCTGAGAAAGGTAACATAAAATGGAGCCATTTATGTCAGGAGGGCTTATTTTATTTTTAATCTTTTTAAACGTTTATTATTGAGAGAGAAATAGAGTGAATGGGGGAAGGGCAGAGAGAGAGGGAGACAGAGATTCCCACCCAGGCTCTGTACTCTCAGCACAGAGCCTGACTAGGGACTCAACTCACCAACTGCAGGATCATGACCTGAGTGGAAATCAAGAGTTGGACAATCAACTGACTGAGCCACCCAGGCACCCCTATGTCAAATGATTTTAAACAGAGCTGGGAGGCCATTAAGGAGGTGGCCTCATGCATATCCTCGCTAGTGGAACCATGAACTTTTGGACTGAGCCAAACTGCAAGTACTGGGAGGACTCTGCAAGCAAGAAGGCTTGCCACTTGCTACAGTAACAGACTTTTGCTTAGTGATAGCCTTAGCAACCAATTATGTTTGGCCAAGATTAGTTTTCTGCTGCCAACACAAATCAAAATTCTCTGTAAACAACTTAAACAGGCATTCCCTTTTTGCTTTTAAAAGCCCCTGTTGCTGTTTGGGTTGCTACCCAAATCCTGAATTGCAACTCTTTGATCCCAAATAAATGCTTTTGCTTAACTGTTGCCTCCTGACAATGTAAAGTTGACACGTCTAATGAATAGAATATATGGCAAAAGCAATTGGATGTCACTTCTAAGATTAGGTTGCAAAAGACTCCGACTTCTGTCTTGCTTGCATTCTCTATCTCTGGCTTTTCTTGGTTTCTTGACTCTGATGAAAGATACTGCCCTGTTGTGGGCTATGGAGACCCACAGAGGGAAACAAAGGGCAAGGAACTGAAAGACTCCTCTGACCCACGGCTGGTGAGGAACTGAGGTCTTCAGTCCAATAAGCCTCAAAAAACTGAATCCTGCCAACAATCATGTGAGCAAGATTGTTGTGAATGGACTTGGAGGTGGATCTTTCCCCAGTTGATCCTTAAGATGACTAAAGAACTGGGATGCAAGGGATTGAATAGTTGTATCTCCTCCCCTCCAAATTTATATGTTGAAATCTGAACCCCCAGTGCAATGGTATTATTAGGTGGAGACTCTGGGAGGTAATTAGGTCATATAGCACTCATGAATGAGATTACTATCCTTATAAAAGAGACTCCAGAAAGATCCCTCACCCCTTCTCCCATGTGAAGTTATAGCAAACAGACTTCAGTCTATGAACCAGAATGCACATTCTTTTTTGTTTTTTGATTTACATCCAAGTTATTTAGCATATAGTGCCATAATGATTTCAGGAATAGATTCCAGTGATTCATTCCCTGTATCTAACCCACAGTGCTCATCTCAACAAGTGTCTTCCTTAAGACCCCCTAACCATTTGGCCCATCCCTCCTCACCCACAGTCCCTCCAGCACCCCTCAGTTTGTCCTCTGTATTTAAGAGTCTCTTATATTATGTCCCTTTCCTTGTTTTTATGTTAGTTTTGCTTCCCTTCCCTTACGTTCATCTGTTTCGTGTCTTAAATCCCTCATATGAGTGAAGTCATATATTTGTCTTAGAAAGCACATTCTTACCAGACAAGTGATTTAGGTTTGTATCTTGATCTTGGACTTCTCAGTCTCTGGAACTGTGAAAAATAAATTCCTGTTGTTTATAAGCCATACAGTCCATGGTATCCTGATATAGCAATCCTAATAGATTAAGGCACAGGTGATTCCTTAATTGCATACTTGTAAGAGACCGTAAACCAGAGGACCAGCTAAGCCCCACCTGGATTCTTGATCCAAAGAAACTGTGATAATGAATATTGTTTTAAGCCAGTAAATTTTGGGGGTAATTTATTATACAGCAGTAGATAACTACACAAAGTCGTTGATGGGAATCCTGCATGGAGGTCCAGGACCTGGGGACATAAAGGCTGTCTCCTGAGTAGCTACAGGAAGATCAGACCAAAAATGGCGGTTAAGCACAGAGAGACTAAACATATACATGGACAATGACTAGACCATATATTACAAGAGAAGTCTGCAATAACCAGCCTAGAAGCTAAACCACAGCCTCTGTAGCAATGGTCCCAGAATGGTCAGGACCTGGTCAATGATTGTCACCTTTCAAATTTTTCATTTCATTTCATTTCATTTTGTTCATTTCATTTCATCATGGTAAATGTACTCTTTAATTTCCATCCCCTATTTCAGCCATCCCCCAACTCACCACGTCTCTGGTAACCATCAGTTTGTTCTCTATGGTTGAGAGTCTGTCTTTTGGTCTCTCTCTCTCTCTCTCTCTCTGTCTCTTCTTTGCTCAGTTGTTTTGCTTTTTTAAATTCCACATATGAGTGAAATCATATGGTATTTGTCTTTGACTGACTTATTTTACTTAGCATTATACTCTGTAACTCCATCCATATCATTGCAAATGGCAAGATTTCATTCCTTTTTATGGCCAAGTAACATTCCATTAGATACACACACACACACACACACACACGCACACACACACACATATATACATCTTCTTTATTCATTTATCAAATCGATGGACACTTGGGCTGCTTCCATAGTTTGGCTATTGTAAATAGTGCTGCTATAAACATAGGGGTGCATGTATCCCTTTGTATTCATGTTTTCACATTTTTTGGGTAAATACCCAGTAGTGTAATGGGTGGACCATAGGGTAGTTCTATTTTTAACTTTTTGAGGAAGCTCCATACTATTTTTCACAGTGGCTGCACCACTTTGCATTCCTACCAAAAGTGCATGAGGGTTCCTTTTTCTCCACATCCTCGCCAACATCTGTTGTTTTTTGTGTTGTTGATTTTAGCCATTCTGACAGGTGTGAGGTGATTTCTCATTGTAGTTTTGACTTGCATTTCCCTGATAATGAGGGATGTTAGTATCTTTTCATGTGTTCGTTGGCCATCTGCATGTCTTCTTAGGACAAATATCTGTTCATGTCTTCTGCTTTTATTTTTTTGAATTATTTGTTTTTTGGGATATTGGGTCATATCAGTTCTTTATATATTTTGTATACTAATATTTTTATCAGATATGTCATTTGCAAATATCTTCTTCCATTCAGTAGGTTGCATTTCAGTTTTATTGCTTGTTCCTTCACTGTGCAGAAACATTTTATTTTTATGTAGTCCCAGTACTTTATTTTTGCTCTTATTTCCCTTGCCTCAGGGGGCATATCTAGAAAAATGTTACTATGGCCAATAGTGCTCTCTTCAAGGATTTTTGTGGGTTCAGATCTCACATTTAAGTCTTTAATATATTTTGACTTTATTTTGGGGTCCAGTTTAATTCTTTTGCATGGGCTGTCCAGTTTTCCCAGCACCATTTTTGTAGAAACTGTCTTTCCCCCCATTGTATATTCATTCCTCCTTTGTTGAAGATTGATTGACCATATACTTGTGGGTTTACTTATGGGTTTTATGTTCTATGTCATTGCTCTATATGTCTATTTTTATGTCAATACCATACTGCTTTAATTACTACTACCTTGAAATATAACTTAAAGTCTGGTATTGTGATATCCTCAGCTTTTTCTTTTTCAAGATTGCTTTGGCTCTTTGGGGTCTTTTTGGTTTCATACAAATTTTAGGATTGTTCTAGTTCTGTGACAAATGCTGTTGGTATTTTTAAAGAGACTGTATTAAATCTGTAGATTTCTTTGGGTAGTATAAAAATGTTAACAATATTTATTCTTCCAACCCATGAGCATTAAACATCTTTCCAGTTCTTTGCATTGTCTTGAATTTTTTTCATCAGTATTTTATAGTTTTCAGAGTACAGGTCTTTTCACTTCTTTGGTTAAGTTTATTCCTAGATAATTTATTGGTTTTGGTGCAATTGTAAATGGGATCGTTTTTTAATTTCTCTTTCTGCTGCTTCATTATTAGTGTATAGGAATGCAACAGATTTCTGTACACTTATTTTATATCCCACAACTTTACTGAATTCTTTTATCAGTTCTAATAGTTTGGACTATGTTGGATAAGAGTGGTGAGAGTGGACATCCTTACCTTATTCCTGACCTTAGGGGAAAAGTTCTCAGTTTTTCACCATTGAGTGTAATGTTGGCTGTGGGTTTTTCATAAATGGCCGTTATTATGTTGAGATAGTTTTCCTTGAGACTATTTTGTTGAGTTTTTTTTATCATGAATGGATGTTGTACTTTGCCAAATGCTTTTTCTGCGTCTATTGACATGATCATATGGTTTTCATTCTTTCTAGTATTGATATAATGTATCATGTTGATTGTTTTGTCAATATTGAACTACACTTGCATTCTTGGAATAAATCCCACTTGATGCTAGTGTATGATTTTTTTCAATGTATTGTTGGATTTGGTTTGCTAATATTTTGTTGAGGATTTTTGCCTCTGTATTTATGAGAGATATTAGCCTGTAGTTTTCTTTTTCGGTGGTGTCTTTTTCAGGTTTTGGTAGCAGGGTGATACTGGCCTCAAAGAATAAATTTAGAAGTTTTCTTTCCTCTTGTATTCTTTGGAAAAGTTTGGGACTAGGAATTATCTCTTCTTTAAATGTTTAGTAGAATTCATCTGTGAAGCCATCTGGTCCTGGACTTTTCTTTGTTGGGGTTTTTTTTTTTAATTACTGATTCAATTTCATTGCTGGTAATTGGTTTGATAAAATTCTTTATTACTTTGTACTTTAGTTTTTTTTAAATGTTTTATTTATTTTTGGTACAGAGACAGACAGAGCATGAGAGTGGGAGGGGCAGAGAGAGAAGGAGACACAGAACCGGAAGCAGGCTCCAGGCTCTGAGCTAACTGTCAGCACAGAGCCCGACGCGGGGCTCGAACCCACGAACGTGAGATCTGACCTGAGCTGAAGTCGGAGGCTCAACCGACTGAGCCACCCAGGCACCCCATGTACTTTAGTTTTGATAGGTTATTTGTTTCTAGGAATTTATCCATTTCTTCTAAGTTTTTCGAACTCATTGGCATATAGGTTTTCATAATATTCTAATTGTTTCTATTTCTGTGGTGTTGATTGTCATTTCCTCTTTTGTTAATGATTTTGTTTATTTGGGTTCTTTCTACCCCCGTGTCTTTTTGATGAGTCTTGCTAGAGGTTTATCAATTTTGTTAATATTTACAAAGGACCAGCTCCAGGTTTCATTGATATGTTCTATTCTGTTTTTAATTTCTATATCATTTATTTCTGCTCTAATCTTTATTATTTCCTTCCTTTTTCTGGCTTGGGTTTTATTTGTTCTTCTCCTTCTAGCTCCTTTAGGTGTAAAGTTAAGTTGCCCATTTGAGATTTTTCTTGCTTCCTGAGGTAGGCTTATATTGCTATAAGCTTCCCTCTTAGAACCACTTTTGCTAGCAAGTCATAAGAGACTACAGAGAACAAACTGAGGGTTGATGGGAAAGGTGGGTGGGAAATGGGCTAAATGGGTGATGGATATTAAGGAGGGCACTTGTGTTCAGTACTGGGTGTTACAAATAAGTAATGAACCACTAAATTCTAATCCTGAAGCCAATATTACACTATATGTTAATTAACTAGCATTTAAATATAAATTTGAAACAAAAAAAAGGAACAACTTTTGCTGCATACCAAAGATTTTGGACCATTATGTTTTCATTTCCATTGTTTCCATGTAATTTGTTTTTCTTCTTTGATTTTTTTTTTTTTTGGTTGACCCATTCATTGTTTAACCAGCATGTTATTTAATCTCCATGTATTTGTGCTCTTTCCAGATTTTTTTCTTATGGCTGATTTCTAGTTTCATAACACCATGGTTAGGAAAGATGCACGGTACGAGTTTGATTTTTTCTAAATTTCTTGAGACTTGTTTTATGGCCTAATATGTGATCTCTTCTAGAGACTGTTCCATGTGCACCTGAAGAGAATGTGTATTCTACTGTTTTAGGATGGAATGTTCTGATATCTCTGTTAAATCTTTCTGGTCCAGTGCGCCATTCAAAGCCACTATTTCCTTATTGATTTTCTGTTTAGATAATTGGTTTGTTGATGTAAGTGGGGTGATAAATTCCCCTAATATTATTGTATTTCTATTTGTTCATTCCTTTATTTTGTTATTAACTGTTTTATGTATTTAGGTGCTTTCATGCTGGGTGCATGGGTATTTATAATTATTGTATCCTCTTCCTAGGTTGTCCCCTTTATTATGATGTAGTTTTCTCTCATTTGTTATAGCCTTTGTTTTAAAGCCTATTTTGTGCCATATAAGATTGCTACTCCAGGTTTCTTTTGACATCCATTTGCATGATACATGTTTCTCTATCCCTTCACTTTCATTTTTAAAAATATTTTAATTTTCTTGATACCAAGTTAGTTAACCTATAGTGTAATAATGACTTCAGGAGTAGAATTTAGTGATTCATCACTTACATAGAACACCCAGTGCTGCTGGAGGGGTGTTGGGTGGGGGATGGGCTAATATTGGGCGGGGGATGGATTGTTGGGATGAGCACTGGGTGTTCTATGTAAGTGATGAATCACTAAATCCTACTCCTGAAATAATCACTCCATTGTTCCTGTAGGGCTCTCCCATGATACTTGCCTCTCCAGGCTGTGCTCTGAGATGGGCAAATCATTCCCCCTCCTGTCTGCCCTTGGCATTTTTCAAAGTACTGGTTCTACACTGTATCTGTAAGGGCTGTTTTTTATGCTGTTTCTTTAAGGGCAGGGAGATTCTGCTTCTTAACACCTTCTAGGTTCTCCCAGAACAGAGTCACAGATTTTTAAAAAATTCCAGGCTTTAAGTCCTGCTGATTGTAAGAACTCATGAAATTTGGCTCCTCTCACTTTCAAAGGCAAACATTATGGGGGTTCGTCCTCTCTGTTCATCAGTGGGCTCCCTGATGTGAAAATCTGTTTTTCACCCTTCTCTGCACCACCAGCTCCCTTCCCTCATAGATGGCCATTGTCCCTTTCACTCCCAGACCACATCTTCACCCTTCCTGCCTTCTTTATTGTGGCGTCTTCTCTACCTTTCGTTGTAGAAATGCTCTGTCAGTCTTCAGGTAGTTTTCTGGGTTATGTATGCTGATGTGAATGTTACTTAGCTGTATCCATGGGATGAGGTGAGCTTAGGGCCCTTCTACTCCATCATTTCCCAACAGACCTTGCCAGTTTCCTGATTTTTTTGCCCATAGTTTCAACTTAGCACCAAGCTTAAAAAGCCAAATATGCTTTCCAAATAAATTATATAACATGTTCCACTACTAATTATCTGGCGTCCAGCTTCCAATGAGAACTTATGAGGCTATCCTCATGCTTTTTTTTTTTTCTGTAAAGCTTCCTGCTTGCCTTTGAATCTCTACAAATGGCAAATGATGGTGGCTAACTCCTCTGTTATAGCAAGCTCTGAATAAATAGCTTCTGTTTGTTCTCATTTAGGTAATCTTCATTTATTTCCATGTACCCTCTTTCTCCATTCATATGTGTTCCACTCCCTCTTACCTATAGGACCAAGATGTTCTTTATTTTTTATGTTTTTAAAAAATTTTTTAATGTTTTTATTTATTTTTTTTAAGTTCTTTTTTTTAAATAGTTTATTGTCAAATTGGTTTCCATATAACACCCAGTGCTCTTCCCCACAAGTGCCCTCCTCCAATACCACCACCTCTTTTCCCCCCTCCCCCTCCCCCTTCAACCCTTGGTTCCCTTTCAGTATTCAATAGTCTCTCAGGTTTTGCATCCCTCTCTCTCTCTCCAACTCTCTTTCCCTCTTCCCCTCCCCATGGTCTTCCATTAGGTTTCTCTTGTTCTCCTGTTAGACCTATGAGTGCAAACATATGGTATCTATCCTTCTCCACCTGACTTATTTTGCTTAGCATGACACCCTCGAGGTCCATCCACCTTGCTACAAATGGCCAGATTTCATTCTTTCTCATTGCCATGTAATACTCCATTGTGTGTGTATATATATATATATATATA
>NC_043710.1:73136729-73204641 GCF_006229205.1 Suricata suricatta | reverse complement strand
TTCTATGGATAGTTTTTTGAACCTCTACACTGTTTTCCAGAGCGGCTGCACCAGTTTACATTCCCACCAACAGTGTAGGAGGGTGCCTATCTCTCCACACCCTCGCCAGCATCTATAGTCTCTTGATTTGTTCCCAATCCCAGCTTTTTATCCCAATAGTTAATTTTTGCTTTCATTTTCCTTGCCTTTGGGGATGTGTCGAGTAGAAAATTGCTGTGGTTGAGGTCAAGTAGGTTGTTTCCTACTTTCTCCTCAAGGGTTTTGATGGTTTCCTGTCTCACATTCAGGTCCTTCAGCCATTTTGAGTTTATTTTTGTGTATAGGACCAAGATGTTCTAAATGTTCCTGCAGAAACAGTAGGTGCAGTAATGAAGGAGGCTAATAACCAGTTGCCCTCTCCCTTTTTCTCCACTCTGTTTGTTAGCATTCACTGTAGATTATCTTGTGATTAATTACTTGTGAACTGGAGCCTTTAATTTATCCAAATTGAAGGGCATTGCTAGAATGAACCAACACTCCCCTTTTGTTTTCACTCCAGTACTCAAAAGAGAAACATGGGTTCAAAATGAAGTTATGGAGCTCTAATTGACAGACAATGAGAGAAAGATGTGGAACAGCTTTAACCAGGGTGGAAAGGGGCAGTTTCTATCCACAGCTTGTGTTACTGTTTTCTAGACATAGTCTAAAAGAAGGAATTTGAACTTTTCTAATTTCTCCTACTGGGGGAATAGGAAAGTCTGAAGAAGGAAATGACTCCTCATGGTGGTAAAATATGTTTAATTTCAGATGCCTTTGAGGGAAAAAGTAGCTGCAACTCAGAGTGGAAAAGTAGCCCCCTATTTTTCTACCTTTCCAACATTCCACTGCCCCAAAGCTTCCTCTCCCACTTCCTTACTTCCTAGCAGAGTCAGAAGATGTAAGACCAGTTCTGCTAAATAAGATAAAGCCATTGTCACGCATCAAATGCCTGCAGTTATGGAATTCTAATGTCCAACAAGGGTACCAAGGATTGGTTATTCTGAAGGGAGAGTCAGACAGGGGTGTTTGAGGCTTAAAAGAGCAAGGACTATGAGAAGAAAAGGAAAAGTTGGGAATTGGCATATATTTTGAAGTTCTTCTTTTATTCAAAGAACTGAAGGTTGAATCAGAAACAAGATACTGATTTTTTTCATCACTCCTCTCCAACCTCATGTGGATTTGGCAATAAAGTTTGGCCTAACTTTTCATCAGAATTCAGTGGAAGGAAGGTGGTAATACAGAAAAAGAGTTATTACTAGAGCTCATCTACTAGGCTGAGGAAACCACTTCATTATAGACCACAAAATGATGAGGATATGCCCTGAGAATGATGGCCCAGTTGGAGACACAGTAAGACGGATTCTGTCCCTGTCCCCCACCTCTCACTGCTGTCTACTTCTCCCTTCAAGGAAGGTGATTAGAGACATCATTTGTGGAAGAAAGAAAGGAGGAACTTGCTATATGGGTTACGTCAGGTTAGATTTATCTAACATGATTCTTCTCATGGTTTCTTTGCCTTCCATTATTTCATCTTATGCTTCTCCTGACTGGTGAAGAAACTCAGAACCCTAGCAGGAGTGTGCTGTACTTGATGGTGTTCCTAAAACAGAGGGTGGTTGTAAGGATAGGAAGAAATATTACTCACAGAGATTTCCAGCATAGAACCCAGCATATGGGTGATCCTCAGCAACTGGTAGTAGATGCTGATGTAGAATGAAACATTGCTGTTGGCTACAACCTTTCTTCAGTAGTGCTCTGGAAATATTAGTGTAACCTTAATGAAACATAGGCAATGCTTCTTGCTCCTGGGTTGTTGAAAGCATCTGGGAGAGGATTCCCCCTTACAAGCATCCTCTTCTCTCCTTTGTAGCAGGGCTCTTTGCCTAGGTTCTTCTATTTCTTTGTCCTTTATCAAGCTCCACTTTTCTTTGTTGTTTCTTCAGAGCTCTATTTTCTCCATGTACATGTAATGTGTTAATTAGAGGGTATTAATTAGAATTATACATAATATATTATTAAGTCAAATGGATGTTTTGGGGTACATGGATTGCTCAGTTAGTTGAACATCTGACTCTTGATTTCAGATCAGGTCATAATCCCAAGAATGTCTGATTGAGCTTTGCATCAGTCTCCACACTGCTTAGGATTCTCTCTCTCCCTTTGCCCCTCTCTACCACTTGCACACACTCTCTTTCTCTAAAATAAAATAGTAACAAAATGGATATGTTTGAAAATATCTTTTCTTTGAATTTCTGAAAGAGTTTGTATAGAGGTGGTATGGCTTTTTAAACGTTTGGTATGATTCATCAGCCAAGCCATTTGGACCTAGAGTTTTTTTTATGGGAATGTTTTTTAACTATAGATTTATTTCTCTGATAGATAAAAGACTACTTAGATTATCTATTTCTTCTCATGTTATGTGTCTTCTTGATAGTTTGTGTCTTTTAAGGAATTTTTTTCATCTAAGTTGTTGAACTTACTAGCATAAGGTTGTTTATAGTAGTCCTTTATTATGCTTTCAATATCTGTAGACTCTAGAGTGATGTTACTTCTCTCATTCCTGATACTGGCAAGTTGTGTATTTCTTTTTTTTTTTCCCCTTATCAATCTGGCTAAGGAATTTCAATTTTATTGGTCATCTGGAAGAACCAGTTTTTCATTTCATTAATTTTTCTCTATTGTTCTTCTGTTTTCTATTTCATTGATCTCTGCATTTTCTCTTTATTATTTCCTTTCTTCTCCTTACTTCAAGTTCAATTTGATCTTTTAAAAAATAATTTCTTAATGTGGAAGCTGAAGTCATTGATTTGAGACTTGTATTGTTTTCTATTGTAGATATTTGGTGTTATGAATATCTTCCTAGGTATTGCTTTACCAGTACCTTATAAATTTTTAGTATGTTGTATTTATTTTCATTCAGTTTAAAATAATGTATAATTTCCCTTTTGATTTCTTATTTGATCCATGATTTAAAAATGCATCAGTTAGTTTCCTAATATTTGGAATTTTTCCAGAGATCATAACTGATGTCTAATTTAATTCTATTGTGATCTAAGACTAAACCTGGTATTAATAGTCCTTTTAAATATATTGAGACTTCTCAATGTCTTCAAGTCTTCTATAACTATTCATTTTCTATCTACATGTTGAAATAATTATTGAGATAGGGAATTGACATCTTTGACTAAGGTTATGAATTTGTCTACTTCTTGCAGTTCTATCAGCTTTTGCTTAATGTGTTTTATAGCTCTGTTATTCTGTATACAAGCATTTGTATGGTTTATTATGTCCTCATGATGAATTAAACCTTTACCATTAAAAAAATAAATTCCTTTGTCCCTGGGAATACTCTGCTGTGAAATCTGCTTTGTTTGATGTTAATATATCAATACAGATTTCTTTTGCATAGCATTAACATAATACATCTTTCTTTTACCTTTTATTTATTTGTATATTTACATTTAAAGTATATTTCTTGTATATGGTTGGGTCTTCTTTCTTGTTTTTTAAATCAATGCTAGACAACCTCTGCCTTTTAACTGGAGTGTTTGGTCATTTATATTTAATGTATTAGTGATGTGATGAGATTTAAGTCTACCATCTTACTAAGTGTTTTCTATTTGTCCCATCTGTACTTTGTTTCTTTTGTCCCTTTTTGTGCCTTATTTCGAATTATTTTTTATGACCCCATTGATTTACTTTGTAAATAAGTAGAATTCTTTTTGTGTTATTTTGGTGGTTGTTTTAGTGTTTGTATTATATATATTTAACTTACCACAGCTTACCTTCAAGTCTGTGATATTGTGATTTTTAAATAAGAAATATATAGTTGGTCTGGTCCAAAGAAGACATCAAGATGGCCAACACATGAAAAGATGCTCAATATCACTAATTATCAGGGAAATACAAATCAAAACCACAATGAGATACCATCTCATACCTGTCAGAATGGCTAAAATCAACAACACAAGAAACAACAGGTGTTGGCAAGGATGTGAAGAAAGTGGAACCCTCTTGCACTGTTGGTGGGAATGCAAACTGATGGAGCCACTCTGGAGAACAGTATGGAGGTTCTTCAAAAGGTAAAAGAACTACCCTATGATCCAGCAATTGCACTATTATGTATTTACCCAAAGGATACAAAAATACAGATTCAAAGGGGTACCTCACCCCAATGTTTGTAGCAGCATTATCAACAATAGCCAAACTGTGGAGAAAGCCCAAATGTCCATCAACTGATGAATGGGTAAAGAAGATATGGCATATATACACAACTGAATATTATTCAGCCATCAGAAAGAATGAAATCTTGCCATTTGCAATAATGTGGATGGAGCTAGAATGTATTATGCTAAGCAAAATAACTCAATCAGAGAAAGAGAAATACCGTATGTTTTCAGTCATATGTGGAATTGAAGAACAAAACAGGTGAACATATGGAAATGGAGGCGAAAAAGAGAAGAGAGGGAAATAAACCACAAGAGACTGTAAGTGATAGAGAACAAATTATTGGTTGATGGAGGGAGGTCAGTGAGAGATGGGCTAGCTAGGTAATGAGTACTATGGAGGGCACTTGTGATGAGCACTGGGTGTTGTGTGTAAGTGATGAATCACTGAATTCTATTCCTGAATATTCCTATTCTATTCCTGAATATTGCACTGTGTATTAATTAACTAAAATTAAAATTTTATTTTATTTTTTCAAATTTTTTATGTTTTTTTTTGAGAGAGAGAGAGAGAAAGGAGGGAAAGGAAGGGCAGAGAGAGGTAGACACAGAATCTGAAGCAGGTTCCAGACTCTGAGCTGTCAGCAAAAAGCCCAAAGTTGGGCTTCAACTCATGAGCCATGAGATCATGACCTGAGGCAAGGTCAGATGCTTAACTGAGCCACCCAGGTGCCCCTAAAATCTAAATTTAAAAAAATGGAAAAGGACAAACAAATGAGCTAAACATGCATTTTTAGGTTGCTATAATTACTGTGACCATCCTTCATGAAAGAATATATGAACAAATAAGAGAGTAGGTTATATTTAGGGTGAGCCTTGATGAGTGGCAGGATAGAAGATATTCCAGGTAGAAAGATATCCTAAATAAAGAGCTGGCTTTGAGAGTACTGCCTTTAGAGGACAAAGGAAAAATGGGGGTGTAGACTTATTATTAATGGTAGTATTGGTGGTGGTAATAGTAATAATTGATTTTTGGTTTAAACTATGGGAGGTTTGAACTTTTTGAAGGCTAACAACAGCTTAAAAAAAGAATATGATTAAAAACACAAGCTAGAAAAGTTAGCACTGGGAAAGTTCTTTAGTTGAGAAAGAAAGGAAGTCTATAACCATCAGGGAAAACGAAGGTCAATAAACTAAGAATATTTGGATGGAGCAAAGTTGAAGGAATTTAGATGTGTAGCACTGCTCATTACATATATTCCCATATGCCTTAATATAATGAGTAGGAATTATTAAACCTTTGTGAAATTATTCAGCTAGCTCTAAAATGAGGTATGTTTTTTGAAATCTTAATTTTTTTATATCTACCATAATGAAAATATACCCAGTTTATGAGAGAAGAAAGTTATTGACAATAACTCAAAGGTTTAAAATGATTTTTTGTATTTTTTTAAGGTATTAAAGTCATTTTTGAGTTTTTTCTATGCTTGAATATATAATATGATATAAAAATCAGAATTAAGAACTTTCAAAGTGTTATTTAATAAGATGATCAGGTTACATCAATTGATATTAAGTCTAATTGAAGTTAACTTCAATTAAAGTTTAATCGTTGAATTAAAAAATATATATATAGTTGGTTTCACCCCCATTTCTGACACAGAGCTCCTAAAACCCTTGGAATTTTCTGAGCATGAGCGTGATAAAGGTCTTTTGTTACATTAATTAGGTTGACTTTTGGAAAGCCCCAAGGTCATCTAAGAATACAGCCTGGATGCCAGTTGAGTCACCCAGGTTATTAGATGTTAGAACTTTCAATCTCACCACCTTACTTCCAGGGAGGGGAGAGGGGCTGGAGATTGAATTATGTCACCAATGGCCAATGATTTAATTAATCATGCCTATGTAATGAAATTCCCATTAAAACAAAAAAAAAAAAAAGAAAAAAGGATGGGGTTTGGAGAATTTCCAGGTTGGTGAACGAACACATAGAGATTCAGGGAGAGTGGTAAGGAAACTCTTCACCCTTTCTCCATTCCTTGCCTTATGCATTTCTTCCATCTGGATGTTCCTAAGTTATATTCTTTTATGATAAGCCAGTAATCTGGTAAGTAAATATTTCTCTGAATCTTGTAAGCCATGGTAGCAAATTCATTGAACTGAAGGACGGAATCATTGGAAGCTCCAATCTGTGGCCAGTTGATAACGTGGGCTTGTGAATGGGATCTCAAATGTGTGTATGTTGGGGTATAGTCTTGTAGGACTATCTCCAGGTAGATAGTGTCAGAATTGAGTTGAATTATAGGACATCCAGCTGGTATTGTAGAATTTCTTAGTGATATGGGAGGAAATCTACACAAACACATCGAAATTGGGTTCAGAATCATTGAAGTCATATTATACCACTTCACCATGGTATAAGAACCTTACAATAACATACCTCCATTTCTCCTCCACTCTATAATATTTTCAAGAGATTGAAGTAATTTTTAAAGCTCTTACATATCTACTTATATAGCAAATCTTTTCAATGTTCCTCACTCCTTTGTGAAGATCTGTATTTTGATTTATCATTTTCTTCTCCCTATTTAACGTATTTATTGTGTGGGTCTGCTAGTAATGACTTCTTTCAGACTTTCATAAAAAATATTTTGTAAAACGATTTTGTCTTCATTTTAAAAATATATCATATTAGTTTTCTAGGGTTGCCATAACAAAATACCCAGAGTGGGTTTCTTAAACAAAAGAAATTTATTTTCTCTGAGTCTGGAGGCCAAAAATTACAGATCAAAGTATTCACAGATTATATTTCTTCTAAAGCTTTTCTGTTTGGCTTGTAGATGGCTGTCTTGTATGTTCTAACATGGTTAGCTTTCAGACTGCATCTGTGTCCTAATCTCTTATTTTTTTAAGCTTATTTTTTTATTTTGAGAGAGAGGGAGAGAGAGAGAGAGAGAGAGAGAGAGAGAGAGAGAGAGAGAGAGAGAGAAAGAGAGAGAGATTGCACATGCTAGCAGGGGAATGTCAGAGCAAGAGAGAGAAAATCCCAAGCAAGGCTCCATCTCATGAACTGGAAAATCGTGACCTGAGCCAATATCAAGAGTTGGACACTTTGTAGACTGAACTGCCTAGGCACCTCCTTAATCTCTTGTTATAAGGCATTACAAGAATGCCAGTCATATTGGATTAGGGCCCACACATATGACCTTATTTTATCTTAATTACCTCTTAGAAGCCCTATCTCCAAACACAGTGACATTCGGAGCTACTGGGAAGTTAGGATTTCAACATACAAACTTGTGGAGGGGGGGCAAAATTCAGCCCTAAACAGATACTTTTCCCAGGTATAGAATTATAGGTTGATAGTTTCTTTCAGTGCTTGGAACATGCTGTTCCACTATCATCTCGCTTGCATTGTTTACCATAAGAAATATGCTGTCACCCTTAATTTTGTTCCTCTGAATATATTTAATCTTTTATTTTTCTGGCTGTTTTAAGATTCTCTCTTTACCAAGATTTTGAGCAATTTTACTTATTTGTTTGGGTTTTTTTTTTTGTGTGTGTGTGTTATCTTCATGTTTCTTGTGCTGGAGATTCATTGACTTCTTGGATCTAAGGGTTTATCATTTGGGTCTGAAGCAAAAGTGACCTTTTCTTAGGACTCTTCATAGACGTAGAATTGTGGCTCAAAAGATTTAAAATTTTAAATTGTGATGAATGTTACCAATTTACCATCCATAAAATGTCAACCAATTTACATTTCCATCAGCAGACAGTATCATTTCTTTTTAATTATCGTCAATCTAAATGGTGATAAAAGTTTCTATTGTTTTAATTTGCATTTCTTTGATTACCTATGGAATCAAACCTTTGTTCATGTTAATTGATCATGTGTCCTAATCTTTCTTCATTAATTGGTTTAGTCATTTTAGCTCCTGTTATACATAGCACTTGCTCTGCACCAGGAAGCATTCTATATGCTAGGGATAGTGTGACAGAGACAGGGGGCTCTCCTTTCAGGGAGCTTGCCTTCAAATGACAGTGGGAGAAAGAAAGCACACACCTACCCCCCCACCCCCACAATTTCAGATGGTGATACAAGCTATACAAAAATAAGACAAGATGGCATAACACAGTATATATTAGGTAATTGTAGAATGCTTCCCCAAAGATGTGGTATTTGAATACCCAATTATGGGAAAGGCCTAGGTATGCAAAGATATAGGGCGAAATGATCAGAGGAATAGGAAATAGCAAGTGCAAGTATTCTGAGGCAGGAAGGAGTTTAGTCTATTTGAGGACTAGAAGAAATCCCATGTAGCTAGAGAATAGTAAGCAGGAGAGAAAGTCAGGAGCTAAGGCCAGAGAGGTAGGCAGTGACAGATCTGTGGAATCTATAAGACAAAAGGAGGCCTGTAAACTCCTATAAGGAGTTTAGATTTTATTCTAAATGTGAATTACTTATACAACTCATTTGCCCATATTTCAATTAGAGCGGTTATATTTTTATATTGATTTTTAAAAATTCTTATTGTATTAAAAATATTAACATCTATACATATGTGTGTTATAGGTATCTCCCTCTATTTTTTATTTGTCTTTAATGTTTGTTTACAGTATTTTTAAAAATCTCTTTCTCTTTCTTTTCTATTGTAGTTTTAAAAACGATGGTAACTTTATTAATCCTTTATAGCTCTTGGATTGAGAAAGTTTTTCTCACCAAAATTATAAAAATATTTACCCCATCTCACTCATTACGTTCACACATCATCAGTTTTTCAGTTATTTTTAAAGTTAAGTCGTGTGTAAGATAAATATTTCTATTCCACCTCTGAGACTACCTAGAGGGACCAAGGTTAATGGATTAAGAACCGGGTGATGTTATTACCTCTTATAATGAAAACATAGCAACATATATTGTTTGATGTCTTGCTGTGGCTATTTTGATGATCTTAGAGGGTCAAAAACCATATTTGGCTTATGTCCATAGAGGTTAAACTCTAAACCTAGCCTTTGGGGAGAAAAGTTCCCCTTCCCATTGTCTTTTTTTGTTCCCATTTTTGATCCAGATTTTATGTTTGTTTGTTTGTTTGTTTGTTTGTTTGTTTATTTAGAGCATGAAGAAGGGGCAGAGAGCGAGAGGGAGAGAGAGAGAGAGAGAGAGAGAGAGAGAGAGAGAGAATCCCAAGTAAGCTCTGCACTGTCAGCAAAGAGTCTGAGGTGGGGCTTGAATCACAAACTGTGAGATCATGACTTGAGCTGAAATCAAGAATCAGACACTTACCAGACTGAGCCAGCTTTTTGGGGTTTCTGCTAAGGCACCAGGATCCACCCCAGGGAAAACTACTTTCTTTTAAAGCTCAATTTGAATTTGAAATAATCAGAGCCTGCTAAGTGCTAGCACTTTCTTCTGTGAAGCAAAAGACAAAGGACCCCAGACCAGCAGCTTCAGAATCAGAGGCTGTTCTGGGATCAGAAATAGCCCCTGTCTCTGCAGACACAATGCAGGGCTGTGAAAAGGCCAGGATGAATGAAAGTTTTTTTGGTTTTTATTTTTGTTGCTGGTACTAACTCTTAGCCACTTTATTCATAAAATGTCCTGACCCTGAAAATAATCCTCTTTCAGGATTTTGAATCTCACCCTTGGGTAGATATTAATCCTCTGGAAATTTTATACTAACCATATGGCTGAGGTAGACAAACTGCCTGGGCTGTAAATTTGGAAAGCTAGCAGTGAGGAGCAGCTGGCCCAGGCTCCATGCTTTGGCCACAATGCTCCAACTAGTCCAGTGGTTGGGTTTCTAAACTCCCAGCAGATAGCAAAGACTTAATGTTAATTGAGTCAGTGGTTTATATTTTAAATATTTTAATTCTGAAGTCACTTTTTCATATTTTCTCTCTTCTGTCTCAGTGAAAAAAAGTATCTCACCTCTTACCAAGGTCAATCTTTGTGTTTATGCCATGGGTCAGCCACCCCGCCTTGAACCTCCAGTAACACTTTTTATTTATCCTAAAAACATGCACCTCAATCCTTAAAATGTTTCTTAGGGGGCCTACTCCTTTAAAAAAGCTACCTTATCTGTCTTATACATTGTCAATGGAATCTAATGGTTAATGTATGGATTCTGGAAGTAAGTTGCCTGGATTCGTACCTGCCACTAACTGTAAACTTAGACAAGTTTCTTGATCTCTCTTTGGCTCCATTTGTTCATATGTAAATTCTGGATAATAATAGTAGCTATTTCTTAATTAATTAACATTAAGTAAGTTAACACCAGAAAAAAATAATAATACGATTAAGTTTCTCTCATATGCATTTCTTATGTCATTCCCCTTCTATAAATTTCATCCTGTACATTGTTCTCAGCCTCTTTGTCTCCAGTTTGGCCCTCTTTTAATCTTCTCTTTATATAACAATGACGTCTCTTTGTAAATCTGCAGTTTCTCATTACAGAGGCAGAATGAATTACTGGAATCTCACAAAAGTGTTTATTTCTAAGTGTTCCTTTACTAAAGAGTGTAAAGGACACCATCAGTGAACAAGAGATCACAATAAATATTAAGAAGTTAGAGGCACCTGGTGGCACTCGATTTTGGCTCAGGGCATCATCCCGGCATCATGGGATGCTGAGAATGGAGCCAGCTTTAACACCTGGAGGGGTTCTTCCCTAAAACGTTAAATTCTGGATAATGCTGAAACTTCATGCATCAAGAAATACATGGTATTGACATCCCAAAGAGAACTGTCTTTATTCCAGTGTTTGGGGGGTCTGCACTCCAGTATAACTCCTGCCAACTCAGTCTTGAGAGACTACATATATAAATGGACCATGGCTGGGTGTATAGAGAGTTTTAGCTCATTATCAGCAATAATCAGCCCAGAAAGTCAACCTACTATCTAATTAAAGTTACAGGAAGTTAGGCTGCTATTCAACAACAGGCCAGGAAGCCAACCAATTATCCATTTAACAATTGGCCCCAACAGGCAGGACTTGATTAATGACTGGCAGCTCTCCTGATTTTTATCCTTGCTTCCAATGGAGGATCAACCAGAGAAAACCAAATACACATTATTAACCAACCACATAGGATGCCCCACTTCTAGTTAGCCTGCCTATAGCTTCCCCATGCCAACAGCCTCAATTAGGGCATACCTGAAGCTTTCCACTTTAAAGTTTTATCTCTCTGCCTGCTTTTGGGTCTCAGTCAGAACTCACCAGTGATGGTGACTGACTCCCTTGTTACAGCAAGCTCTGACCAAATGGACTTGCTTGCTCTCATTTACTTCCACATTAGGAGGGAGTCTGCTAGCCAATATGCCTTCCCCCACATACCCAGAGCTCCCCGTCAGCTTTGCTACTCAGGGGCAAGAAGAGCCACAGATACAACCACAGGACACCTAAAACAGGTAGCTAGAAAAATCACCACAGCCTGTCATTCTTAAATATGGATACAAAGCCAAGGTCACCAGACACAGAGAGAACCAACAGCTCACAGGGGAAGATGAAGATAAACAGAACAGATTGCCCTTGGAGGAAATAGGTCATTCAGATACTAAAAAAAAAGACTTTAAAAAATTCTAGTTAGATCTGCAGTGAGAGAAGATATTACATCCATAAAACCAAAAACAGCAGGCTATGAAGAACAAGGGAATAAAAAAATCTGGAAATTAAAAGTGAAATTCCAAAATTAAAAAGATTGGAGGATTAAAAAACTAACCGAACAGAGAGCAAAAATGTAGCCTGTGTGGCAGAAAAGATAAGCCACCTTTTGTAACTTTTTCATAGCTTTAGATCCAGAAATGGTTCAAAAGTGGGTGCCCAGGGGCTAGATGGCTGGGGCTCTGTTGTTCTGTGTTAGAGATCCTTTGACCTGTGTTTTAGCCACATGCATAGATCACTCTGATTAAAGCAAATCAGTTAACTGCAAATCTGATCATTCCTTTCCACTACTGAAAACCATTACTCCTTTAACCACTTATGGGGAGAAAGCTTCATCTCCATTTCCTGCTCATAACCTGCCCCTCTACTCCTTATATTTGCTCCAGCCCCACTTGCCAAGGTATTCTGTATCAGCCTCATGAACGGAGATTGTAGGGTCAGACTTCCCTGGTTTCAAACCCACATATATTTGACTTAATTTGAAAGATAGGGGGCACCTGCGTGGCTCAGTCAGTTGAGCATCCGATTTCAGCTCAGGTCATGATCTTACAGTTCATGGGTTTGAGCCCACCTGGGCTCTGTGCTGACAGCTCAGAACCTGGAGCCTGCTTTGGATTGTGTTTTTCTCTCTCTCTGCCCCTCCCCTGCTCATATTGTGTCTCTTCCTCTCTCAAAAAGCATTGAAAGAAAGAAAAAAGAAAGAAGGAAGGAAGGAAGGAAGGAAGGAAGGAAGGAAGGAAGGAAGGAAGATGGGTATGAGAGTGGCTCTCTTTCAGAACCATGAGATCAGCTAATACATGTTAGGAGCTTAGCAGAGCCCCAGGCAAAGAGTAAGGGATCAATATATAGTAACAGTTATTCGGGTTTCCAGGACTAGTCCTGTTTTGGTTGTCTCAGTTTTAACCGTAATTTATTTTTATATTTTTACCTAAAAATCCTTTTTAAGAAGTCATCAAACTTGGGGTACCTGGGTGGCTCCATTGGTTAAGCATCCAACTTCAGCTCATGATCTCATGGTTTGTGGGTTCGAGCCTGCCTTGTGCTCTGTACTGACCTGCTTCACATTCTGTCTCCCCCTCTCTCTGCCCCTCCACTGCTTGTACTCTGTCTCTCAGAAATGAATAAATGTTAAAAAAAAAGTCATTAAACTCTCAGTTTTATTACCACATACATAACCCTCAGACACTTCATTCAGTCTTCAGTTTTTTTCTTTACATGTTTAGTCATTTTTGAGAGAGTGAGCAAGGGAGGACAGAGAGGGAAACAGGATCCAAAGCCGGCTCCATGCTGACAGCAGAGAGCTGATGCGAGCTCGAGCTCACAAACCATGAAATGACTGGAGACAAAGTTGGACGCTTAACCAATGGAGCCACCCAGGTGCTCCCAGTCCTCAGTTCTTTAGAAACTTTATATGTGTTTTTGAAAACACAATTTAGGGACTCATTTTAGAGCAAGTGAAATTCCTGCTTTGGATAGTTGAGTGCTTTAGGAACTCCCTGATTTTCATTTAGCATTTTTTCCTCTAGGTTTTTTTTAATGCTTATTTAGTTTTGAGAGAGAGAGAGAGAGAGAAAACACTCTGAAATAGGCTCTAGACTCTGAGCTGTCCATGGAGAGCCCAACGTAGGGCTTGAACCCACGAACCACAAGACCATGACCTGACCCAAAATCAGAGGCTCACTGAGTCACCTAGGTACCCCTTTTAGTTCCTGTTCTTAATGAAATGACCCTTTCACTGAGGCTCAGACATCACCCCCTTTGTGAGAACCCCACCCCCCGCAGCTCAGACCCTGTTCTTGCAGACCTCCTGTGAAGTGCTTTGTCTCCACTACTAGCGTCAGTCTCTTACTCCAGACTCCGAGCACTTTACTTAGGAGGACCGTCCCCATTGGTTTTAGATCACGAGTGCCCTACCTGTAACAGGTTCTGCTCAGTGAAGGAGCACATTCAGGGGAGGCGTGGGAGGAAAGGAGATAGAGTTTAATTGACCAGCAAGGCTTGCTGGTGTCTGGCAAGAATGGGTAATTGTCAGAAAAGCCAACTACCTATTAGAATCCCTCTGTCAAAGAAAAGGTTGTAGGGAAGGCACCATCTATGCTGAGAAGTTGCTGGGCTTCAGACTCCAGAAGGTTCTAAGTGGTCAGTTTGGCTGCCAGTGCACTTACAGAGAGGACCTGAAGTCTGCCCTGGTACCCCTTCTCGAGTTTGGTTCTGACTTTTCTGTCTTATTCTTTAGGGGCCGGCACAGACTAGATCCCAACAAACAATAGCATTGGCTTTTTTTTTTTTAAGTTTAGTTATTTAATACATTTTGAGAGATGGTAAGTAAGAAGGGGACGGGCAGAGAGAGATGGAGAGAGAGAAACCCCAAGCAGGCTCCACACAGTCAGTACAGAGCCTGACATGGAGCTTAATCCCACGAACCATGATTTCAGGACCTGAGCCAAAATCCAGGGTCTGATGCTTACCCGACTAAGCCACTCAGGCACCCTGGCATTGGCTTTTCCCTTTTTCTTTCTGTAAGTTAAAATCATGGGGTCCAACTCCCTCTTTCCTCTCAGGGGAGAGGTAAACATAGACAGTCTTAAATAAACTTGTCAAAAGTCACATAGAAAGTGGCAAAAACTGGATTAGATCTCTGGCTTTTGAAATTCCAGAGCAGTGTATTGTGATTCTGGGGTTCATCAGAACAGGAAACTCCTAAAACAGTGGAGGTGGTGGCTTCAGCCTTGGTGTCCTGCCGGAGTCCAGCTCCAGCAGGTCCAGGGTCCCCTGAAGGATGGACGGTGTCAGCGAGAGAGAGAAATGAGAGAGCTGCACGTTTCTTTCTTGGTCACCAAGCAGACATCTCTGTTCAGTCTGCTTTTGTGTCCCTTTTTGTTGGTTAAGCAATAACATGACATCAGAAAATAGAAATTGTTTACAGTTTTTAACTCTTAGTGATAAGGTGTTTTAATCATCAAAGGTGTACAGAGACAAATTTTACAGAAGTACTTTTGTAGAATTTATTTTTGGCATCAGTCCCCAAGGTTAAGAAAGCAACAAACCTATCTTATTTTGTACGGGTTGGGTTTTGGCCAATAATTATGACTTTGTTTTTAATTAGTGTGTTATAACTAAATCATGTAATGCATTTACAGTAAGGTAAATTTTACAGTTAAGAGAATAACAAGATGCTTTTAGTAAAAAACAGGATAATATACATATTATTTAAGTTAGTAATGCTAAAACTAAAACATAGGTTAAATTGTATAAAGATAGGCTGGGAGTTATTTTATCTAGCTCATAAACCACAAGAGAAAGAATGCTTATTAACAAGTTGCTAGAGAAAGCCCTTCTTTTGATGTAAGCATAATGGGGGCCCTGTGTGTTGACCTTGCACCTGGGTTTCTAGTTTCTTATCCATCCTCATAGCTGAAGTCAGTACAAGGGAGGGTATTTGGACTTCAATAGCAAAAATATATGCAGCAACTGATGTTCAGTCCTTGTCTGTTTCTTATCTGTAAGTTAGGCTCTTTTTCTCTGGGCCAAAGTTAATTGTGACTCTTGTGTTCTTAGCCCCCCTTATGTTTTGGGTCTGCAAGCTCATTAGAAGAGCCTTTAGCAAACATCTGCAGCACTTTGATCTAAAATCCCTTATGCAGAGGCAGGAATATGCCTTTTCTTATGGGGTAACTGTATGGGGAATATCGGTCTGATTTGGAACATTGTAAGGCCTAATCAACAGCAACAGGCTTAATTTCACATGGGCAGTAGTAGCAGAAGGGGATACCAGTTCCGCCTCTCATGACAGGAGCCATGCAACGTCTGTCATTTCCTTACTGTGACCGTGTCATCCAGCAAGGCCGGTGCAGCTCCCAGCAGTATCCAAAATAAAGACAGTGGTCTGGGTGGTCCTTACCCTGGCTCTGGGTCTTTTCTGTGGTGCACTGCTTCCTGAAAGCAAAGGAGGTGGAGAGCCTCCCACCAGGAGGTGTTGCAAGGACAGAAGGACAGGGCCAAGCAGCTATTAAGCAGCTAAGCATTATTAGTTAAGTAGCAACCAACTTTGAGACTTCAGTGCAGCAAACTGGCTTTCTCTTTGGGCAGCTTGACTCCCTGACCATAGAGCTAGGACAGAGTGGGTCCCACAGAGAGAAAGGGCAGCTGCTGTTTTATTGGGAGCACCATAGCTCTGCCAGGGAAGGGGGTGGGCATGCACTGGGTAAGATCGGCTTGGAGTCCCACCTCTGACTTCCCTGTCCCCAGCGAGCCTTAAACGCAGGAGGGAGCAGGTGACTTTGACTCTCCCAGCCCTGGCTGCCTTCCAGGCATAGAAAGCAGAAAAGCACTGTGGAGGGGGCCTAGCACTGTATGTTCATGGCTCGGGACCGGCTCCTGCAGCCTCAGCATCCCACTCCCCTGGCCTGCACTGCTCCATTTAAGGAGGGACCCAAGAAAGGAGGCTACCATGGTTAGCTTGACCCATAGCTAGAGGGTGGGGGGTGGGGGGCGGGGGGAGCACAGGAATGTGGGAAGGAGAAGGGGCTTTTAAGATAGGAATGACAGGAACAGAGTGAAGGCCAGGAGAGTGTAGGAGATTTCCCAGGGTGGGGCAGTGCTGGCAAAGTGGTGGGCCACAGCCACATTGGGGTTGTCCTGGGCAGGCTCAAACCATTTCTGCAGGCACAGCCCACTGTTCCTGCGCTCAGGGCTTGCCTTGAAGGAGTTATTCCAAATCTTCTCGCACAGGTCAGCTGGGGTGGGGAAGTAATGGGGGAAAGGATGGCAGACGGCCCTTCGAGGGCAGCGGTTCTTCCCTGGGGGAGGAAGGGGGATCAAGGCACACACTTACCTCCTCAGACTCCCACTCTCACTTCCCCATCCTTTGCCCTAGGGGAGCATAGGGAGCTTGCGCTTGCCACCAGGCAGGGACCCCATCAAGCGCCACTTACCCCGACTCCAGTCCCAGTCGCTGTGCCAGTTGGACTTGCAAGTGTAAGATGTGCGACAGTCTTCCCACCACTCTTCACAGTCCTCCTGGCAGAGTGGTACATCCAGAATTCTCTCTCCTGGACCACTCAAGTCCATCTGGGTGCAGGCATAACAAGAGACAAGAATGCTGATAGCAAGGATCTGAAGATGATCAGTAGCTACAAGGGTATTCCACCAGTTACCACGGGAAGATATTCTCTGAGGGAGTCTGTAAGCATTCCTTTACAGATGAGCAGTGAGGGGCACCTGCGTGGCTCAGTCAGTTATGTGTCTGACTCTTGATTTTGGCTCAGGTCATGATCTTATGGTTCATGGGATAGAGCCCTGCATTGGGCTCTGTGCTGAAAGCACAGAGCCTATTTGGGATTCTCTCTCTGCCCCTCCCCTCCTCAAAATAAATAAATAAATAAATAAACAACAACAACAACAACAAAAAAGAAAACAAATGAGAACAGTGAGGCTAAGGAGGCTAAGTAGTTTGGCCCAGGCTACACAGCTTCCAACATACAGAAGGTGGGATTCAATTGTAGTAAAACCTTGGATTGTGAGTAACTTGTTCTACAAGTGTTTCAGAAGAAAAGTAAACATTTCTAATAAATTTTAACTTGATAAATGAGTAATGTCTTGCAATACAAGTAGTATGTGACATGGAATGTCACATGATCGAAACTGAGAAAATGGTTGTTGAAATTCCCTACTTTGCTATACAACTGCTTTGGATGGCAAGCATGTTTCCAGAATGAACTATGCTTGCAAACCAAGGTTTTACTTAGTCCCTTATCCTAAAGTTCTCATCTGTGCTCCCCTCTGCTGCTCTCCAAGGCCAGAGGTGGCTTTCTCTCCACTTTTTTCCTGAACCTGGCCTCTGACTCTGCTCTGGTCCATAGGGGGACAGCATGTCCTGCTCCTTCTGGCCCCATGGAGTTCAGGCTCTTAGTAACAGGGCCCTGTGTGGATGTGCCTCCTGCCTCCCCAGCCCAGTCTTCTGACCTTCTGGATCCAAGGCCCCAGGTTTGGGGAGCACTCATAGAAGCAGACAGCCTGGTTGAAGTGCTTCTCACAGCCTGGCATCATCAACCCGCAGTGAATCAAGCTGAAGTTGTAAAGCAGGGACACATCGAGGTGGGCTTCCCAGCTTGTGCTGGCCGTGCAGCAGGCATTGTCCTTCCAGGGAATGCACTGAAGGTGGAGGAAGAAGCAAAAGCCAGGGGGTTGGATAAGAGGCAGGAGATTTAGGAGTGTCCAGGGCAGAGAGGTAAAAATGTGCCTTGGAAAGACGCTTGGGCAAATGGGATGTCTTCAGGCTAGCAATGTCCATCTAGAAGAAATGCTGATAATATGTCAATATTCATAGCCAAAGGGCACCTGCACACTGATCTCCGTGCCATAGGCTGCTGCAGTTCCCTAGAAACAGGATTTCCAGGATCTCAGCTCCTCATGGGCAGCAGAGGAAGCCCAGGAGACCCAGGGAAATGTGGGGCTGCACTGGGTGGGAGGGACCAGAGCTGAGAAGAGCTCATAGGTTAAAAAAAAAAAAAGGCTCCATAACTCCTCCTGTGTCCCTGTCAGTTGTCTTTAGGGACCTAGGGAGGGGTCATTTGAGTCATAGGTCTCCCTGCCTATGGGTAGGAAGGCTTAAGAAGGAGGACCTTATTTATTCAAATGTATGCTGAATGAGTGATGGTCCTCTCAGATCTCCATCTGCCCCTGCTTCCCAAGTGGGCGGGCAGCTCAGAGATTGGAACATGGAACACTCAACAGTTACGATCTCAAAAGGCCAAAGTGTCCCTCCAGTGGTCTTTGCCCAAATCCCAATGTAAGGAACCAAATGAGTCAGGGCTAGCGGTGGTTCAGAAACCATCTTGGCATTTGTGCCCCTTCCCTGATCTGCTGAAGCAGCCTCAGTCCCATCCCCAAGCAAGGTCTGGCGTTTATACCTCTTCGTAGAGCTTGTCTTCCGGGCCAGGCTTCTGCTTGTGGTGTTTGGTGTTCATGCAGACATTGAGCAGTTTGTCCCCGGCCCAGATGGGTGCCACTGTCCACAGCCCTAACAGGAGCTGCCACCACCGTTCCATGGCCTACTGCAAAGAGGAGACCCACTTGCTTGTGTGAGAGACAGGATACCTGCTCCATTCCTTCTACTGTCCCAGGGATTGAGTATGGGTTTCAAGTCTCCCTCAAGTGACCAGGACACTCTGGCTACTCCTAGGACCTAGCATCATAAAATGTCAGGGCAGGTGGAACAAACCTGAGAGTTTTGACACCCAACCTCAATGGATGGGGACACATAAATGAAATATCAGGAAGAGACCAGTCCTGAGGTAAGGGAGGGTTGAGTGGAATGGCTCTAGCCTGTTCTATGGGGGAGCTTTTCTTGGTTCCTCCCCTTCCAAGGCAGACTTTCCAAGTCTGTGACATATGGGCCGGGAATTCAGAGCTTTAATTCTGGGTAAGGAACAGAGCAAATAAACAGATTCTACAGGGGACAGAGGGCATGGTGGGATTTGGTAGTGTTACAAGTGCAATCCTTACACAATTGAAGGCCAGCCCTGATGGCAGCCCCTCTAACCCATCTCCAACCCTCCAGAGCAGGAGCCTGGGCACCTAGCAGCCTTGTGGGCACCTCTGAGCTAGGGAGCATGCCCAGTCAGATGTGCCAGTCTTGCACACCCAAAGTCAGGTCTTCACCACAGCAGTGAGAAGGCTGACTTCTCCTTGTTGAGCATTATATTTCCCACTCTGTTCTGGGCAGTACTGGTAACGTGAGAGAAGGGAACAAGAGACAAAAAGGAGAGAGGCAGAAGAGCACCCTGGCTTAAATGCCCAGTGCTGGGGAAACCAAGCTCCCTCAGTCTTCCCCCCCAAGTGCCTTTGGCTCCTACAGTCCTTCAGACCCTGTAGGAGGGACCATGGACCCATCAAAGTGAAACTGAAAACCTCTGGTCTCACCTGAGTTTAGAGCACCAAGCAGGCTGGGGATGGGGACCCCATCCCACCTTCCAAGCCCCCCCTCAAGTTCAAATCTGTGGCTGCCCCCACCTCCAGTCTCAGGCACAGCTGCAGCCATCCAAGTATCATTAAAGAATTGGGTGCATCAGGGGACTAGAAGTAAGATGCTGCCCCTCCTAGAGCTCTCTTCATACTTACTTTCAAAGAAGGAGCTGCTCCCTCCCACCTCCAGAGATTGGAGGCTGCCATCTTGCCCATTTATCACCCACTCCACTTCCTACCAGTCCAGGTGCAAATACAGAGCTCCAGGTGGCTCCAGTTAAACACATCCATCTCACCGAGGTTAAAGGGCCTTCTGAGGTTGGAGTCCGAGGCTTTCACTTTCTCAGAGAAGCAGAGACCAGGTAGGAGGTAGGATCCCGGGCTCTGGTCAGTTGCTGACTTCCGCTCTTGGCTCTGCTCCTTGCCAGATGGATGACCTGGAGAAAATGGCAAACTCTCTAAGTTTTCCTATCTGCAGAGAGAGGAGGAGTGCTGGCAGAAAGCAGCAAAAGAGAAAATACACCAAAAGGACTTGGCATCGTGCCTGACCCAGAGTAAGTCTTAACAACTTTAATTCTTTTCCTTTATCCTGTGCAGTGTTTCTCGCCCTGGTCCGCAGCTCTACCTGACCCTTTGTCAGTTCAGGTACCCCCTGGTGGCTTGAGTAGCAGTGACTTCTGTCAGCCCCCAGGAACTAAGGTTCCTGCTTGAGAACAGACAGTGACCCAGAGATAAAGTGGGGCTTTGGAGACCCAAGAATTTAAATGTGTGACCAAAGCCAAAACCAACAAAACCAAAAAAGTCCCTCTACAACCCATGGAGTAGCATCCCTTAGCATGCGGAGACCCCTGTCCTGTGAAATAGTCTCTGAGTGTCCTCAGTAGTGATAATGTTCACAAGAAAGTCCTTCTCAACAAGGAGAAGCTGGGAAGCTTGGACAGAACTTTTGGGAGAGTCCCAAAGATAATGAAAATACTGGAAAAGGAGTCCTCCGTGCCTGTTTTTTGAACCCAGTTTCCTCTCCAAGGGACAAGCAGTCAAAGTGACCATACATAGGAAATGAAAACAATAAAAGCATTTTTATAATTGAGGGAAACAAAAGCCCATTCTGTATCGCTCAGCTACGTCATTGATGTGCACGCATGAATCAGTCATTATGCCGGAAAGTGGAGTCCTCCACACCGTGGTAATGACAGCCACTGAGGACTGAGAATCACAAAGGACCCAGGCGCTAGTCTGGGGTCTTTGCTATATGGTCTGATTCACCCTTAGAAACAACGCCCAAGCTGAATACCCTCCTTGATTTAGCTATGGGGAGTCTGAGGCTCAGCTGGGGAGGGGGAGACCTAGGATCTGAACTCAGGTCAACACCCCATATCTAATGCCTAAGGACCAGCTGATGGGGGCAACCTCCAAGTCTGAAGGGAGAGGTGCCATCCAGATGAAGTCTGATTTTTAAAAAGTCAAATGCTGTAATCAGATTGTGTGTTGGGAGGCATGTGCCAGCTTTATTTGGGAACGGTAATGGTTACTGGCCCAGCCTCCCAAGTCCTTGCCTTAAGCAGAGTCAGTGGTCCCCCTTTTAGGGTCGAATACCAAACAGTAACTGCATTTCTGCAGCATCTTTCCACCAGCATCCACTCAGCAGGGGCAGAGCAGACAGGTCTGTCCTGTTCAATTTCTAATAAACACTCCCAGGCAGTAAGCCTTGATGGGGAAAGTGTGTTGGGGTTTAACAGTGAGTTTCCCAGGACTGTGGATGTGACAGGGACAAGAATCCAGAAATGAAGCACAGAAGTAATTATGGAAATGGAAAATAGGTCCTCTGATAAACGTCCTTCACGTGGAGGGAAGGAGGACAAGGAGGGGCTGGCTAACAGTCATTAGGACAAGGCTGTAGGAAATGAGCTAAAATTACAGTCTGCGCAGGTGCAGGGGAGGGGAGGGATTATGGAAGCTGCCTCTCAGAACCACCAGGCCAACATCTGCTCTAGCAACAAGGCAGTTAGCAGCCCTTGAGGAAAACTCATTTTTGCTTTATTGTGATTGAGTCTTCCAGAGAAATCTGTTTTGTAACTGAAAGCTGCTAAATTAAAGCTGGCTGTGGATGAAGCCATTTGAGGCTGCTGACCCCAAACAATTTTGCTCTAAAGAAACAAAACAGAACACTTAAATTGACGAGAGCAGAGCAACTCTCGGAAAGTGGCTCTCAGAGGTCTGAGGGGAGGGAGAGCTGGGCAGGATGGCCCAGCCCCCAGCAGGCCACAGCACACGCAGGGCAGTAGTCACTCTCCAGCTCTCTCCCTGCTTGTGAGGTCACCCAAGGTGCCCAATCCCACTGACTTCTGAGAGCTGACTAAGAAGCCAGAGAATTCATGCCAGGAATCTTCTGATGAGAATCTAAAGTCAGAGGCCAGTTGAGGGGGACATTGGTGATTCGGAGTTCTTAATGGGTCTTATGAGTCCTTTTCACCCCAAAAATCTATTGGCCATCTTTGACTCAACTCTTAATTGGTTTGTGGGTAAGGCAGGTTTGTTGTTTATCTATAGCCCTCCTTCCCTCCACATACTTTCCATCCTCAAACTATTGATTTAACTTCCTAAGTATCTTTTTAATTAAAAAAAGAGAAAGCTCATTTTCAGCTTTCAATAGTCTCTTAAGTTCTGCATCCCTCTCTTAGGGTTGGGGGGGAGGGGGGAGGGGGGTAGACAGGTGGTGGTGATGGTGGAGGACACTTGAGGGGAAGAGCACTGGGTGTTGTATGGAAAACAATTTGACAATAAAATATTATGGGGAGAAAAAAAAAGAGAAAGCAAGTGCATGATCAGGGGAAGGGCAGAGAGAGAGAGAGAGAGAGAGAGAGAGAGAGAGAGAATGCTAAGCAGGCTCTGGGATATCAGCACAGAGCCCAACGTGTGGGCTCCATCCCACGAACCGTGAGATCATGACATGAGCCAAAATCAAGAGTTGGACACTTAACTGACTGAGTCACCCAAGCGCTGCCCCCCCACCCCCCAACAAAGGATCTCTTCAATTCAAATTCTTTTGTTCCTGTTTCTCCCTGATTTCTGGTGTGTGACCATGTCTTGCCTCAATTACTGCAACCACCTATTACCTGGCTCCCTTGCCCCCTTCCAAAACCTTTATCCAAGCAGCAGCCAGAATGATCTAATTTCCCAGTATTTTATTATGAAAGTTTTCAAACATAATGAAAGTTGAGAGAATTTTACAGTGAACCCCCATATACCCTCCACCTCGATTTTACTGTTACCCTTTCACTATATTTGTCCCACATCTAGCTAGCATTCCAGCCTTCTAGTCATCCATCAGTCTTCCTTTTTGTCACGCATTCCTAAGTAAGTCACAACATTCATATACTTCCTTCTAAATAATTTGTGCAACCTTATCATTGACCACACTGCAGGTTCAGTATTTGCCTGCAGTTTTTTTTTTTCCCCTTCATAATGATCTTCTTAAAATGTAAACATGATTAGGGGCACCTGGGTGGTTCAGTTGGTTAAGTGTCCGACTCTTGACTTCGGCTCAGGTCATGATCTCACTGTTCGTGAATTTGAGCCCTGTGTCCAGTTCTGTACTGATATCTCGGAGCCTGCTTGGCTGCTTGATTCTTTTTCCTTCTCTCTCTGCCCCTCTGCCCCTGCCCTGGTGTTGTTCCTCTCTCTCTCTCTCTCTCTCTCTCTCTCTCTCTCGCTCTCTCTCTCTCTCTCTCTCACACACACACACACACACACACACACACACACACACACACTAAATAAATTTATTTTTTAAAAAAAAGAAGGTAAAGATTAAGCTGCTCCCATGTTTAAAACCCTTCTAGGCTTAAAGTGAGCCCTAAATCCTTAACATGTCACAAGAACCATGTTGTATTTGGTCCCTATTTACCTTCACATGCTAACCGTGGTCCCCTCTCTCACCGGCCCTGCAGGCAATCCTCACCGCTCACATCCCTAACTGCCCAGCGCTCTCCTCTGCCTGCTTGTTCTCTGTGGCCAGTAACTCCTGCTGGCTCCTGAGCTCAGAGGACAGATGGCTTCTCAGGGAACTTGTGGTTCCCCTCGGACTGGTGGATTGTTTGCTTGGGGTCTTCTGCTTGTCACTGCCATGGAGTTGACCACAGGAGTGCTCACAGTACCAAGCAGAGCGCCTGGCCCAGAGTGGCTGGTCAACACATGTTTGCTGAGGAAATGAGCAGAAAATGCCTGCATAGAATAAAACTACCCACACTGTTTTCGTTCACATGCTTCCCTAGGTTAATCTGACCTGCCCCCTCTCTTTGCCCTTTCCTCTTCCCTCCCTTCCTTTATTCCATCCTCACCTGGAGTTTAAAATGACTTCTCATTATCTGTTCCCTATCCTCTCTCCTCACCAACGTCTCTCTCTCCCTTTCTTCCCCCCTCCGCCTTCCCTCCCCCTCAACGGTCTTCCTCACCCTCTGACTTCCACATGGGGACACCTGCAGTTTCTGATGAGTTCTGTGAGATCTCAGTGTGTTAATGCCGGGCCATTTCATCACCACGTGAAGAGACCACTTTCTAGGTTTAACCACAACAAAAGGAAATGAGTGTGAAGCCTGTCAAGTGTTGAAGGGAGTCCAAGTAGGTTGAGATAGAAAAACATCAAAGTCCCACCAGCAAGTGATTAACTGAAAATCAGAGCTAGAAAAAAGATATCACAAAGAACAAATATCTTTACTCTCCTACTCATTTTTCTTCTTAGGCTGCTAGATTCTTCTCTCTTCAACACGTTTTCCCCAGTGCCAGTGTCTCATTGTGATGCTCAAACCGGGGTGCTGCTGGGCATCTGGGAAATAGGTTTTAAGAAATAATTAAGGTTTGCAGTTTTAAAATGTGCAGTTGAGATCAATACACGGTCTCTTTCAATCCTCCCAACATCCCTCCCCCCGAATATCTCTTGACCCGAAGTTTCACCCTAGCTACAAACCAGTCTTTCTTCTAAGCCTTGCTTCCTAAAAGTCCTGCGAATGTCACTGTGGCTTCTTTGTGTCACCTCACAATCATTTCTGAACCCCTGCTATTCAGCTTCCACTCACCAACCCACAGAATCCACTCTTGCCAACTTCACGAGTAACCTCCAAAATTTTCTACCCAATGGGAAGGGTCATTCCATATCATAGATGACCTCTCAGCTTCCTTTGACCAGCAGAATCCCTCCTGCCTTCTTAAAACTCATCTCTTCCTTGACCCCCAGGGCTCTGCTTTGTCCTGGTTTCCCCCCAACATCTCAGCATGTTCCTTCTCTGTCTCCTTGGTAGGCTCCATATCCTCCACCTGCCATTTAAGTCTTGTTTTGAACACTCTCCTTGGGCCTCTTTTCTTGTTTTAGCCTTAAAATTTTAACTACAACCCTATCCTTCCTGGAAGAGAAAGAGACAGGAGTTCCAAGCACCAGCTAAACTGAACTATCTTTAATGCTTTCCACATTCTCTGGCCAGTCTTGCTCCAGGCCTTGACACATGCTGTCCCCTTTTCCTTGGGACCTTGCCCCTCTCCTCAATACCCTTACTGCCTCTTCTCAGACACGTTATATTTAGGTCTCAGATTGGAGCAGTCCATATTTAAGGAAGTCCAAGTCTAAGTTAGGTGTCCCTCCTGGTGCTCTCACAACCCGTGGGTGATCTTGATTATGATGCCAAACTCGCCTGGAATTGCCTGCTGACTTACATGTTCCCTACAGGTCTGAAAGCTCCTGGACCAGGGGAGACTGTGTCTGTCAGTTTTACAGCTGTCACTGAGTGCCTGGTACAGGGTAGACACTCACTAGGTGTTCACTGAATGAACAAGTAATTCTTTTTGATAAGAAAGAGGCTCTTTCATGATTCATTTTTACTAAGAAGCATACCAGGACAAATTCTAGGAAGCCACAGAGTTTTTATGATTAGAGTTATAAGAGTTATGTATATGTGGTTTACAAGCTTATGGATGTCCACCTTTTTTATGGTTTATCTGTCCCTCATTCATTTCTTATTAATAAGTGACTTATGCTTTGGAGGTCTCATCTGGCTCCTCTTCTTGACTCCCTACAGCTCTGTTAACAATGAACTTTGGCAAATGTGGCTGGTGAATTGTTTTGCTCTAAGGCATGTACACAATTTCAAGTTGAAAGAATGGAATTGGATCAGCTTATATTTCACAGACTAAAAGAAATATACACATACAAATATAAACTAGATTTGTGTTAGTCTTTATGTCTTGGTCTTGGTCTTACATTGAAAATATCGGAGACAATGCACAGAAGGATTGGAAGGTCCATCATGTGTTTTGTGGTTTGTGGAAAGAGTGGTAGAAAGTGAATCATTTGAAGTTGGCAAACATTTGACTCCTATTCCCTTGTGCCTACAAATGACAAGGTAAAGATGGGAAAAATCAATTTTGCAAGAGACTGGGTAAATTGCCTTCTGGTAATGCAATGATTAAGCAGCTGTCATTTCTAGAAAAGTGAATTTTGTGATTCTTCCATGACCTCTATTAGAAACCACTATGATAGACCATTATGAGGAGTTCTTGAATGTATTATGTTTACTTAAGACTTAATTCTCTGGAAAAAATGTTAATGATTATGAATATTCAAATACTTTAGTATACAAAACTAGATTTTAATTTGCTAAATGTCTCCTCATAATGAGTTGATGACTCTGGTTTTGTTGTTGTTGTTTTGCGTTTTTTCCTAACCAACCCTGTGGAATGTCTGGTTGCTATGGACACTAGGGGTTAAGAAGAATCACTGAGTCCTCTTACTGTACTGTTCTTAAACACAAAGCACTGCACATATCCACAGAAATGTGGAAATTTTCTGTCTCCTCCAAATTGAATGGCATGGTGGTTTGTTTGGATTCAGAAGTTTCCTGGGTTTTCTACTGCAGGATGAATGGTCCCTTTGGGTGGAGTGAAGAGACCTAATCTACCACTGGTTATTCTCAGAACTGTGCCTTCCCCATTCGTGGAGGAAAGGAAGTCAACTAAGATTTCTCAAGTGTTACTCTGGTCTAGGCCCTGTGGCAAACTCTTGATAGACCTCATCTCATTGCCTTATGTGCTAGTCAGGGGAAAAAACTGTGTCCAGTTCAATACTGCATACTACACAGTTCGTATTGATTAATACAAATGATTGCTGAATGAATGAGCAATAACCCTGCATTGGTATTATAAACCCATTTTACAGATGACCTCACCCAGGTTATACAAGACATTTAAGGTCTTATCTCCTTATCATCTAACCTAAGATGTATTAGTAATAGTTAACTTTATTTACTTAAAATTTATTTATTTTGAGAAAGAGGAGAGAGCACAGGCAGGGGAGGAGTAGAGATAGACGGGGACAGAGGATTCAAAGCAGGCTCTGTGCTGACAGCAGAGAGCCCCATGTGAGGCTCAAACTCCCAAACTGCAAGATTATGACCTGAGCTGAAGTCAGACACTTAACCAACTGAGCCACCCAAGTACTCCATAATAGTTAACTTTATATCACAGTATTTAAATTATAGGACATCAAAGGAGAAGAGTAAATATCACCAAGGATCTTAAGCCTCCCAGAGGAATGGATTAGCCTATTACTGGATTGTATATGGGATAACTGTGTCATGTGGAAGTATGACTTAATTGCCTTAACTTGGAGATTAAGTATGGTTTAAGATGTGTACGGGCGCCAAGCTGACTAGAGTAGACTGTGAGAGTCAGTTTTGTATGTCAGCTTGTCTGGGTTAGTATCCCCTGTGATTCAGTAGCACTAATCTAGATGTTGATGTGCACGTGTTGGTAGAATTTATTAATGCGAGATTAGTGGTGAGGAATAAATAAGGATTTGAGTCTAGGTCTATCTCGCTTCAAAATCTGTGTTCTCTTGTTTTACATTAAATAGGAAAAAAGGTGTTGAATTATTTCTTGGCACTTAAACCTTATAATAAAGTCTGCAAAATATTAAGGGCCTGTTCAGGCACTGGGCCAGGTATGTCACTCAGGTGATTACACAGAACCCTAATTGCCATCACCCCATCTAAGGTCCCGAAGAACATGGGGTATAGAAAGCCTACATACTATGTTTAACTCTTTCCTAAAGGGTGTTCTCTGAATACCCAGTCTGCAAAATGACAAATTCTTTCATAAAACATTGTACCTGCATGATGTATAACAACAAGATGTCCTGCAATAAAGACCTTTCTTGAACTTCTCTTAACCCAGAATTTTCAAACATATTTGACCATAGCAGCCCTTGTATGTGCTATAACCACCAATGTCACAGCATGAGTGCTCTGATCACACGTAGGGAAGTCCTGAGCTGCTATGCAGCAACCAGCATCAGTTTCACACCAGCAGCAGTGGGGAAGGTGCTCAGACTATATCAAGTTCCTGACCCATACCTGTTACTTAGATAATGCTTCACGTTTGTATTTTTGCTTAAAAGTCTTGTGTGGGCTGAATTTCTATTCAGAGTAGCCTCATTTTGCCCAGGGGCTACATGTCAGATTCCAGTGAAAGCCAAATCCTTGCATCTTTTGGCAGAATAAGCCAGAGAACCTCTAAATTCTTCTTTCATTTTTTTCTTGTGTGCCATTCTGATTTCCTCTCATTTTGGGGGGGGGCATATTTTAAAAGTTATTTTCTAAATGATTACCCTGGAGATTAGTTAACATCCTAAAGTTCTAACAATGTAGTTTGAATTGATACCAGCTTAACTTTAATAACCTACAAAAAATGTTTGTTTCTGTCACAAATTACATCTTTATACATTGTGTGTCTATTAACATAAACTTATTATTTTATGAATTTGTATTTTTTGTTTTTTTAGAAAATTCAAGTCAGTTAACATACAGTGTAGTATTTTTTTCAGGGGTAGAACCCAGTGATTCATCACTTACATACAACACCCAGTGCTCATCCTTAACACACGCCCTCCTTACTACCCATCACCCATTTAGCCCATCCCTGCCCGGCCTCCCCTCCAGCAACCCTCAGTTTGTTCTCTGTGTTTGAGTCTCTTATGCTTTTCCTCCCTCTCTGTTTTTCTCTTATTTTTCCTTCCCTTCTCCTATGTTCATCTGTTTTGTTTCTTAAATTCCACATATGACTGAAATCATATATTTGTTTTTCTGACTTGTTTTGCTTAGCATAATACACTCAGTCCCACCCACATTGTTGCAAATGACAAGAATTCATTCTTCTTGATTGCTGAGTATATATTCTATTTTGTGTGGTGTGTGTGTGTGTGTGTGTGTGTGTGTGTGTGTTTGTATACATTACATCTTTATCCATTTTTCATTTGATGGACATTTGGGCTCTCTCAATAGTTTGGTTATTGTTGATAGCACTGCTATAAACATTGGGGTGCATGTGCCCCTTTGAATCAGCATTTTTGTATCCTTTGGATAAATCCCTAGTAGTGAAATTATTGGATCATAGGGTAGTTCTATTTTTAACTTTTTGAAGAACCTCCATACTGTTTTCCGGAATGGCTGCATCAGTTTGCATTCCCACCAACAGTGAGAAAGGGTTCCCTCTTTCTCTACATCCTTGCCAATATCTGTTGTTTCGAGTTGTTCATTTTAGCTATTCTGACAGGTGTGAGGTGGTATCTCATTGTGGTTTTGATTTGTATTTCCCTGATGATGAATGACATTGAGCACCTTTTCATGTGTCTGTTAGCCATTTGGAGATCTTGTTTGGAAAAGTGTCTATTCATGTCTTCTGCTCATTTCTGTGCTGGATTGTTTGTATTTTGGGTGTTGAGTTTGATAAGTTTTTTTATAGATTTTTGATACTAACCTTCAAAATGATACCTGAAGTTCTGGTAGAAATAGGCTTAATTTTCTTTCTTTCCTTCTTTTTTTCTTTTGGAATCAGTATCATAGTTTCTCATTTTAATTTACTCTTTTTTTTTTTTTGAATCAGGTTTTTCTTTTCTTTTTCTTTCTTGTTTTCCTTTTTCTGTGGAATCAGCCTTATAGTTTGATTCTCCTTTTTTGTTTCCTTTTCTCTTTTTTTGAGGGGGATCAGACTGTTCCCCCCCCCCCTTTTCCCAGGCTTACTTCAACAAACAAATCAAAGCACACCTAGTTGAAGGTCTAAACATTCCCTACTGCAAGCAAGGAGGAGCTCTGCAGAGGACTGACCAGTAGGAAAGAGCTATCAAAACTCAACAGCAGACTGTACACAGCATACACCAGAAACACTTCCCAATGTGCCAGGCCCTGGACAGTGTTTGGCCCTTTTTAATATAGCAGTACTCTCGGATGCAGGAAACATAACAAGCTTTCATAACATGAAAAGGACAGAAACTTAGCCCAAATGACAAGACGGAGGAATTCCCACCAAAAGAAAGGTCAAGAAGAAATCACAGCCAGGAACTTGCTCAAAACAGATATAAGCAATATATATGATCGGATACAGTCACAATAAGAATTGAAGAAGCAGAAGAGAGAATAGGTGATTTAGAAGATAAAATTATGGAAAATAATGAAGCTGGGGAAAAAAAGGAGAGGAAATTATTAAACCATGAGGGGAGACTTGGAGAAGTTTGTGATTCCACAAAATGAAACAAACTTCTTAGCATTTGCATTTTAAATCATATAGGAAAAGAAAGAGGAATTAAAAACCAAAAAATACAATAATACTGTTTTTCACATTTGCCTATGTAGTTACCTTTGCTTATGTTCTTCATTTCTTTATATGGTTTTGAGTTACTGTCTAGTGTCCTTTCATTTCATTCTGAAAGACTCCCTTTGGTGTACCCTCTAAGGCAGGTTGACTAGCAATAAACTCCTTCAGTTTTTGTTCATCTGTTGATATCTTAATTTCTCTTTCATTTTGAAGGCTACTTTTGCCAGGTATAGAATTATTGGGTGAGAGGGTTTCTTTTTCTTTTTCTCACTGCCTTAAATATGTCACCCCATTGTCCTCTGGCCTCTGTGGTTTCTGATGAGAAACCAGCTGTTAATTATATTGAGGATCCCTTGCACATGACTAGTTGCTTCTTTGTTGCTGTTTTCAAGATTTTATTTGTCTCTTGACAATTTGATTAACAATGTGTGTCAGTGTGGATGCCTTTGAATGTACCCCACCTGAGGCTCATTGAAACTTTTTGGAGGTATAGATTCATGTCTTTATCAATTTGGGACTCTTGGGATATTATTTCTTCAAATATTTTTTTCTACCTCTTTCTCTCTTTCCTCTTCTGAGATTCCCAGAATGTGTATGTTGGTACTTTTGATGATGTCCCACATGTCCCTTAAGCTCTATTTACTTTTCTTTTTCTTTATGCTCCTCAGACTGGCTAATTTTAATAAAACTATCTCCAAGTTACTGATTCTCCTGCTTGTCAGATCTTCTGTTGAACAATCCTAGTGAATTTTTCATTTAAGCAATTGTACTTTCCAGCTCCATATTTTTTATTTCATTTCTTTTATTATTGATTGAAATTCTTTATTTGTTGAGACATCTGGTTTCCTTTAGTTCTTTGAGCATCTTCAAGATAATCTGCCTGGGCTTCCTCAGAGATAATTTCTGTCAATTTATTTTTTTTCCTGTGAATATATCATAGTTTCTGGCATGCTCCTAAATTTTTGTTGGAAACTTGACATTTTGAACATTATGAAGTATTAACTCTAGAAATCATATGCTTTCCCCTTCTCATGATGTGCTATTGTTGCTTAGTGTGAGTTACAATCACCTTCTTTAGTGACTTTTCCAAAGGATTTCTCACAGTGTATTTGTTGCCATGTGTGGTCATGGAAGTCTCCCTTCCATTATCTCAGCATTCAGCTAGGAACCTGAGAGATACTTCCTTAAATAAGTGTTTGGAACCAAAAACAAAACAAAACAAAATACTTGGTGGTATTTGCCGTCTTTGCAGATTGTTTTTGAACGACAGTCCTTCAGTGCTTAGCCAGACCACCTACAGTTGTCTTAACTCTTTTTCTGAGTATGTATTCCGACTTGGGCATGTGTATGGCTTCCAAATTCCCTGGCATATCTCGAAACCCTTCCAAACCCTTATACCTTCAGATATTTTCCTCCTCAGGTTCCTCTTTCCCAAGTTTTTGGCATGTCAGTTGCTGCTCTCATTCTACATCCTTTGTCCCAGGTGACTGTCAGTAGTATAATGCCTTTAAATCCTTTCAATGAATGCTGCCCAGAAGGCCAGCCCATCCTTGAAAAAATTCCAAAAGGGTCAAAACAAGGCAACCTCTGAGCCAGTGACTCAGGGAACCAACAGACAGGTCAAAATGCACAACTAAAGTTCTTTGATAAGAAAAATTGAATTCTGGCATCTGCAAACTGAACCATCAGGAATGGGGGGTGGGGATTGTAGGTGGGTAAGAAAAAGGCCACATGCTCTTACTAAAATTTAGCAGCAGCTGCTTCATTAAGCATTTCCCTGGTTTTCACAAATTTTTTTTATTACATTCCTCATTCTGATCATTTTTGCCAGCTTAATGTTTTCTTCAGTGGAGGGATACTTGGGTCTCCTTACTATTTTTGGAGACACCTGTCCTCTAATACCTAACACATATAGAAGCAGAGATGCTCTGATTGGAGCAGGGATAGGATGCCTGGAACTCAGTCTGACAGGCAGCTACTCACCACCCCCCTCGTATTACCTGAGGCCTTTGTAGCACACAGTTTAAAACCACCAGTACAGAGGATGAAACATGAACTTTTGGGCTACACAGCCCTGCCCACCTGCCTGCCTGCTTGTTTGCCTTTTCATTTTATTTGTGCATTTATTCATTCATTGTTCAATAAATATTTGTTGAAGACCATGTGCTAGGCACAGGCTTGAACCTTGGCCTGATGGTTTATTAGCTGTGTGACTTTGACACCTTCTCAGTAAAATTTGTTTTTTCCTTGCTGGGAGAGGATTAAATACACAACCTGGCTTCAAGAGTGACTGTAATGTCTGGGCTGGGCACGAACAGGCTTCCTGCCAACAGTTTCCACTAGCAACCACTATTGGAGGTTTAAAATTATATCCCTCAAGTCAGCAAAGAAAACTACATATACTTCAAATTTTCTCTGAGGTTAAACACTTCATTCATTATACAGATAGTGTAATGGCTAAGAATAGAAGCTTTGGAGTTAAACTGCCTCAAATACAGAAACATGACTGTGGTTCATTCTGCTATCAGTGATTCACTTATACAGTCATTCACTTCTCATCCATTCATTTATTCATTTTACACCCCAGTTCTCCCTGCTCTTTGGGGGTGTGGCATTGACAAATTGATGAACTTCTTTATGCCTTGGGTATCTTATCTGAAAAGCGTATTAATAGTACCTAGCTTGTCATACTCTTATAATGTTTAAATCAGATAATCTATTTTCAATGCTTAGAACATTACCTCACATACCAAAGGTACTTAATAAGTGTTGTCTATTCTCAGTTTCATCATTTTTGTTTCAGTGGTGCTCCAGATAGTGTTTCTAGAGCTCTGGAGAGTGCATGAGAAAAGCTCGGGCAAATTATAAGAAATCAAACCTTTGCAGGATGTGCGTAGGAGGGAGAAAAGGAGCAAATAGCAACTAGAAGGTGAACCTTCACGGATTCCTTTAGCCCTTTCCACAAATCGGCGTATTGCGCTCCCATCCTTGGGTCTTTCTCTGCGTTCTCTCCAGGGCGATGTCAGGTACACAATCATGAATGTGAAATGAATAAATGAATGGATGAGAAGCGAATGATGTATAAGTGAATCATTGATAATGGAATGACCCACTGTCCTGTTCCTTTTCTGCATTTGACACTCAGTTCATTGTACTTCACCTAAACACATATGTCTACTTATTTTAGTCTCTTTCAAATTAAAAATACGGGTAGTCACTGTACGCTGCCCTCTCCCTCCCCCACTCCCCCAAAAAGAGGATTCTCAGCTTGTGACTGTGCTTTCTGGGCTTTGTGATTCTGTCTAAAGTCCCCTGCACTCCAGGAATCTGCCCCTTCACTTCCCTTCTCCAGGAGGGAACAGCAAGAACCCACCCATCTGGCATAGAGAAAGCTGATGTTACCAGCAGGGTCTGGCATTGTCCTGACAAGAAACAAAGATGGCACAATGTGGCCCTGATTTCCAGAAAGACTGGAGGACAGTCACAGGAACACTTGGACCTGCAGGAGCAGCAGGACCAAATTTTTTTGCAATAACTCTTGGATTCAAATTTCAGGATAGAGCAAACTTCTATGTGAGGCTATAGTGTGTTAGCATATCTGCTGGGTATTTCTGTTCTGTGTTGACACTAAGGTAAGCCCTGGTTCTCTGACACAACATTGACATGAAGTACAATGGGATGAGACGGCATGCAGTGTGTAATTCCAGAAACCTTTCAGGAATAACCAGGTATAGGGGCCCCTTCAGTTTCCTAATGCACTGGGAGGGAAAGGAGGCCGTGCTTGAAATTTGGTCAGACCAACAGTTCAGCCGAGCATAAGACACAGTGAATTGGTCCCCTTCCCTCTCTCCATGTGGCCCTGGCCCCTCTAACCCTCCCAAGCTCCAAGGGAGGTCCTGCTGTTGCTCTGTAATCTCTGAAAAGGTAAACAGGGGTCCACCTCATCTCCATTTCAGGATAGATTTTATTTCACTTCCTCCTAATATTTACCAGATTTAAGCAGGCTATTTTTCAGCACTTTCCATCCTCACTCTTACCTCTCTCTGCACAATATTCTGCCAGATGTATCCTTGGTACTTGCAGGGTCTCCTCTTGTAGAGAGAGTTGAGATAAGGTGGACAGGACTTGGGATTAACTCTGACACCACTTCAGTGATTCTTCACAATTCTATAGTCAAACTCATTCTAATGCTACCTCTGATAGCTTCTGTGGCAAAAAGGAGAGCAAAATGGTGATGCTGGTGGTGAGGTACAGGAAGGGAAAGAAAAATGTAATTGTAGTCCAAGTAAGGCACTTAATACAATTCCATCATTTCTATAAATACAGTTATAGAAAATATAGGCAACTGAAATCCATACTCGTAGCTTAAGTAATACTATCTTTCTCTAGAAAACTTTTACTCACCATAGAAAGATTAAGAGCAGGAACATTATTCCTGAGAATGAGTGTAATGAAGGACCACATAGCCCCAGAGACAGTATTTGGGATTAGAAATTGGAGGCTCGGTTTCAGCTGTGGCTTTGCCATCAATTCTCTGTGTGACCTTAGGTAAATTACCCTTTCTGGGCCTTGGTTTGCTCAACTGTAAACTAGAGATAATAGTACACATTTGGCGGTGCATGAAGGTTAAATGGGTGAATGTGTATAAAGCACCTAGTACAGCACCTGGCACTGGGAACAGCCGCTTTATGGACCTAACACCTTTATTAATGGAGGATAGTGAGGATCTCGCTGCTGATGAAACTGAGGATGTGCTTTGGAATGGGCCCTGTAAAGTGTTCTTGGGGTCCAGCAGAGAAGGTCTGCTTATGAACAGTCCTTGCTTGGCAAACGTTTGAATGCAATGATAAGGAGATGACAGATTCTAGGGAAGTTCCTGGTTTGGGGCCCCCAAAAAGTGTGTGCTTAGTGAAGAGTTCCCTGCTGGCTCTTTGGGTTTCTGCTTCATTCGCGTTTATGTTCAGGGGATCTCAAAAATCCAAAAAGGAAGGCATGGATGTGACACAAATGACTGTGCTGCCCTTAGGTTGAAACCATGCTTGTGATTTCTGACTTTGTCGGGGAGGGCAGAGCCACGGGCCTGCAGGAGCTTGGGGCTGAGGTTCCAGCTGGGGAACATGAGCACAGAAGGCATGGGAATTCAATTTCTGAGGCCTGGGGACCCCAGGGAGTCGGGGAGAAGGATTATTGCCTGTGCCTGGCCTTGCACCTGGTACAAAGTTGGTACTTGATATTTGTGCCCGAAAGAATGAATGAGAACAAGTCCTAAGCTGGTGGCAATGGGGGACACTCAGAAATCAGTATAATTGAGTTCTATCAATTTTATCACTTTCTAATCACTATATTTAATTATATAGGGCATGACCAGCCAACTTTGGCAATTTATATATATATATATATATATATTTATATATATATATATATATTTATATATATTTATATATATACACACACATACATATGTGTATATATAAATACATATATACATATATATTTAAGTTTTTATTTAGAGAACAAGCTAGGGAGAGGCACAGAGAGAGGGGGGGAGAGAGAGAGAATCCCAAGCAGACTCTGCACTGTAGTGCAGCGCCTGATGCAGGACTCGAACTCAGGAACTTGAGATCATGACCTGAACAGAAACCAAGAGTTGAACATTCAACCTACTGAGCCATCCAGGTGCCCCAACAATTTATATTTTATTAATAATGGCTGTAATGTATTAAACACTACTTAAGTCTGACACTGTGCTAAGCACTTTACATACATTTTTTACAATTTTTCTAAGTTTATTGAGAGAGAATACATGCATGAGTAGAGGAGCGAGAGCGAGAGCGAGGAAATTCCAAGCAGGCTCCACACTGTCGGACTGAAGCCCAACACAGAGCTTGAACCCATGAACAATGAGATCATGACCTAGGCTGAAACCAAGAGTCAGAAGCTCAACCAACTGAGCCACCCAGGCGCCCCTACAAATATTCTTAAATTTAATACTGCAACCCTGTGTCAAATCAAACTTCTCTGGTTACCCACCCGTTAGCCATACCTACCTTTTACTTGGAAAAATTGTCTGAGACTCCATTTCAATTAGCAATAATGGCACCTCAGATAAACCTCACTGGCTACCAAGCTGCCACTATGCAAAAACTCTGAGACTCCGTTCCAATGTGGGGTACCCACTTCAGCACTTCCCAGCTGGGTGTCAGCATTCAACTCTGCTCTATCACCATTGGCCTGGACATAGTATTGGATCTCACAGGTTAAGTGTTCAGCTCCAGACCGCTACCCTTCATTATGAGCCCACCCCCCACTTCAGATGCCAGTCACATGGCCAGGTTACCTGTGCTTCTGACCAACTGGCTATAAATCAGCAATTCCTAGGACTCTCATCTTGGGTTCAATTAATTTGCCAGATTGGCTCACAGAACTCAGGGAAACATTTTACTCACAGACTACCACATTATTATGAAAGGATATAACTCTAGAAAAGCCAGATGGAAGAGATGCATACAGCAAGGTGTGTGAGAGGACTACAGGGCTTCCATGTCCTCCCCAGGCACTCCTCTCTCCCCACGTCTCCACATGTTCATCGACCTAAAAAGTCTCTGAACCCTGTACTCTTGGGTTTTTATGGAAGCCTCACTACATAGGCATAGCTGATTAAATTATTGGCCATTGCAACTGATTCCACCTCCAGCCTGTCTCCCCTACCCTGAGGTGGGGAGGGGGTGTTGAGGAGTGAAAGTTCTAACCCTTGAATCAAAATTAAAAGAGTGACTCCATTGGCAACCAGCCCCCATTCTACAGTGTTTTCTAAAACTTGCCTCATTAACATAACAAAGAATGATAAACTCAACACAGGAAATTTCAAGGATTTTGATTTGTGTGCCAGAAATGGGGATAAAGGCCAAAGATATCTTTCTTATAATAAATCACAGAATCACATTAAGTAACTAAACCCTGACTCTTTTCCCCTGAGCTGCAATGTGCCCAACCCCAAGTTATGAATTCTGTTTGGTCTAAGCCAGTAATATTCCCCATGTTCCCAGCTTCCTTGCTATGAATTGCCATATGTCCCAGTTCTGGCTAGTAGGATCTAAAGACAAGTCTAGCACAAGCACTACTGGGAGGCCTTCTATTTTCCTGTTAAAAGGAAGGATATAGGTCCCTTGAATATAAATGTGGTATCTGGAGACACAACAGCCATTTTGTAAGCAAGAGGCAAGAAGGATGAGATAATGGCCGAAAGAATCAGGTTATGGAGGTGCTGAAACAACACGCTTAGTCACCACCTTCGGAGCTCTTGCTAGGTGAGAGAAACTATTCTTTTTGTTTAAACCACTGAGTCAGATTTCTTCACTTGCAACCAAATGGTGAAATACATGTGCTATAGATACTATTGTTTTCAGTTTGGGATGAGAAGATACATGAAAGTAACTAGCTCAAGGTCCCACAGCTGGTAAATTGTGGTACAGAATTCCCACCTAGTTCCATCCAAGTTTAAAGCCTGTCTTCTAAACCCCTAGTTTATGTTGGAATTGTCAGTGTTGTTGATAGAAAGTATGTTTTTCAATGGCTGGGATCTCTAAAAAAAAAAAAAAAAAAAAAAAAATCACAACAGAGAAGAAAAGAGGAAAAAGCAGGCTTCTCAGAACCTTGGCTGTATCTGGGGCCCATGTCTTTCTGACTCTGGGATGCTGATCTCCAGTAAGAGGGCAGAACGGTCCTGCAGATTTATTTGCTCTCACATCTGGGAGTTTTTCCAGCAGCTGAAGGAGACACATGCCCACATGGGGTGAGCTCAGAGAAGGAGAAGCTGGGATTGAGGTTTTGGTGTGCAAGGTCTGCTGGGTTGGTGAGGGAGCCTGGAGTGGCCCTAGGAGCTAGTCCAGGGACTGGATTGAGACCTTGCCTTAACACTGTCTTAGTGGGCATTGGACATCCAGCTACGTACCCCACACAGAGTTGGGGAGCATGTCAACTCAAGACAGATGTGACAAGAACCAGAGACTGCCACTTGTTTGCAGCATGCTTATATAAACAGGAGGGAGGGTCTGCCTCAGAACCATACCCTAGAACGTGCAGGCAGTGATGAGGTGGTGTGGACCTGATTCACGGGTATGGGAGGCAGCTGGATCCTGCAATCCTACTTTCCTACTAAGAAATGCAAGGATACTTTTGACACCAACTGTATCTAGACAAGGGAAAACAAAGATGAGTACAATGTGCCAGATTCTGAATGAGGTACTTTATGTATATTATTTCACTTAATTCTCCATATAACACAAGGAGATAATTATTAACATTATTGAGTTGTTAATTTTTAAAAATTACAGCTTAGATGAGGTAAGAAAATTTGCAAGCTGCCCAGCTAGAAAATGGTGACATTGGAACTCAAGCCTGGGTCAGTCTGTTTCCAAAGCCCGTGGCACGTGACTCCGACTCTCAGGAAGCTCAGGGTGGGAGGAATCGGTCATGTTTCTTCCTACGCAGCCGAAAGAAGGCAATAATGGCTCATCGTTCTTCGTGTTCGAGCCCTGCAGGGGAGGGGATTAGTGGAAGGTCTATAGTTAACAGTGCTTGGCCACCATCACCGCCCTCGATGACAGGGTTATGAACGGAAGTCCTGAAATTGTAGGCCAGGGTAAGGCAACACCTTTTTCTGAAAGCACAATGCTCTTTTTCAGATGGTCAGGTACAGACACATTCTCCCTCTGTTTCTTCAGTGTCCAGGAGCTGTGACCCAGACTCACATCCCAGAACACACTGGAGGTAGAGGCATAAATATCTGCTCACATATACCTGCTCTAAGGATGAGAGCAGAAGTTGTTGGGAAGTGGGTACAGAACAGACAACTGAGGTCAGGAGTAGTCCTTGAGTGGTTTTTATGCTTTATTGCTCAGATTCTTTATGACTGGGTTCATTAAACACATTCTCCATTCTATGTCACGGAGTCCCTGGGTGGGCTTGGATCCTGAACCATGCAGCCAAAACCCCTCAAGATAGACCACGTGTCCTCCCCAGGCAGGCCCCGGGGTTCCCACCTTTACTGGGCAATGCCTGCTACCACCACAGCAGTTCATCTCTCGCCACAAAGCTTTGGCTGGGTTGCCCTCGCTTCTTCACCACCTCTCTTCCTTGCAGGCCCTCCCACCAGTCTCTTTGGAGCCACTCTGTTCACTGCCCTAAACTCCACACCAGCTCTCCCACTGCTCCGTCACCCTCTCCTGCCTTAGGGGAAGATCCATTCTGCTCTGCCCCTCATAGCTCACCTCATGCCCCCTCAGAGTCCCTCCCAGATCAGAGCTGGTCTTTCTCAGTGCCCCTCATTCTCTCTCGCCCCACCCCATCCTGAAATGGAGCCCCTTCCACCTGCCATTCTTCCCCACGACTGTTCCTTCTCCCAGAGTTCTAGAGCTATGCAGGGGCAGCTGCAGGTAGTCTGGGAGAGAATGATGAGAGGATTGGAAGGGGTCAGGCAAAATGGACCTCTGGACACACCTTGTCAGGGACCATTGTTGCCCACCATGGTTAGGTCCCAACATACTATTAGATACGGGCTAGAAGAGAGATTGAACTACTCAAACTTGTGTTTTTTTTGTATATAGACAAGTATGCACTTTTTTTAAATGTTTCTTTTCGAAGAGAGAGAGAGAGGAAGAGCAAGTGAGTCGGGCAGGGGGAGGGGGGAACAGACGATCTGAGGTGGGCCCTGAGCTGACCACAGAGCCACCCCATGCAGGGCTTGAACTTATGAACCGCGAGATCCTGCCTGAGCCAAAGCTGGTTGCTTAACCAACGGAGCCACCCAGGCACCCCAAGAATGTAGTTTCTTAAACGGTTTTTCACAGCACCTTTTAAAAAATGTATATACTGCTTGAAAAATTAAGTCAACTTGAGCAATAAATAAAGCAGAAAGGGCAACACAGTATATTTCTAGAGGCTTATTTTATGTCATACCACTATTAAAATATCCAGATGCACAATTATAGGACCAGAATCTTCTCCATGTATATTGAAGCAAATGGCTCCCAGCTGCACCATTTCCCCTCCTTTGCACAAAATTCAGGATCCTGAAGCTCTGACATCAGGTTTTTTATGCAGCATTTACACATAGTGTGAACCACCCTGATCGCACTGGGTAGAAGTGGCCTTATTATAGTTGTTTTTAAAATTATGATTAAAATAACCCTTATACTTAGAAAAATTTGAAGTAGCACAAATTGAGTCAAGTAAAAAGACTCATTTCTTAAACTCCACTGCCCCAACAACCAGTCTTACATTCTAGAGGGAAGCGCTTTTAACCATTTCTAACTTTAATTTTTGTTTGGCTTTTACCGTAATTGTCAAGGAGTCTTTCACTCTGCCTACTGTCAAAGATGGCGACTTTCGGTCACTTGCACTCTCCCTCCACAGTGTCCCGTGAGCTCCCCAAGGGCAGGAAACTTGCCCGTCAGCACTGTAGACCTGTTCACTGTTGTTTCTTGAGACCCAGAGCAATGCATGGCATGTGGAGAGCATGTAGTAGGTAACTGTCTAGTGAACTGAACAATATACTCAGATTTCAGTTCAGTTCAGTAACCTTGAGATGGTCACTGCGGAGGAGCAGACACGTCAGAGCTGACGCAACATCTTCCACTTTCCCTTGTCAGTTACAGACTATCATTTTTACAAGGTTTGGCCATTTAAATTCTTTGGTGTGCCTGTAATTAAGTCTCATGGTTTCTCTACAGATTGACTCTAAACAATAAAACATCACCATCAATATTATAGCTATGTATTTTTCACTTATGCAGAACCAAATACAGTGAAATCCTATGTCACTAATCCTGCTCTGTTCAAAGAATATTCGAGCCCAAGGAGCAATTAAATTCTCTCATGTTCCAGCATTGCTCAAAACCATGCCATTTTAGTTTGCTCTCTGTCTTTGCACTGGGATTTTTCTCATATTTGCTTGTTTGCTTTTCCTGGAATTTCTAATTCTTTCCTTCTTTCTTGTTGAGAGAAATAAATGCCTTTTTAATTCCTTGATATTTCCAGGTTTTTAATACTATCTGTTGAGTGAAATCCATTTTTTTTCCCTTGGCGATAGACATCTCGAAGTCCTTTGACTTCAATTTCTAATTTGGGCTATTGTTTTATAAACTGTACAATTGTCAGCTAATTTACCTTTTCATTGTTTCCATGGAATCATTCTTTCTGTTGTTGTTATTGTAGGCACATCTCCAATCCACATTGTTCTTAAATTCTTCTTTTTTAGCTTCATTTTTCAATTTCTGAGTCAATTCCCAAGTCATTATTTTTTCAGCAAGACTATGGATGATAAACTCTTTGACCTCTCGTGGTTCTGAAATGAATTTAGTCCCCATGGTGACTGACTGCAGCAGGAACTGGCTTCAAGGGGCCTCACATGTAGTTCTGCTGGAGGCCAGGGAGGCCTGGGAGACTGACTTGGGAGACTAACCTTGGATTCATCCTGTCTCACAGTGAACATTCTGGAACAGGCTGCAGTTGTAATCAGTTACTTGCTCCTGTTGGGCTGGCAGAGTATGGATAAGGGTTTGATGCAACACATACCAGGGGCACCTGGGAGGATCAGTTGGTTAAGAATCCGACTCTCAATTTCAGCTCATGTTCTCCCAGTTCATGAGTTCAAACCCCATGTCGGGCTCTGTGCTTCGGATTCTCTCCCTCTCTCTTTCTCTCCCCCCCCCCCCCCCCCGTCTGTCTTTCTCTGTCTCTCTCTGTCTCAAAAATAAATAAACATTAAGCGCACACACCGCAACAGAACTTCTTGAATGGAATGCTCACCTGAGCCAGGTGATAACAGCAGCAGCCGTGTGCCTTCAGGGAGATGTGAAAGCCAGGGGGTTTGCACTCTGACTGAGCGTGCTGCTGCTCTGTGCTCTGTGCTCTGTGCATGGCTGTAATTGTACCTTCTGTCTACATGGAGGGACCTGGATGTCTGCCTGCATCTGTGGCCTCTCTCCATCCATCCTTTGGGACAGCCAAGCCAGTGGGCATAGTGTCATTTCCTCAATCCTTCCCAGGCGCTGCTAGATTATATTGTACTTTCCAATATTGATGCTACAATGTCTGCAGTCTAATTTTTGTCCCTTTGTAGTTGAGCTAGTTTATGTGTGCTTTTTTTTTTTTTAATGGCAGCCTTTAGGAGTATCTATTCTTACTGGAATTTTATGCTGATGTATTTGTGTATGAATCTTTTTTCATTCTTCTTCCAGCTTTGAGGGAACACATTTGATTCTGAAGATGTGAAGTTTTGGGGGGGACTATGGGAAATTTATATTTTTTAAATTTCTCAGTTCTGTCCCGTTTCATGTACTGGATTCAATTTTTCTGGGATGGATGTTGAATACCTGGATGCCTGGTTTGATGCTTTGTATCTTTTCTCTCATATTTTGTATACTTTTTGTTCCATTTTTTAAATGTTTGTTTATTTATTTATTTAGAGAGAAGGGGAGGGGCAAAAAGAGAGGGAGGTGGAGAGAGAGACAGAGAGAGAGAGAGAGAGAGAGAGAGAGAGAGAGAGAGAGAGAGAATCCCAAGCAGGCTCTGTACTGTCAGTGCAGAGCCTGACATGGGGTTTGAACACCTGAACTTTGAGATCATGACCTGACCCAAAATCAAGAGTCAGACACCCAAACAAATGAGCCACGAAGGTGTCCCTGTTTTCCCATGCTCTTGACAGCTTCCTTAATTTTATCATCTAGCCCCTATTACATTTTTTATTGCAGAAATCACATTCTTAATTTCCAATCAATAGTATTCTCAGTGTCCTCTCTATTAGCAGCTTATTCAAGTTCCATTGATGTAACAGCTTCTCAAATATCTGATCATATTATTAAAAACTTTAAAATTTTCCTTTTTTTCTTGAGTATTCTGTTTCCTCAAAAGTCAGATTGTTTTCTTTTTTAGAATTTGTTGTGAATGAGTTTCATGTTTTGTTTTCTCATCCATTCTCCACTTTTAACCTATTGGTTTTCCTCAAAAAGCTTGTGATCCTGGAATTCCTTTTGTATTTAGGAAAGACTAGGTCAGTTAATAGAGATGCTGGCAGAGACTTCTGCCATTTCTCCAGCACATATGTTCCCAAGTGAAAAGGGTTGACTGTGAGCTCTGTGTACTTGTGCAGAGTACATTCAGTGATGACTATGTTTGTGGGAAGCAGACAGGCAGGATCGCCCCTCACCCGCATCTCCATCCTTCCAGATAAAGGAAGAGAGATTTTACTCTGAGGTGGGCAGCAGACTCCGGCACCGAGAGCCGTGGCCTCTCCATGGAGACTCTTCATTGTAGAGCAGGTCTCAGGTTTTGTGCTGCGGGAAAGTGCTGCTACTTACCAATTGTTCTGTGTGCTGATGGGCTGGTAGTAGAAACAGAATAGTGTTGAGTAACTGACTCAGCTGTTCAGTAGGTTCATTGCAGTACATACCTCTTCCGGTCAGTTATATCCTGCTGAGGAGAAGGCGGTAGGGGATGGATGTTGGGGATTCATGTGAGTGCACATATAAGGAGAGAGAGAGAGGGAGGGAGGGAGAGGGGGAGGAAGAGGAGGAGAAGGAGGAGGAGGAGGAGGAAGAGAGGTAGGGTGGTACTGGTAAGATGAACGATTTACTGGTATTGATTATGTATCTGTCTCTTGACTAAACCAGAAACATTTAAAGGCAGAAATGTCTTTCATAATGGGAGCAGGCTGATGAGAGAGACTAGGCTGCAGAGATGTAGTATCTGGGACTGAAGAGATAGATGAGGCCATGCAGAAGAAGTGTCTGAGAGAAGAAGGCAAGGACAGGGCCTTGGCCCTGTTCAGTCAACAGATCTTTATCAAGTACATTATTATACGGACAAAAATATAGTCTGGAGCAGACATCCCAGCTCTGCCATTTACCAGCGGTATAGCCTAGGACAAGCATCTTGAACTCTCTGTGCCTTAGTTTCCTTATCTATAAAATATAATATTAATGCTGAGAATTTTCAAAGTTAATAGATGTGGGGCATCTGGGTGGCTCCGTCAGTTAAGCGTCTGACTTCGGCTCAGGTCATGAACTCACATTTCATGAGTTCAAGCTGTAGGTTGGGCTCTGTGCTGACAGCTCAGAGCCTGGAGCCTGCTTCAGATTCTGTGTCTCCCTCTCTCTCTCTGTCCTTCCCCCACTCTGTGTTTCTCCCTCTCTCTCTCTCAAAAATAAATAAACTTAAAAAAAATTAATAGGTGTAAAGAATTTAGAGAACATGTGATACACTCCAAGTGCAATGTGTGTTAGTAGTTATTATATAAGGATAAGCTGTTCCTGTTGTAGTTGCTGCCCTAAGGGCTGGGCACGCAGCTGGAAGCTGTTAATACAATAATGAGTTCCATCTACCCTTCCTCCTAACGAGGAATCCAGCGTAGGGACAGCAGGTAAACAGCCTATTACAATAGCTAGATCAGTAGTCCGGTGGAGAGAGAAGCCTACAGAGGATGCGCTTCCGGGGTGTCAGGAATCACTTCCTGCTGGGCATATTCTTTCCCTCCCTAGTTTCTCCTGCCTGTGCTTTTGCCTTGGCCCACCCATATGAGCATTGCTGGATTTCTCTGGAATCCCTGAGGCCTAAAGTTGGACATCCAGGCTTCTTACCAGCCCCTCCAGGTGGCAAGATCCTTTTGGCCAGGGCTTGGTAACCCAAGGCTTCGCCTTCCGAGCTCTCAAGCTGCCCTTGGACTGACCAACCTTGGAATTCAGTCTTGCTCAGAATGTAGCCAACCCTTTTCTTGCCCCGATTTCATTTTCTTTTGTCCAAACTAGCCATTCGTAGCTTCCATAGAAATGAAGGCTTCTGGCTGGACCTATCGCTGTGGAAACTTCGAGGAGATTAACAGGCACCTTTGCCACTTTCTGTCTCTCACTTTCTGATTTGATTAAAAACTCACATTTCAGCTCTTGATCTTGCTTGATCTTTCTTAGCAGCTTACATATAACATACCTGTTTGACTTGTAGGCACTCTCTATGGTGGTGTCAGCGTCATATTTGCTGGTTTGGAGTAAAAAACATACATGCATTTGTATAGAGGCCAATGATAGATGAAAATGGCTGACTCTTAATATTCCCCTGTTCATTGATGGAAACCCAAGACCAGAACATGATGCCATCTTTGAGTGGCCCTGATACTACTCTTCCCAGGGCTAAGTCTGTGGGCCCCAAAATGGCAAATTTCCTAAGGCAGAGCCGAGTCAGTGGTCAGTCTTAGAGGCTGTGACCCCAGCCTGGGCAGCAGGCTAGAACAAGAGAATTATTGTCTGTGGCTTTTACTTTGCCCCTACTTTTCAAAGCGGGTGTATTGAGGTATAATTTACATACAATAAAATTTATCATTTTTCTGCACAATTCTGTGAATTTTGACACATAGTCATACAGCCATTAGTATAATCGAGATATAGAACAGTGGTGCCACCACCCTCCTCAAATTCTCTAGTGTCGCTTTGTGCCTGCCCCTCCTCCCACCTCTCACCTCTGACCTATTTTCTGCCCCTGTGGTTTTGCTCTTTCCAGAATGTTATAGTACGTAGCCTTTTGAACTGGCTGTGTTCTCTCATCACAGTCCCTTTTAGATTCATCCATGTTAGCGTGTGTCTCTAATTTGTATGATAATTCCTCAAGGGAAGAGTTATCTTAATTTTATAGATGAGGTTCCTGAGGCCAGAAAGGAGTCATGGTGTTGTAGGGAAGAAAAGACTTTCCCTCTACTGTCCTCGTCTAGGTCTAGGAGAAACGGAATATACAGTTATTTGTTTTCAATATTATGTGCACAGGGGTGTCAAGCACAAAGAAACAAATGCCCCCCAGATGCAGTGAGATTTCAGAATTCACCTGCCATCTGGATAAGGGAGGTGGGGAGTGAGTGAGTGGTTTTTAGGGAAGATGAATGGGCCCGTAGCAAAATGGGTGGAGGGAGATGTGATAGTTTGTGACAAAGTTTGCCTGGGTGTGGCATCCACTTCTAGTCTCCTTTCCTGTGATTGGAGTCAATCTCCTCTGGCAGATGGAACCCCAGGGGAGGGGATTTATGACAACTGAGGTCCTGCTGGAGGCTCTGTCTTTAGGCAGATGAGGGTGTACAGAGAAGCGTATCTCTCTGCATGTATTATTTTTCAAGTGCCTTGAGCTCAAAATGATCACTATACCAAGTGGCATATATTGGGGTGGCACGTCCTGAGCTGCCTCCATACACTAAAGCTCACCCCACTCACGAGGCTGGACCTGAGTCCAGGTCCGTGTGCTGTCAGAGGCCACGCTCTCTCTGCTACCTCCCTGACAAAGGTGGCCCTGGCCGGGGAGGGTCTCCCTCGCCTTCCCAGCTAAGAGAGGGAAGGATATGAGAAGCTGCTGCGTGGTGAAGACCATCCATCTGAGGGAAGAGATAGCCCCTTCTCCTGCCTCCCTTTCTCCACGAACCTGTCTGGGTGTCAGCATGTTTGAATTCCACGTGCACCTCGGAGCTAGGAATGTTCCTGTAACAGCATGTGAGGATCTCTCTGTGGGTGGGTCTGTCTGTCCTACTGATTTTTAAGTTTTATATTGAGAAAACTTCTATTCTGGAAGAAGGCTTTCCAGGGAAAGAGCTGGAGCAGGTGCGTGAGGAGATCATGGTGGGCAGAGCAGAGTCCCTGAGCTAGGAGAAAACAGAGGCATGCATTACCATGTACTGTGCTTCCCTTTCTTTGTAACAAGTGGTTTTGCTTTAAAAAAAAGATATATAACAGTTTCCATCTGTGTATTCATTATCTATTGCTGCATAGCAAATTATCCTGAAACTTAGCAGCTTAAAATGATAAATATTTATGATCTCAGTTTCTGTGGCCTAGCAATCCAGGCCCAGTGTAGATGGGTGGTTCTGATTCAGGGTCTTTTTCCAAGGCTGCAGTCAAGATAACAGCAAGGCTGACCAGGGAAGGATCTGCTTCAAGTTTATTGGCTGCTGCCAGGCCCCAGGGCCTTACTGGCTGTGGGTCGGGAGCATAAGATCCTTGCCTTGTTGCCCTCTCCTTAGGGTAAGTTTCCAGCAGACCAGCCAGCCTCTCCCAGAGTAAGAGCAAGAGAAAGACAGAGCGTCCTGAAAGCCAGTTTCTCATAACCCAACCACAGAAGTGATAAACTGTTACTTGTGCTGTCTGTGGGAAATCGGTCAGTAGGCCTGGCCCACACAGCAGCCAAGGGCGTCACACAAGGGCATGAAGACCAGGAATTGAGGACCCTCTTAAAGGCGGCCCGCCACAAATAACAATGTCAGTGCAGTTGAATGCACTTTAAATCTTGAGGATTTAAGCCAATGAGTTTGACAACTGTATACACCATGTAACCATAACTCAAAATAAGACACAGATCATTTCCATCCCCTTAGAAAATGTCCAATGACCCTTTCCAGTGAATTCACCCCACTCCTACCATCCTCCCCCACACCCACACACCCTGCCGACCGCTTTCTCATTTCTGTCAAGATGGACTCATTTTTCCTGTTGGTGGACATCGTATAAATGCAGTCATTCAGTCGGATTTTTAATTCCTGTTCTTTTCTCAATGCTTGGTTACATGGAAATAAAGACCACCCTCATGAGGGCAAGTAAAGGCTATTTATTCAGAACTTGTTTGAACAATGGAGTCAGCCACCATCACATGTGTTTTGGCAGAGACTCAAAGGCAGCAAGGGAGTGAAAAAGCTTTATAGTGAGAAAAAAGGGCAGGCGTCAGTTTGCACAGGGAAGCTGGAGGTGGGATGAACAGGGCTGAGTGTCCTGTGCAATTGGCGAGGGGAACATATTTGGCTTTCTCCGGGTGATCCTGAGCTGGAAGTGAGGACAAAACTTGGCGAAGCCATCAGTTACTGATCAAATCCCAATCGAGGCCTATTGCTACAGATTTTTGGCTTCCCAGGCTAATTGCTGCAATTCATGGGTCAGACTCCGATTGTAAAAATGGTTTGGCCATTGACTGTTTGGCTAGTCAAGTTTTTAGCTGCCTTCAAGGGAGTGAGGAAAGAGAGCCCAGCTCAGACACCAGTATTTTGTAAAAGCTGCCCTGAGCATCTTTTAGGAACAGACACATCAAGAGTCACTGCTCTGAGGGCATCACGGGGGCAGCTGCCCAACTGAATAAAAACAGGCCATCCTCAGCTTCTTCCTGAGCAGCTCGTCTCTTCTCTCCCAAGCTGCTGTCTACGCAGCCTCCCCACCTGCACCTCAGTGCTGGCTGTCCTTCCACTCAGCAACTGGTGTTTGTCCAGACAGCTGGCAATGGAACTGATTTTACTGTGCAATCCTGGCCTTACCTCTCAGGCTTACATGACTCTTACCCCGACACCCCTTTTTCTCTATAGGACGTTCAGCCACCATCTAGCTTTGAGCAGAAAAAAAAGGCTAGCTATGTATACTATTTTATATGATTCTCAAATTATTCCCAAGAAGTTTCACTTCCATAAAGAAATTTTAAACTCCACACAATCAAAGTCCCGAACTATTTCTGGGAGGGACTAGCATACAGTTGTGTATATAGTAGATAATTGTCTTTATCTGTAAGATGAGGTTATCTCTAAAATATATTGACATGCAAATTATATCCTATTTCAAAGGAGATGTTTGAAATGCTGCATACAAAGTGCCCAGCATGATCTGGGACACGGCAAGTGCCTCATAAGTGATGGGTATCGTTGGACTGGTTGAAACCCAAGCATTATGTCATCTAGACCACTATTTCTTCTAGATCTTAGCAAGTGCCCCAAGTGACCGAGTGACTCAGAACGCTTCAAATTTTGACATAGATGTGTTCAGTGATTGGCTTCACTGATTGGCTACTAATTGCAATCTCTGCTCAGGAAATGAACATTTTGACCAGTGAATTTTGCAAGGCCAATTACCATGGGAATATTATGTCAACATGACCTACCAGAAAACGACAGTAGCAGAGTCCTTCAGAGTACTAATGGTGTGACACTCAGGACTCCATCAGCCGTGTCAGCATACCTGTGGACCTCTTGCCAGGCCAATGCCTAACTTACTCTGTGAAAGACCTGACTGGCTAGGGTTGGCCCCTCTCTACCCTTCATGCCCCCTGGCTCTTCTAAAAGAGCTGTGGGGACCTGTGGTTCTGGACAGTGTACCATGTGGCCATCTGTTCTGCCACTCAGCAGGAGGGGCACGTGCTTGGTGTTTTGTCATCACAGGAAGCACCTCGCGGATGTTGCAGTATGGCCAGTGTGGAGAGAATGCAGAATTTCCCAAGTCCCACCTCCTTTGGACTCTTCTGGTATAAAGAATGGATAGTTGTCAGATTGCAAGGGACAGGTGATATTAACCAGAGGGCATAGAGATCCAGGAGAAGAAAGATCATCCGAAGGTTCAAAATTGATGTAGGTGGCTTTGAGGCCTCCCCTGATAGAATATCTTCTATTGTGCTGGGACAGGTTGGAGATGACATTTTGGAATGTTGGTTGGTACGTCAGAGAGAGTGGGTGGAAGAGAAGTTTAAGACAAGGGAGACCAGTGTGATCCCCTCTGTTCTGGTTATGGTGACATTAGCTGTTCTAACAGATAAACCCTGCAGCCTCAGTGGCTTAATACTGATGGTGTTACCTCTCCCTCTGGCTCATTCGGCTGGGAGTGGCACGGCCCAGCAGCCTTCCACAATAGCACCCAGAGACTCAGTCTCTTTCTAGCTCGTGACCAACTCTCCTTGTGGCAGAGTTTTTTTTTCCTGTTCCGCTGGTAGATGGGGCCAATCTATAGGAGAGGTACACCTGCTTCTTATCAGAGTCTGCCCAGATATCACACTCAGCACTTCTGGCCGCATTTCCTTGGCCAGAGCTCAGTCACATGGCCATACCTGACAGCAAGAGAGCTGGGGAATGTGGTCCAGCTGTGTCCCCAGAGGAAAGGGAAGGTCTCGCTGTGCCCTGAAGGAAAGGGAAAGGGACTTGATAGGGCAAAGCAGCAAATCAAAGATATAAAGTTAACTGAAATAAGGACTCTAGACCACACCACCAGACCAAGCCACACTCCTCCTGAACTACTGGTTTTATTTATTTCCAATGACAGTCTGAACCTTCTTGCCAATTCTTTTTCTGTCTTCAGTTTAGCTACTGCGAAGCTCAACTGTAGAACTGTACAGTGTGTGCTTCTATGTATAATCTTTTTCTTCTGGCCTTATATTTATTTATTTGCAATAAATCTACATTTATTTCCCCCTTTCTTGGGTTTCTTATTTTGAAAAGATGGGTTTGCATATGAAGCAGATGCTTTTGGGCTCTCACTTTTGGGATAAGCTCACACCAAGGTTCAAAGTCTGGTTATTTGTTAAGGCTCTTACAGTTTTGTTCTGGGCTCTTTGGGGATCTAATTTCATAAAATGATAGAAAGGTTTCTGCAATTCTGTGTGGTTCGGAGGAGGAAGGGGAAGCAGTGGGTGGGAGAGCTGTGTGCCCTGGCGTGGGAAGACAGTCAGAAATGATGCCCGTGGAGGGAATGGTGTGGTCTGGCCCCAGCTTAGATAGAAGCCTCTGTGCTAATACTCAGGACCCCAGGCTGCAGGGATCAGCTCAGGACAACTTTGTAAAATGGGGCAGTAAGGTGACAAAGTGAAACCAGAGGGAGGACAAGGACCTAAATTCTTTCCACAGCCACAAACCACAGTGAGCATTGGCCATAGAAACGCAAGGAGTGTACCAGTGGCCAGTACTCTCGGGGTGTCACTGGCCACAGAGATAATAAGATGTGGCCCAAGAGTGAGAACATCGTCCTCCTTCCTGATGGGGAAACCTCTCAGAAAGAGCTCTTAGGTTTATTGTTTTTTTTTGGGTTGGTTTTGGAAGTTGCCTGTAACCAGATAAAGAGAGGCTGCCGCTGTAGCTGAGGCTAATGCCAGTGTGCATGTGACGTCCTTGTGCTATCAAGCTGATGAGATGCGTGGGACATTCCAGTTTCATTCACTGTTGTAAGTCGCTTCAAACCTCTTGAAAATGAGATGATGCTTTTTATGAGTTGAGTGTATCCTAAAAGATAATGGAGAAGTTCTAGCCCCCCAGTAAATATGGCTTCTAGGATATTAAAGAGTTTGTAAAAAGAAGAGGAAAGACAAGCTTCTTTCCAAATAAGAAATGAGCGCCTATGTTTTATTCCTTTGGAGTCTGGCATGAAACCTCTGCCCCCAGTTTGCCTGCTGCATTCAGAACACGATAGGGAAAGCAATATACTTCTATCAGACCAGCTGCTGAGAATGAGGGATCTCTCGCTTCTTCCTGTATGGCCACCACGTGGTACCTGACATGGCTTTGCTGGTCAATAATGATTTGATTAATTTATCTGTGATGCCTGTTCTCCTACTAACGTACAAGTTCCTTGAAAGTGGGCACCATGTTTTATTTTCATTGTAGTTAGTTCTGGCAGTGATTGATTTTATATCTCCAGCATGTTTTTATTTCTCTCTTCTCAAGGGGATGACTTTTCCTTTGGGGATCTCTTCTTCAGTCTGTGTGGTCCTGGTAGGCTTTTACTCACAGTTTCCCCCATTCACAGGGGTAGGCATGTGACCCACACAGGGCAAACCATAATTCAATACTCCTTCAAGGCCATGGATTAGCCCAAGGATGATCATAAGATTCAAGGTCAACCATCAGAGTCCTTCATTAAAGTTTCTGAATTGGAGGAGACAGGATAACAATTTTTCTCAGATTCTGAGCTGAAAGAACAATGCTTTTGGGCAGCAGCAGCCTAATTCCCTGATACCAACTTTTCTGTAGGAAAAAGAGTGAGGACAAGACACAAGGAGAATTGAGCAGTAATATGTACGGTGAAGAGCCTTGAGGCCTCTACTCCAGTTTCTGAGTAATTGCTTAGGTCTTACACTTCATCTCTTTATTCTGTCATTTCCCCCATGACCACTGCAAGCTTTGTAATTCAATAAGTCCTACTTTTTTTGTTAATTTAGTTTGAGTTGAATTACATGCTTAAGTACACGTTTATACATGTACAATGCACACTGAAAATATTAATAATGGAAAGTGTTTAATATGTACCAGCCATTGTTGAAATCTTTTATCTATATTAGTTCACTAAAAAAATAATGCCATTAAGTACTGTTATTACCACTACTCTTTTAGGGATTAGAAAATTGAGGTATAGAGAGGCCAGAGAACTAGTAAATAGCAGAGCTAGGATCTAAAACCAGGAAGGCTGACTCCAGAATATATGTTCTTAACAGCTATGCTATTTTGTTTCTTTAGCATCAGGTAGTTACTGATATTCTGCAGAGTGAATGAGTGGCAGAAAAGGAAAAGTAGGGAAATCATATTGGTTCCAAGGCTGTAAAGGGGAACTAATGCTATCTGCTACACATGAGGACAGAGGAACCCTCCTGCACTAAAAGACTAGAAGGAACCATATGTCCATCAGTAGAAACTGAGTACCCTAGTATCCAGATTGTGGCCTCTAAATACCATTTCTCACTAATAGGCACCAGGGCTCCTTGCATAAATGGCAGTTTCCAGAACTGAGGCAGAAAAATGCAGAAGTGGAGTTTAGAACATCGTGTCATACTGGAATGCAGGGAATCTATTGAAAACCAGTAAACCTTGGTCAAAAAAATTCAGGAAGTAACTTGAGAAGGCTCACACTGGCCAAGATGGGCTATTTTGAGCAACAATAAGGATATTAACAACAATGGGTTGCAACACATTATATAGGTTTATATCTGTTTTTATTATATAATGCCAAGAAAAATTTTATTGATCACCTTATTTTTTTTCTTTTATACTTTATTGTCAAGTTGGTTTCCATATAACACCCAGTGCTCTTACCCACAAGTACCCTCCTTCATGCCTATCACCCCCCTTCCACTCTCCCCCTTCCCCAGTAGCCCTCAGTTCTCAGTATTCAAGAGTCTCTCATGGTTTGCCTCCCTCCCTCTCCCCACCTATTTTCCCCCCTTCCCCTTCCCCATGGTCCTATGTTAAGTTTCTCCTGTTCCGCTTATGAGTGGAAATATATGTCATCTGTCCTTCTCTGCCTGACTTATTCACTTAGCATGACATCCTTGAGTACCATCCATGTTGCTACAAATGGCCAGATTTCATTCTTTCTCATTGCCATGTACTATTCCATTGTATATATAAACCACATCTTGATCCATTTGTCAGTTGATGGACATTAGGCTCTTTCCATGATTTGGCTATTGTTGACAGTGCTGCTATGAATATTGGGGTACATGTGCCCCTATGCATCAGCACTCCTGTATCTTTTGGGTAGATCCCCAGCAGTGCTATTGCTGGGTCATAGGGGAGTTCTGTTGATATTTTTTTGAGGAACCTCCACACTGTTTTCCAGAGCGCCTACACCAGCATACATTTCCACCAATAGTGTAGGAGGGTGCTCGTTTCCCCACATCCTCACCAGCAAATATAGTCTTCTGATTTTTCATTTTAGCCATGCTGACTGGCGTGAGGTGGTATCTCAGTGTGGTTTTGATTTGTGTTTCCCTGATGATGAGTGATGCTGAGCATTGTTTCATGGGTCTGTTGGCCATCTGGATGTCCTCTTTGGAGAAGTGTCTTTCATGTCTTCTGCCCATTTCTTCAGTGGATTATTTGTTTTTCAGGTGTGGATTTGGTGAGTTCCTTGTAGATTTTGGATACTAGCCCTTTATCCAATATATCATTTGCAACTAACTTTTCCCATTCCATCAGTTGCCTATTAGTTTTATTAATTCCTTTGCAGTGCAGAAGCTTTTTATCTTGATGAGGTCCTGATAGTTCCATTTTGCTCTTGATTCCCTTGCCTTTGGGGATGTGTTGAGTAGGAAATTGCTGTGATTGAGGTCAAGGAGTTTGTTTCCTGCTTTCTCCTCTAGGATTTTGATGGTTTCCTGTCTCACATTCAGGTCCTTCAGCCATTTTGAGTTTGTTTTTGTGTATGGTGTAAGAAAGTGGTCTAGTTTCATTCTTCTGCATGTTGCTGTCCAGTTCTCCCAGCACCACCAGTTAAAGAGGCTGTCTTTTTTCCATCAGATATTCTTTCCTGCTTTTTCAAGGATTAATTGGCCGTACATTTGTGGGTTCAATTCTGGGTTCTCTGTTCTATTCCATTGATCTATGTGTCTGTTTTTGTGCCAATACCATACTGTCTTGATAACAGCTTTGTCGTAGAAGCTAAAGTCTGGGATTGTGATACCTCCCATTTTGGTTTTCTTCTTGAATATTACTTTGGCTATTCGGGGTCTTTTGTGGTTCCACACACATTTTAGGATAGTTTGGTCTAGCTCTCAAAGCTAGAGAACCAGAATGCTGGTGCAACTTTGATTGGGATTGCATTGAATGTGTTGATTGCTTTGGGTAATAATGACATTTTAACAATGTTTATTCTTATCCATGAGCATGGAATGTTTTTCCATTTCTTTATGTCATCTTCAATTTCCTTCGTAAGTTTTCTATAGTTTTCAGAATACAAATCTTTTGTATCTTTGGTTAGGTTTATTCCTAGGTATTTTATGGGTTTTTGTGTAATTGTGAATGGGATCCATTTCTTGATTTCTCTTTCTGTTGCTTCATTATTGGTATATAAAAATGCAACCGATTTGTGTACATTGATTTTGTACCCTGAGACTTTTGAACTCATGGATCAATTCTAGTAGGCTTCTCATGTAGTGTGTCGGGTTTTCCATGTAAAGTATCATGTCATCTGCGGAAAGTGAAAGTATGACTTCATCTTTGCCCTTTCAGATGCCTCTTATTTCCTTTTGTTGTCTGACTGCTGATGCTAGGACTTCCAGCACTATGTTAAACAGCAGCGGTGAGAGTGGACACCCCTGTCATGTTCCTGATCTCAGGAGAAAAGCTCTCAGTGTTTCCCCATTGAGGATGATATTAGCTGTGGGATTTACATAAGTGGCTTTTATGATGTTTTAAGTAAATTCCTTCTATGCCGACTTTCTCGAGAGTTTTTATTGAGAAAGGATGCTGTATTTTGTCAAATGCTTTTTCTGCATCTATCGACAGAATCATATGGTTTTCATCTTTTCTTTTGTTGATGTGATGTATCATATTGATTGATTTGTGAAGATTGAACCAGGCTTGTAAACCCAGAATGAATCCCACTTGATCATGGTGGATAATTCTTCTTATATGCTATTGAATTCGATTTGCTAGTATCTTGTTGAGGATTTTTGCAACTGTATTCATCAGAGAGAGAGAGAAAGGAAAGTAGTGACGGAGGTGTATAATATGCATCAAGAGAATGGATTAAAAGTGACTGTTTAAGCAAACCAATGCCCAGAGTGCCTAGTCCAGCAGAGGGGAGAGATAAGAATGAGATATGGGAAAATATATCTGAATAGCAGGAATTGATCTAGAGTTAATCATAGCAATGCATCAATGTTGGTTTTTCCCCAGGCTGGAGGGGGGTGGGAGGGAGGAAGGCAACTCTCCAGTGGGGATGGGCATGGTCTGGTCTTGCCTCCACCGTGGGTCCCCTGGCCACACCCTGAGGCCCTGCTCTTCTGGTTGTGGGGAGAAAACGGCAGCGCCCCAGTCCCTTCTTGAACCAAGCATTGCAACTCCCTCTTTTGGGTCCGATCTCCCTGTGCTGCAGGTGTAGTCAACATGGGCCGAGTTGTATTTCCCAAGCCCCACCTTGTTTCCAGATCTTAGTCGGTGCACTTTAATGATACCGCCAGAAATGTACTCCTGCAGGCTGGTCGCCTTCCTAGCCAAGGATCAAGTAGGGGAGCAGTTTCTCCTGGTGCCACCTGAAATCGGGGCACTTAGCCCAAGGAAAGCGCCACAGCTAGAGAAAGGATCTCTCTCCAAATGCCCTGTGATTACTGATGGGATGATAGGATCCCTCTTCATCCAAGCCGAGGTTTTTTTCCTTCACCAGAGACAACTCTGTTAGCAGTTTCAGCCACTCTTTCTCTTCCCCTGTCTCCCCGCGGCTCTCCGTGGAGGGGCTGCCTCTGCGCCTCTGGTCCCGGCCCGTTTTTATCTTCTCCAGTTCGCAATTGCGCATCTATGAGGCTGTCTTCTTTGCAGACTCTGTCTCTTTTCTTCCCAGATTCTTGCAGTTGCGTGTCTTATGGCTTGAGTCCTTTGTTTGAGATGCGGGGTCCCTACTTCTCTGCCATCTTGCCTCTGGAAAATCTAGTGATCACCTTTAAAGGATGCTCTAAATCCAACTCATTTGAAAATTATCAAATAAAGGAAACATTTTCCGTCTTTCCTAAGGATAGCAAATGGTCCATGAAAGGAAAGAAAAAACTAGAGAATCACTGTTTGCAACTATTAATGAATGGATCTGGATCTAGGCAATGATCGGCAACCACTGCTGACATCACAGAGAGATAGCCAAATCTTATATGATTCCTAAAGGAAGTACCCAACACCCATTAAAGATGTCTAGCCAAAAAAAAAATCTGTATCTGATTAAATCCCTAAATATAACTACCAAATTATAGGAAATACAGAGGGCAACTAAACATGTTAAATGACACTGTAACAGATGCAATCAGCAAAATCAAGGCTGTGGGAAACTCTACAGGATGAGCAACTTGTTCTCTTCAACAAATAGTCGCAAGGGAGTAGGGAGAAAGGAGGTGGGAGGGTTTTGCTGAGTCAAGGAGACTTGTAAGATATAAAATTAAACAACAATGAATGGGTCTTAGTTGGAATCTGACTCAAACACTAAATTAACAAGAAGATGATTCATTGACAGAATATTTACTGCTATTAAGGACTCATGATGAACATTTAGATGTGATAAATATATTAGTTATTTTTTTAGAGTCCTTATCTTTTAGAGACACATACTGAAATATTTGTGAATGACATTATATGCTGTCTCAGATTTTCTTCAAAATTATTCATGGAATGAGAAAGAAGCTGGGGAATGGGTAATGCATCCATCATACTATTCTCTTTACTCCTATATGTTTGTTTTCTGTAGGAAGCAATTTAAAAATATATTCCCACCTCAGGCAGGTCTGGCTTTGGAAAAGGGTACAACAGAGGCTGCATGCTGATGGAATGGACACCAGCAAGGTCGATGATAAGGGGCTGTATTTCCTAGCCAACGATCGAGTAGGGGAGCAGACCTATAAGAGCTAGGGCAACATGGAAACTGGAACTTAGTGTGGAAACGTGCATCCATGGATGATCATCTAATCCTTCTGTGCTTACACATTTTCTCCCATGCGCCTACTTATCAATTCACCCCTATTCCAGGCACTACCTTCTGAGGCTATGCATCTAAGCACCTTCTACCCCCCACTCACAAATGCCCTACCTGACTTTGCTTCTTTCTCTTCCTCTGTGCTTGAACCATGAAGATGATATGGTGAGTAGGCCTGTGCCTGCTCAATGACTGGGCCAGGATGAACATGTGAGGTTGATTTTATTAAATGGCATTGAGCTCCTAGAACTCAGGAAACTTCTTACTAGCACTTCTTACTAGGGACTTCTATGTCTATATACCTATACCTTCACAAATCCTAATCCAGCCCTGTGCATTCAGGTAGTGTTTCATGTACAATGCTTTTTAATCTGATTCACAGAGTGTGAAACAAATCTATGATTAATCCAGAGGGCTGATATTTTCTAATTTGACTTCATGACATTTCTGGTCACCTTACTTTTTTCTTGGAGTAAGGGGATAACTTCTATTCCTTTCTGCTGCATATAGACCATCTTGGTAAATCCTCATACAGAAGGTACTAGAATTCCAAGACAATTTAATGTTCAGAGGGGTGTATCTGCAAACCAATCTGGAGGTGAGAGTGGCTCAACTAAGTTAATTATCTTTTATTCCCATACCTTGTTTTAAGTCATATACTAAATCTAAACTGTTTCTAGAACTTTTAAATAGTACAGACCAGTAGAGTAAAAAAATTTTTTTTCATACAATTACAGTGTATTTATTTTTATCATTAGCCCACTTCAGATCTGTCTTCCCACCCTCATCCCCTGCCCCATCACTGTGAAGCCTCATGAGAATGGATACAAAGAATGGATTTGCCTTATGATAACTTAGCATTTAGAAATATTATATATATAGGGGTGCCTGGGTGGCTCAGTCACTTGAGGGTCTGACTCTTCATCTCAGCTCATGATTCCAGGGTTGTGGGATCAAGCCACATGTTGGGTTCTGCACTGAATGGAGCCTGCTTAAGATTCTCTCTCTGTGTCCTTCTGTCCCTCTCTCCCGCTTGCATGCTCTCTCTTTCTCAAATAATAAAAAAAAAGTATGTAAAGGAAAGGAAAAGTCAGAATTAACTCTTATTAAGCATCTTCAACATATATGGTATGGTTGTATTTATCACCATTTACATACATATGTCATTTAATCATATAAGGGCTTATAGATGATTAAATGAGATCATGTATGTTAAATGCTTCTCAGAGAAGCTGAAACATAGAAAGCACCAACCATTGTAGATAAGAATAAGAATAGCTTTTATTATTAACTATAAAGTAGTTATTACCCTCATTTTATAAAGAAAAAGCAGTGGCCCAGAGCCATTTAGTATCTTTCCTAAAATCACACAGCTAATAAGTAGTAGAGTTTGTGTTTTGACTGGAGTTTCCATGAGTATAAACATATATATAAAGTTATTACAAGGAATTAGCTTAAACAACTGCGAGGACTGTGTAGGCAAGTTGGAAATGTGTAGGGTAGGGCATCAGAAAAGGCAGGCTGGCATTCTCAGGCATGAGCTGATAATGGAGTCCACAGACAGAATTATTATTTCAAGAAAGCTTCAGCTCTGCTCTTAAGGCCTTTCAACTGATTGAAACATGCCCACTTATTAGCTAGGATAACCAACTGATTATGGACATTAATCACATCTACAAAATACCTTCACAGCAATACCTTGATTAGTGTTGAGTAAGTAGGGGTTGTAGACTAGCTAAGTCAACACTGAAAAAGACCATCACATTTTCTTTCCATTTTTCCTTCTAAATAAAAATTTAGAGCAGGATGTTGCCTTCGATCTGATAAATTCCAACTTGTCCATTTTAGAGGAGAGAAAAATAAGACTTAGGGCTGTGCAGTGATTTAGCCAAATTCACACACTTACCAAAGCCCAGGCCTGGCTTCAGGGCTTTTTTCCAGAGAAAGGCCTGAGCTCATTCAACAAGTGTTTGCTGAGTGGCCAACCTGTACCCCGTGAAGGATGAGCTGTGACAGAACATCATGGATGCTGTAATAGATGTGTGTGCAGCATACAGTAGATTCAGAGAGTAAGAAGATCAGTTCTACCTTGCAGAGGAGTGTGGTCAGGAAAGGACTCATAAAGGAGGTAAAGCAGAGATCTGGAAAACATGCTTGTGTTGACCAGTCATTCAGCAAAAGAAAAGGCATCATGGACTGAGAAAATATTGGGAGCAAAGGCCTGAAGTCATGTTTATTTGAGGTGAAAAGAGAAGACTAACTGAAGTTCTGCCTCCAAGGAAAGCACAGACATTTTCACATTATATGCAGTAAAACTAGCTGAGGTCCATCCGTGGGTGCCCCTCTGGACACTGGTAGTCCCTGAGTTTGAGAATCACTGCCTGATAGTAACCCATTAAAAAAAAAGAGGTAAATAGGTATCCCATATTTAAACATCGAGGAATATGGGCAACTCTGGTAAGAATACAGCTAGAACCATCAAGTCTGAAGTGAAAATCACAATAAGGAAGAGGCAAATCTTCTTCACAATAAGACAGGACAGGGGTGTGTATCTGGGGATTTCATTCTGCCTCTGGTACTGTCAGGGCCTCTGGCTGGAGTGATGTAAGGATCACAGTTCTGTTCCACAGGACACTTTCACTTCGAAGAAGGAAATCCTTGGTGATGGGTTGCGGGGACATTTGCCACCTTCTTACATAGAGGGTCCATGAGGGCAGTCCTATTACTGCTCACATGTGCAGTGAACACTTCTTTGAAGCAAGCAAACACCTTGAGAAAATTGCAGCTAACTTGGATACTGCTTCTACACAGAAATGTCCAAGGGCAGGAGGACACGAGCTCTCAGAATTCTGCGGTGTGTGTTCTCAGGAGCAGGACAAAGGATGAGTGGAGCTCGCATAGCCTCAGTGTAGCATGGGAAAGAGCCCAGCTTGTGAGTCCATTGAAACCTAACTGTGGGGCCTCTCTGAGCTGCACAGAAAATTAGAAAAACAAAACCCTTTCTTCAAGGTAGTTGTGACATAATACAAGGGTATAAACATCCAACACAGTGCCTAGAAAATGTTTGTGGAATATAAAGTAATGGGAAATCCATACTTCATGCCATCCATTAGATCCCCACAGTTACATACAGTCAGATACATTTTAAGGAATAGTTCAAAAGGGGACGAAAACTTTTCAAAAGTTCTCCCTTAACTCACTCATCCTCCAAGTTCATTTTCTTAGTTAGGCAATTCATAGCATCTGTGTATGCCCCATCATAATACATAATTAGATACATAATACATAATTAGACTTTCTTATAAGTGCTGGTTAATAAAATCCCTAATGGACTGTCAGATATGGGAGGGCAGGACCATATTCATCTTGTTTCCCACTGTATACCCAGAGGTAGTTATAAGCCTGACACATTGCAAGTGCTGGATGTTTGCCAAATGAATAAATGAGTGTAGGAGGGAGTAGGCAGTCCCAGGTGCTTTGCCTTGGTCTTCTAGACCCCTGGCCTGGCTATGAGCACAGTAAGATTTGGGAAGAGCATCCAAAGGAGCCAGAATCAAGTGATGGAAGACCGAGACCTAGCTTGGCCTAAACGTCACGTAGAAGATCTAGCCAAGGCCCTAATGAGTAGAGGGTAAGGAAGGATAACTGGATCAGAACTTCCCATGAGAATATTACAAGTGTGGTAGGATACTGACCCCCTTAGGCCACCAGGCAGGCATATAATAGCTGGAGCTCACAGGTTTGTCACCTCTAGCCAGAAGTAGCCCCAAGCATTTATCCCAGGATGCCAGGTAAATATTTTCATGCATCACATAAAATGGCGAAAAATAAGTTTGGAGCACTGTGTTAGATGAATAAGGACATGGCCCCTGGTCTAGAACATGAAAATCTCTTACTTGGAGGAACTGGGCATTTGGAACCTACAGGGACACTTCAAAGACAGGGTTAACTGAGAAGACTGAGTTTCTGGAAAATACAATCAGGAGAATAAGTCCATGGGATCTGTCTGTGGTGCTGAATCAGCTCCAGCCAGGTTGACCCTTGTTTCTTACTCTACCTTCATCTGCTACTTTGATCTTTTCCTTTCTTAGTGGTCTTGGATTCATGATCTTGACTTCCTCTCATTAGACCACTGCAATCAACCATGGAAAACTCAGAGAGGACCCATCCCACAGCATGTACTACACCTGAAGGGCTCTCTTCCTTCAGCCTGGAGGAATCTGACCCTTCCCAACTCTCCTCCCTAGACTGTATCTTCTGCCATATCCATGGTTTAAAATGTGGTAACTGAAGGCTCTAGATACCAAGGAGATTGCTGATTTTGAGGGAAGTACAGTTGGGCATAGTTTTGTGTGTCTCTCAGAGCACCAGCCTGAGCTGTAATGGAGAGCAGACAAGTCCCATATGGAATCTGTCAGTATTAATTAGGATAGGCTAGGTTATGCTGTGATAACAAACAATTGCCAAGTCTTCTTATCTGCCCACAGTACACGTTAAGTTCTTGTTCAGGCAAAGTCAGCTACAGGACCAGGTGGCTCACCAGAGCAAATGTCTTCCATTTGTTGTCTTATCATTCCTTCTTTGAGCTTATGGCACCTCCATATGAAAACTTGCTTCTATGCCTTGGAAGTTGTACCAGGGAAAGAAGGAGAGCTGATGAGTTCACCACCAAGAATTAAATGCTTTGATGCAAAAATAACATCAATCTCTTTTCTCATTTTATTGGTCACATCTAGCCATTGTAAACAACCATGTCCAACTCTGAGGGAAGCACAGTCCTCTGTTTGCCCAGAAGTAGAGGAGAACCAGATGTTGGTGATCATTTGTATTGTCTATCACACTGCCTGGCATGGGGCCTTAGTGTGATGAATTCCAAGCCAGACATACCTTGTCTGAGGCCCAGCTGTGCCACTCACAGAGTATAGTTATCCGTGTCTCCAGTCTTATTTGTCCTCTTTTGGAAAATGGAGGTGACATCTGTTCTTCCTGTTAAGACATCAACTTACGTAATCACAAGTGTTTTGAGAACCATGAAGATCAGCTATTAGTTGTTAAAATTCATAGGAGCCCTTACAAAATTTAATAGAAGAGGGAACTGAGACTCCTAAATAGAGAAACAGCAAAGTATGAAAATACCCTTAAGGGAACTATTTCTAGCAGCTAGAATTAGAGAAGGAATTAATTTTTCATTGGGTCCTTAGTCCTCCCTGCCTAGTACAGCTATTTTTATACTTCTTTTATTCATGAATCATTGATTGACTCTTTATGAACATGCTTACAATTAAAGGACAGTGTGCTTGGATGGCTCAGTTGGTTGAGTGTCCAACTCTTGATTTAGGCTCAGGTCATGATCCCAGGGTCATGGGATCAAGCCCTGTCAGGCTCTGGGCTGAAAATGGAACCTCCTTGCTTCTCTCCCTCTGCCTTTCTCCCCTGCTCACTCTCTCGCACTCTAAAATAAAATTTTAAAAAGAATTATCTCCACAAGAAAAAATAACTTAAAAAAAACTTAGGGCACAATAAATAGCATCTCTCTTATCTACCTGAGTTTGGGAACCAACTGCAAAATAAAAATGAGTCAGGCTCAGATAGAATAAAGTGTTGGTTTTATTAGTAATAAAACTGACATTGGAAAACATGACAAATAGGTGCAACAGTGGATTTCTTAATACTGAATCCTAGAATTAAACATACCTCCTAAAGTCATTTCAGTATAATCTCAGTGATGTATGCAAGGAACTATGGAAGGAGGGAAAGGGCAAATCACTTCTCCGCTTTTTGGTGCCAACCATAAAATGAGTACAGAATAGAATGCAGACCCATCATCCGTGTGTGTACAGGCTGTGCACTGCACATTTCTACGTGGTATTATAGTCTATGTGAATCTCCCACCCAGAGTTGTGCAAGGCACAGCCTGAAGGGCTATACACAGTGACCCTTGTAGAAAGAATGATAACATTTGGGGAGTCTAAACCACTTGGAGGATCAGATGAAAAACAGATATCATTATCCCTAGAAAGGTGTTAATTCGTATGGGAAAATTCTGCAAATAATTTCAGGAGTGGCACAAAGCATCTCTGTAGAAGTAGCTAAGAATTCCTTAAGAAGATGACCTCCAGAGTCCTATAAAGCTCTAATGTTCTATAATTCTAGAACAACCTTCTGGTTAGATTGCAGGGTTTGCCTGGCAACAACCTGCAGAAAATGCATTAATGATGAGGTTAAGAGAAAAGGCCACCCACAAAACACAAGGCACACTTTAGCACAGAGTACAGATGGCCCAAGACTGAACATCTCATGCAAAAACCTACAGTAGCCATTAGGTTAGGCTTTTGACATGATAGATTTGTTTCTCTCTTTCGACATTGAAAAGTGGTGGTTACTTAAAATGTTTTTAATTTTTATTTATTTTTGAGAGAGAGAAAGAGGCAGAGTGTGAACAGGGGAGGGGCAGAGAAAGAGCAAGACACAGAATCTAAAGCAGACTCCAGGCTCTAAACTGTCAGCACAGAGCCCAATGCAAGGGCTCAATCTCATGAGCCATGAGATCATGACCTGTGCTGAAGTGTCTACTTAACTGACTGAGCCACCCAAGTGCCCCCCAAATTATGGTTATTGTTATGTTTAAAACAAACAAACAAACAAAGGAGATAAATAACCCCTGTGGTTTCATGCAGTTGCATTTATTTGAGAACAGGCTTTGTTGCTACCAGGAAGAGCTATCTGCCTCACTTTCTGGCTTGTCATTTCTGTTGACTCTCCAGTGGTTGCCATCAGCCAGACTCAATCTCCAGGCCCTGCCCCTGACCTGGTTTTGCTTCTGAAATCATCTAGAGAAGAAAGTTAGACAAGTGGGGCTATGTGAGGGCCAAGCCTTGACTGAACTTTGAGATCTCCCAGGTGGTGGTCCCCTGGCAAAGACACAGCTGGATGTACATTTAACCATTCAGCTGCTTTATATTTATATGTGTCTCATTCTGTCCCCCTCAATTAATTTTTGATGACATGATCATGCAATACCTCCAAGCAGATTTTTTTATTTACTTTTTGATTTACATCTAAGTTAGTTAGCATGTAGTACAATAATGATTTCAGGAGTAGAATCCAGTGATTCATCCCTAACATCTAACACCCAGTGCTCATCCCAATGAGTGTCCTCCTTAATGCTCCTTGCCCATTTAGCCCATCCACCCACCACAACCTCTTCAGCAACCCTCAGTTTGCTCTCCATATTTAAGAGTCTTTTGTGTTTTGTCCCCCTCCCTGTTGATATTTTTTGCTTCCTTTCCCTTATGTTCATCTTTGTATCTTAAGTCCCTCATATGAGTGAAGTCTTATATTTGTCTTTTTCTGACTACTTTTGCTTAGCATAATACACTCTAGTTCCATTCATGTCATTGCAAATGGCAAACTTTCATTATTTTTGATTGCCAAGTAATACTCCGTTGTATATATATACCACATCTTCTTTATTCATTCATCTGTCTGTCGACATTTGGGCTCTTTCCATACTTTGGCTATTGCTGGTAGCACTTCTATAAACATTGGGGTGCATGTTCCCCTTAGAAACAGCACACTTGTAGCCCTCAGGCAAATACCTAGTAGTACAATTGCTGGGTTTTAGGCAGTTCTATTTTTAACTTTTTGAGGAACCTCCATACTGTTTTCCAGAGTGGCTGCACCAGTTTGCATTCCCACCAGCAGTGCAAAAGAGTTCTTTTTATCCACATCCATGCCAACATCTGTCATTGACTGAATTGTTAATTTTAGCCATTCCAAGCAATTTTTAAAAATTGTTTTAAATTTTTAAGTGTTTATTCATTTTCGATAGAGTGTAAGCAGGGGAGGGGCAGAGAGAATTGGGGACAGAGGATCCAAAGCAGGCTCTGTGCTGACAGCAGTGAGCCCCATATGGGGTTTGAACCCACAAACCTCAAGATCATGACCTGAAGTTGAATGCTCAACTGACCCTGGTGCCCCTCTAAGCAGATTTTAAACAGTTTATTGTCAAATTGGTTTCCATACAACACCCAGTGCTCTTTCCCACAAGTGCCCTCCTCCATCACCACCACCTCCTTTCCCCCTCCCCCTTCCCCTTCAACCCTCAGTTCATTTTCCGTATTCAATAATCTCTCAAGTTTTGTGTCCCTCTCTCTCCCCAGTTCTCTTTCCCTCTTCCCCTCCCCATGGTCCTCCATTAGGTTTCTCCTGTACTCCTGTTAGACCTATGAGTGCAAACCTGTGGTATCTGTCCTTCTCTGCCTGACTTATTTCGCCTAGCATGACACCCTTGAGGTCCATCCACTTTATTTCATTCTTTCTCATTGCCATGTAATATTCCATTGTGTGTGTGTGTGTGTGTGTGTGTGTGTGTGCGTGTGTGTGTGTATATATATATATATACACACACCGCATCTTCTTGATACACTCATCAGGTGGTGGATATTTAGGCTCTTTCAATGATTTGGCTATTGTTGACAATGCTGCTATGAACGTTGAGGTACATGTGCTCCTATGCATCAGCACTTCTGTATCCCTTGGGTAAATCCCTAGCAGGGCTATTGCTGGGTCATAAGGGAGTTCTACTGATAGTTTTTTGAGGAACCTCCACTCTGTTTTCCAGAGCGGCTGCACCAGTTTACATTGCCACCAACCGTGCAAGAGGGTGCCTGTCTCTCCACACCCTCGCCAGCATCTATAGTCTCTTGATGTTTATTTTAGCGACTATAACCAGCATGAGATGGTATCTCAGTGTGGTTTTGATTTGTATTTCCCTGATGATGAGTGATTCTGAGCATCGTTTCATGTGTCTGTTGGCCATCTGGATGTCCTCTTTGGAAAAGTGTCTGTTCATGTCTTCTGCCCATTTCTTCACTGGATTATTTGTTTTTCAGGTGTGGAGTTTGGTGAGTTCTTGTAGATTTTAGATACTATCCCTTTATCTGATATATCATTTGCAACTATCTTTTCCAATTCTGTCGGTTGCCTATTAGTTTTATTGATTGTTTTCTTTGCAGTGCAGAAGCTTTTTTTTTTTCTTATCTTGATGAGATCCCTATAGTTCATTTTTGTTCTTGATTCCATTGCCTTTGGGGATATGTTGAGTAGGAAATTGCTGTGATTGATGTCAAGGAGGTTGTTTCTTGCTTTCTCCTCTAGGGTTTTGTTGGTTTCCTGCCTCACATTTGGGCCCTTCATTCATTTTGAGTTTGTTTTTGTGTATAGTGTAAGAAAGTTGTCTAGTTTCATTCTTTTGCATGTTGCTGTCCATTTCTCCTAGCACCACCAGTTAAAAAGGCAGTCTTTTTTCCATCGGATACTCTTTCCTGCTTTTTCAAAAATTAATTGGCCATACATTTGTGGGTCCAATTCTGGGTTCTCTATTCTATTCCATTGGTCTATGTGTCTGTTTTTGTGCCAATACCATACTGTCTTGATGATGACAGCTTTGTAGTAGAGGCTAACATCTGGGATTGTAATAAGCAGATTTTTTAAAAATTTCACTCTTTTTTTTTTAATCTTTATTTTTGAGAGAGACAGAGCAGGAGTGGGGGAGGGGCAGAGAGGGATACACAGAATCCGAAGCAGAATCCTAAGCTGTCAGCACCAAGCCTGACACAGGGTTTGGACTTTGGAACAGTGAGATCATGACTTGAGCCAAAGTTGGTGCTTAACTGACTGAGCCCCTCAGGTGCCCCTTACAGATTTCACTCTTAATATAAAATGTATCCTAATCTTTTTGTGGAAAGAAACATTTTCATTTCACTAGAGATGTAGAAACCTTGAAGAGGCACACACAGAGAGTGTTGATGTTGGTATCCCCAAAGACACTGTTAAATGGGAGGGGTAAGAATATGGACAACAGGACTGATATTATCTCCTTGTAGGAATTACCTTTTCTGGGAGCCCCTGAAAAGTGAGAAGGCAGGACACAGGCAGTGATAACCTGCCGGGTGTGCTCTCAAGGATGCTTATCAGCTTAGGCTGGGCTAAACAGATACTTTACTTTATACAGGTGCTTGACTAATGACCAAAAGTTGATGCCTTCTATTCTATGCAGTGGTTTGAGTCAGTTGTTCTCAAGCTTTGGAATCATTTTGATGGTTGTTAAAATGGTTAGTTATGGATTGCCTGGGTCGTTCTGTCTGGTTCTTGATTTTGACTCGGGTCATAATCTCATGTTTCATGAGTTTGAGTCCCGCATTGGGCTGTGCACTGATGGTGCAGAACCTGCTTGGGATATTCCCTTTCTCCCTCTCCCTCTCCC
>NC_043710.1:73134304-73136629 GCF_006229205.1 Suricata suricatta | reverse complement strand
TCTCTCTCTCTCTCTCTCTCAAAATAAATAAACTTTAAAAAATAGGTGGTTAAAGGGAGTCTGAATGGCTCAGTAGATAAAGCATCCAAAGTCAGCTCAGGTCATCATTTTGTGGTTCGTGAATTCAAGCCCCGTGTCAGACAGCTCAGAACCTGGAACCTGCTTTGGATTCTGTGTGTGTGTGTGTGTGTGTGTGTGTGTGTGTGTGTGTGTGTGCCCCTCCTCTGCTAACACTCGGTTTCTCTCTCAAAAATAAACAAACATTAAAAAAATAGTTGGTTAAGATAATTACCCCCCCACCCCCATCGAGGTTCTGATTCAGTAGGTCTGGGGTGTTTGGGGGTTTGCATTTCTAGCAGCTCCCTGGTGCTGCTGTTGATCTGGGGATTACACGTTGAGAACCACAGCGTCTCAGTTCACATTTTTCTGTTCTTTATTCACTCCGGGCAGACAAGGGATTGAAGGGGATAGAGAGAGGATCAGAAGAGCTGATGCGCATTGGGCAGTGGGGGGAGAAAAGCTGGGGTGAAGCAGCTGGTGGACAGAGCAGCCTGTTTCTGATATTGGCTTAAAGTGTTTCATAAGGATTCAACCTCCGGGCTCTTGGAAACAGGCTGTTAATTTGTATTCAGCACGCCATCACCAAATCTTCAAATTCCGCTCTCTAGTTTTTGCTCTGTATGATACCCATTTATCACCTCACATAAAAGGGAATGAAGATGTAAACACACACATAGCCCACTATAGATATTGTGCAAATTATACCACAGCACTTGCTGTAAATTTCATGGGCAGCCAAAAAAAAAAAAAAAAAGAGTAACAAGAAGAATGGAAGAGCAGGGTGTCACCGCATGCAAGAGAGGCTGGGTGGTGACATTTAAAGAAGGAATTTAGTAGTAACACATATTTGTTGAGTAAATGGATGCATAGCTGTGTTATTTCATAGTGTCAAACGGCAAAGCTGTTGATGAGACTAAGAAAAGGACAAACATTTAAAGGCTACAAGCTTGCTGGTTTTCAGATCTTGAGAATTAATAACCTTAGTGGATCACCATTCTTTCCTACAACAAATGGAAGACTGTGCTCAGCTGAACACAGAACATGCTGAGATGCAGTCACATGTTTCTGTGAATTGAGAGGAAGATGACAGTTCTAGAAAATTCCTAGGTGAGAAGTTGCCCTGCCATCTTTTTGGGATGATTGCTTCTGACCACCACGGGAGAGCTCAGGTCCTGATTACTGCCCATTACCTCACCCTGAACCTCAGCCTCTGAATTCTGAGCACGTGGGACCCCAGGCTGGCTCCAGATCCATACGGGGTTTCCTCCACCACCAGTCTCTACCTGCCCTGATCCTGGCACTACAGAAACTGGGACCTGGCCTGGGGAGGCACAACGACTCTGACAACAAAAGAGATTTAGGATATTTTCTCTTGTCAAACAACTTGCAATTTTTCCTCCCTGCGGATAATTTCCAACTTCTGGCAAGATTGTTTCTGGATGATATGTCCATTTTATGGCTATATTTGTTTTAAAAGTTGAGACATAGCTTGTGGCACACAGTGTCCCCTGGCTCTGGTTCAGAACTACCTGAATTTTATCTTATCACATCCTTCTGTTAGGTCACATATGGGTCACTAAAAGTGATTTCTATGGGCAGTTTGGACTTCAGGGCCGTATACAATGCTGGGTGAAGCCCAGCAGACCTTTTGCATTAAATTTTAGTAATACACTATTTCAGTAGGCCCCGTTAACTGCACACATGGGGTGCCTGCCTGCAGTCCACGCACATCTCTTTCTGAAGCCAAGCAGCTCATCTAAATGAAATCTGCTGGAATCGACAATGAGCTTTGAGGCAAACACTCTGTCTCCTGTAGCTTCAATTCCTGTACAAGGGGAAAATGCACATGAAGCTATCCACAGAAAAAACAATTCTGTTTGGGGGCATGGAATTTGGGCACATTCAAATCCAAAGCTGGTTTCTTATGGATGTACATAAACTGACTATGGGAGTGATGGCTAATTTATGCTGAGCATTCTCTATCCCAAGTACTTTGTGTATGTTATCTGATTTGGCCATGACATTGGGAACAATTACATCTGCCACAGGGTGTGGGTTTCTGTGGCCTCTGTGCTTTACGTATGTTACTCAATAGGTCTTCTCAACAATTCTATTATCATCCCCATTTTATAGATGAGGAAACTGAGGGTCTGAGAGGATAAGCCCAGACTTCTTGGAGTATAGATTCTAGTAGCATCAGAAGACTAAATTAACCAGTCTCCTTTCAGCGTTGGTAAACTGGATAGCTTCCTTTTTTTTTTTTTT
>NC_043710.1:73064274-73134204 GCF_006229205.1 Suricata suricatta | reverse complement strand
AAAAGTGTCTGTTCATGTCTTCTGTCCATTTCTTCACTGGATTATTTGTTTTTCAGGTGTGGAGTTTGGTGAGTTCTTGTAGATTTTAGATACTATCCCTTTATCTGATATATCATTTGCAACTATCTTTTCCAATTCTGTCGGTTGCCTATTAGTTTTATTGATTGTTTTCTTTGCAGTGCAGAAGCTTTTTTTTTTTTCTTATCTTGATGAGATCCCTATAGTTCATTTTTGTTCTTGATTCCATTGCCTTTGGGGATATGTTGAGTAGGAAATTGCTGTGATTAAGGGCAAGGAGGTTGTTTCTTGCTTTCTCCTCTAGGGTTTTGATGGTTTCCTGCCTCACATTTGGGCCCTTCATTCATTTTGAGTTTGTTTTTGTGTATAGTGTAAGAAAGTTGTCTAGTTTCATTCTTCTGCTTGTTGCTGTCCAGCTCTCCCAGCACCACCAGTTAAAGAGGCTGTCTTTTTTCCATTGGACACTCTTTCCTGATTTGTCAAAGATTAATTGGCCATACATTTGTGGGTCCAATTCTGGGTTCTCTATTCTATTCCATTGGTCTATGTGTCTGTTTTTGTGCCAATACCATACCGTCTTGATGATGACAGCTTTGTAGTAGAGGCTGGGAATGTGATGCCACCTGTTTTGGTTTTCTTCTTCAATATTACTTTGGCTATTCACGGTCTTTTGTGGTTCCATACACGTTTTAGAATAGTTTGTTCTAGCTTTGAGAAGAATGCTGGTGAAATGTTTATTGGGATTGCATTAATTGTGTAGATTGCTTTCGGTAATAATGACATTTTAACAATGCTTATTCTTATCCATGAGCATGGAATGTTTTTCCATTTCTTTATGTCATCTTCAATTTCCTTCATAAGTTTTCTATAGTTTTCAGAATACAAATCTTTTGTATCTTTGGTTAGGTTTATTCCTAGGTATTTTATGGGTTTTTGTGCAATTGTGAATGGGATCCGTTTCTTGATTTCTCTTTCTGTTGCTTCATTATTGGTATATAAAAATGCAACTGATTTCGGTACATTGATTTTGTATCCTGCGGCTTTGCTGAATTCATAGATCAGTTCTAGTAGGCTTCTGGTGGAGTCAGTCGGGTTTTCCATGTAGAGTATCATGTCATCTGCGAAAAGTGGAAGTATGACTTCATCTTTGCCCATTCTGATGTTTTTTATTTCCTTTTGTTGTCTGATTGCTGACGCTAGGACTTCCAGCACTATGTGAAACAACAGTGTTGAGAGTGGACACCCCTGTCATGTTCCTGATCTCAGGAGGAAAGGTCTCAGTTTTTCCCCCATTGAGGATGATATTAGCTGTGGGCTTTTCATAAATGGCTTTTGTGATGTTTAAGTAAGTTCCTTCTATCCCGACTTTCTCGAGGGGTAATTAAGAAAGGATGCTGTATTTTGACAAATGCTTTTTCTACATCTGTCAACAGGATCATATGATTTTTATCTTTTTTTTTGTTGATGTGCTGTATCACACTGATTGATTTCTGAAGATTGAACCAGTGCTGTAACCCAGAAATGAATCCCACTTGATCATGGTAGATAATTCTTCCTATATGCTGTTGAATTCGATTTGCTAGTATCTTGTTGAGGATTTTTGCATCTGTATTCATCAAGGATATTGGCCTGTAGTTTTTTATTGCTGGGTCTCTGTCCGGTTTGGGAATCAAAGTGATGCTGGCTTTGTAGAATGAGCCTGAAAGTTTTCCTTCTATTTTTATTTTTTTGGAACAGCCTGAGAAGACTGGGTATTACCTCTGCTTTAAGTATCTGGTCAAATTCCCCAGGGAAGCCATCTGACCCAGGCCTCTTATTCGTTGGGAGATTTTTGATAGCTGTTTCAATTTCCTCACTGGTTATGCGTCTGTTCAGATTTTCTATCTCTTCCCGTTTGAATTTAGGTAGTGCATGTGTATTTAGGAATTTGTCCATTTCTTCTAGGTTGTCCAGTTTGTTGGCATATAATTTTTCATAGCATTCCGTGATAATTAATTGTACTTCTGAGGGATTGGTTGTAATAGCTCCATTTTCATTCGTGATTTTGTCTATTTGGGTGCTTTCTCTTTTCTTTTTGAGAAGCCTGGCTAGAGGTTTATCAATTTTGTTTATTTTTTCAAAAAACCAACTCGTGGTTTCATTGACCTGTTCAACTGTTTTTTTGGGTTGTATGTTGTTTATCTCTGCCCTGATCTTTATTATGTCTCCTCTTCTGCGGGGTTTTGGGTACTCTTGCTGCTCTCCTTCTAGTTCCTTTAGGTGCGCTGTTAGATTTTGTACTTGTGCTATTTCTAGTTTCTTGACATAGGCCTGGATGGCAATATACTTTCTTCTTAGGACTGCCTTTGCTGCATCCCAGAGAGTTTGGATTGTTGTATTTTCATTTGTTTCCATATATTGTTACTTTCTTCTCTAATTGCCTGATTGGCCCAATCATTCTTCAGTAGGGTACTCTTTAACCTCCATGTTTTTGGATGTTTTCCAGACTTTTTCCTGTGATTGATATCAAGTTTCATCACATTGTGATCTGAAAGTGTGCATGGTATGATCTCAATTTGTTTATACTTATTGAGGGCTGCTTTAAGACCCAGTATGTGGTCTATCTTGGAGAAAGTACCATGTGCACTCATGAAGAAAGTGAATTCCCTAGCCTCAGGATGTAGAGTTCTAAATCCATCTGTCAAATCCATCTGTTCCAACGTGTTTTTCAGGTCCATTGTTTCTTTATTGATTTTCTGTCTAGTTGATCTATCCATTGCTGTAAGTGGAGTATTAAAGTCCCCTGCAATAAGCACATTCTTATCAATAAGATTGTTTCTGTTTGTGATTAGTTGTTTTATGTATTTGGGTGCTCCCAAATTCAGTGTGTAGATGTTTATAATTGTTAGTTCTTTCTGATAGAGAGACCCTGTAATTATTATATAATGCCCTTCTTCATCTCTTGTTACTGCCTTTACTTTAAAGTCCAGTTTGTCCAATTTAAGATGAATACTCTGGCATTCTTTTGACTTCCAGTTGCATGATAGATATTTCTCCATCCCCTTACTTCCAATCTGAAGGTGACTTCCAGTCTCAAATGAGTCTCTTGAAGACAGAAAATAGATGGATTTTGTTTTTTTTTACCATTCTGCTACCCTGTGTCTTTTGATTGGAGCATTTAGCCCATTTCCATTCAGTGTTATTATTGAAAAATATGGGTTTAGAGTCATTGTGTTCTCTGTAGGGTTCATGCTTGTAGTGGTGTCTCTGGTACCTTGTGTTCCTTGCAACATTTCCCTCATAGAGTCCCTCTCAGGATTTCTTGTAGGGCTGGTTTAGTGGTGATGAAGTCTTTCCAATTTTGTTTGGGAAATCCTTTATCTCTCCTTCTATTATGAATGACAGGCTTGCTGGATAAAGGATTCTTGGCTGCATATTTTTTCTGTTCATCACATTGAAGATTTCCTGCCATTCTTTCTAGCCTGCCAAGTTTCAGTAGATAGGTCTGTAACTTTCAGAGGTTTCCCTTTGTATACTAGGGCCCTTTTATCCCTAGTTGCTTTTAGAGTTCTGTCTTTATCCTTATATTTTGCCAGTTTCACTATGATATGCCATACAGAAGTCAATTCAAGTTACGTCTGAGGGGAGTTCTCTGTGCCTCTTGGATTTCAATGTCTGTTTCCCTTCCCAGATTGGGGAAGTTCTCAGCTATAATTCATTTAAGTACCCCTTCAGGACATTTCACTCTTTCTTCTTCTTCAAGAATTCCTATGATATGGATATTATTGTATTTGATTGTATCACTCAATTCTTGAATTCTCCTTTCATGCTCCTGGATCAATGTATCTCTCTTTTTTCTTGGCTTCCCCTTTTTCTATAACTGTGTCTTCTAATTCACCTATTCTCCTCTCTGCCTATTCTATCCGTGCAGTGGTTGCCTCCATTTTATTATGCACCTCATTTATAGCATATTATAATTCATCTCAACTATTTTTAAGGTCCATAATCTTTCTATAAATAGCTTCCGTGATGTCTTCCATGGTTTTTTCAAGCCCTGTGATTAGTTTTATGACAGTTGTTCTAAATTCTTGCTCAGTTATGTTGCTTATATCTGTTTTGATCAATTCTGTAGCTGTGACTTCTGGAATTTCTTTAGAGGAGAGTTCTTCCGTTTCATAATTTTGGCCAGCTTCCTATCTCTTTCTAGTTTTCAAAGCTTGTTATCTTCTCTGGACCTGTGAGTATTACTATATTAAAGAGGCACATTGATTGTCCTGGGCCTGCCCATCAAGAGGTGTTCTTTTAATGGTGTCCCTTGGTTTCTCTTGTGCCTTTGGTTATTTTATTTTCCTACTTGTATTGATATTTGGGACTCTCTACCATGTGTGCTTTGGCTTATTTCTTGAGGTAGCCCTGAAAAGGAAAACTGACAGACCAACACACAGGGAACAAAAGCATACAAGCACACAGACAAATCAAACAAGCAAACCAAAAGGGAAAAGAAAAAAAAAATTGGAGTGGGTGGGAACTAAATCAAGACAGAGAACCGTCTAAAAGCATAAAATCAGAAATCCCAACTACAGATGAAGAGCAGGGTGGAGGCAGTGCTGATAGAAGAGCATATAGAAGGAGAGACGTGACAAGGGTAGGGAGGAAGCGAAATTGAACATTGTCCAGGCAGAGAGACTAAAAAGCTTAATTCAGAGAGGGAAAGAAAAATATGGTAGGAGGTGAGGAGAAAAAACGAAAGGTAATGTTACCCAAGGAAACTATATAGTCTGATTATTCCAGAGAGAGAATAAAAGGTAACGATGGAGATGTAGAATATTCATCAACAGAATAGATTAAAATGTCTGTTTAAGCAAACTTATAACCAGAGCACCCTGTCCAGTGAGGGGTGAGGGGTGGAGGAGAGTTAAGAATGAGACAGGGGAGAATATTCCTGAATAGGGAATTGATCTAGAACAATCACAGCAATATATCAATGCTGGTCTTGCCTTAGGCTCCAGTAGAAAAAAAAAAAAGGCAGCTCTCCTGCATGGACAGGTGGGGTTTAGTGTAGGCAGGTCTCCACTCCTCTGCGGGTCCAGCGGGCCACTTCCTGAGGCCCTACCTTGATGGTTGTGGGGAGAACAATGGTGCCACTCCAGTCCCTTCTTGAACCAAGCATTGCAACTCGCTCTCCTGGATCCAATCTCCCTGTATCAGGGCGAAGCCAAGGTGGGCAGAGTTGTATTGCCCAAGCCCCGCCTCGTTTCCAGATCCTAGTCCACAAACTCCAATAATACAGCCGGAAATGTACTCCCGCAGGCCAGGCAGTGAGCCAGTCAACTTTCCAGCTGGGGACCAGGCAGGGGGCATAGGGGAGCAGTTTCTGCCAGAGCCACCTGAGATCAGGGCCCCCAGCCCAAGAAAAGCGCCACAGCCAGAGAGAAAGAATCTCTCTCCAGACGCCCTGTGGTTACAGGTGGAATGATAGGACCTCTCTCCATCCCCAGCTGAGATTTTTCTCTTCTCCAGAGACTTTTCTATGAGCAGTTTCAGCCCCTCTCTTCCCCTCTGTGCTTCTGGGCCATTTTTATCTTCCCCAGTTCACAATCACACACCTATGAGGTGTGGACTTTGTCTCTTTTCCTCCCAACTCCTGCGGTTAAAAGTCTTATGGTTTCAGTCCTTTGAGAAATGTGGGCAGGCGAAAAGTACCGAGCTCCCTGCTTCTCAGCCATCTTGCCTCCCCCTTGGATAGATTCCTATCGTGAGGCGACCACCAAGAGCCTGAAAACAGGTAGGAACTGAGAGAGGGTTATGTTATACAGCAAACACGAGGAAGTCAAAGCGAGTAGGGACACCTAACAGGCTTCACTTGTGCCACCACCATAGCTCTTTATATGTCTTCCCTCATTGAAGCCTCACAAGGGTCTTCTGAGGTAGGTGACACCGTCCCCAGTTTTCAGCTTACAATATGGAGTTGTAAGGAGACTGAGGAGCCCTGAAGTCATGCAGCAAAACCACACTAGGAGCTGTAGAGCCTACCCTCTGAGCCCTCTTTACATCCACTTGAAAAAGAATTCCTCCCAAGCCAGTAATGCTTGACTGAACTGTTATAGGTTACTAGAAAAATTTGTGTTACAAAACTATGACAGTCTTCCTCTTCCTGACTGATTTGGTCCTAAAAGCATTAAGTGGGCAGAGCAAGGGCTTGGGCAAGGGATGGAAATAAAAGGAAGACATGGGAAGGGGAACAGGAGTCACTGGCTGGCCTGGGGCCTCACTCCTCAACTGCCCCAGGCTAGTAAAGGGTGAGCAGTGCCCACCCATGGGAAAGGGGCACTCACACCGACACTGGCCCATGAACACAAAGTCCCCAAAGCTGGGGGTCCCTGGGTAAGCTTCTCTAACCTCCACTCCAAATGCTGCAGGTTCACGCTCACAGGGCCCATCTGGCTCACTGATTCAGGGACACTCCTGTGTAGTTCCAAAAGTCCCCAAGATACCCTCACAATGCCACTTCTCTGCTGCCACTCGTATGGGGCCCAGTCATGAAACCCCGGGATTAAGGGCTGCTCTTGGAAAGAGTGAAGGTTTCCTGTCTTAGCAACGACCTTTCTGGATACTTTCCCAACCAAATGCCCCACCATTGGGTTCTATGAAGACACTCAAGTGGCCTTCCTTGTCCTCAGCTGTCGTTAGTGGGTTCCTATTTGAGGTAAGAAAAATAGCCATTATATACGGGCGTCTATGTGGTGCCAGGTGCACTATATCCTTGAATTTTCACAACAGCCCTGAGAGATGGACTTTGGTATAAGGAAAAACATTTTTAAATGCCCGGCATACACGTGCCCAACAAATACTAATTCTTTTCTTCTGTCTGGGTTCCAAGGATCTAGAGTGTGACAGTATTGATCCCAGAAGCACAGACGTTAGACTTCAGAGGATGTTTAGTCTGAGCCCCATACCCAGCAGACAGCTAGGAGAAGTGAAATGATGGATGGAAAGAAAGCCTTAGTCTTTTTCAGCTTCCCCCAGGCCCCCAAAATTCCTGGGAGACTCCATGAAGACCAAGACCTATTGGTTTTCTCAACTTCATATCCATCATCTGTCACAGCATGAGTTTGAAAAGTCTTTGTTGAATGAATAAATGTCAACCTCATCTTGCAGCTAAACTGCGTTTGAAGTTATGAGGGCTCCCCCTGGAGCTTTGTATCTAGGGGAAAACCGACCATCGTTGGCTCCCTGCCCCAACCCAGTCAGTGCTCAGGGGTGACTCATGGACTTGGTGAGAAGCCCAGTTTCCCAGCTGATGGGCTGTACTCAGACTGCCCCCGAAGTGGGGGATTAAGCATCTGCCATAGGCTGTGGGCTGGAGAGGAAGCATAGTACAGTGGAAAGAACCCTGAGTGCATGGCCTGGGGTCTTGTACTTGGCTTCCTCTCTCTCTCTCTGCATACTATCCTTCACTCTGCAAGGAAGGAGTGGGCCGATGAGCTCTGACCACAGGGCTTTATACAACAGGAAGACAAACTGAGGGAGAGGGTAAATTCATGGGCAGGGGGATTCGCTGCCCCAGGCTGGTGTTATCTTCAGTAAGAGCTCAAAATCAGCTGCCAGGAAAGACCTAATGCTTGCTAAGCACTGTGCTAGTGACTTGCCTTTCAGTTGTTCAGCAGGATCCTCAAAACAAGCTTGAATGGAAAATGCCTTCAGCAGTAAAAAAGAGGAATAAACTATTGATACATGCAGCAACTTAAATAGATCTCCAAGACATGATGGTGAGTGAGGGGAAAAGGCATTTCCAGGGGTTACATATTGTATGATTCTACTTATATAAGCATCCTAGAAATGACAAAATCGTAGAGGTAGAGAATAGATCAGTGGTTGCTAGGGATTGGGGGAGTGTGGGTGGGGGCCTGACTATAAAAGTTTTTGTTCTGTGGCTATAAAACAGTTCTGGGATGCCTGGGTGGCTCAACTGGTTACGTGTCTGACTCTTGATCTCATGGTCCATGAGATTGAGCCTTGCGTTGGGCTCTGCGCTGACATTGAGGAGCCTTCTTGGGATTCTCTCTCTCTCCCTCTAACGCTGCCCCTTCCCTGTTGGGGTGCACTTGCTGTCTGCCTGTCTGTCTGTCTGTCTGTCTCTCTCTCTCAAAACAAATAAACTTAAAAAAACAGTCTGTGTCTTGATTGTGGTCATGGTCACACAGATCTGTGCACGTGATGAATTGTACCAACTAGGCAAACAAACACACAATCACACACACAAGTGAGTGCATGTAAAACTGATGAGATCTGAATAAAGCATGTAGATTGTACCAATATGTGTTTCCTGGTTTTGATATTGTCCTATAATTATGTAAGATGTTACCTTTGGGGAAGGCTGGGTGAAGGGTAAAGGAGACCTTTCTGCACTATTTTTACAACTTCCTGTGGGTCTATAAGTATTTCCAAAAAACAAAATATTAAGAAAGCCTCTGAGATATTATTATCCCATTCTACAGAAGAGAAACCTGAGGCTCCTGGAAGTCATAGAGTGCTGAGCAGGAAAGTATAAATTTGATTCCCTCCCCTCTTGAAACTGCTAGAAAGCATCAAGTTGAACAAAAAATCAACGTGGTTGCACTAATGCTTCAGAGAAGCTGGGTTTCAAACTAACTAACCTTTTCCTCTCTTCTGCAAACCTCCCCTCCACCCTTCTTAGCCTTTTGCTTCAGGAACCCAGTACTACCTGGAAGATGTGACGCAAGAGGCTGGCAGGAGGTACACAATTCCTGCTGAAACTGGCAGGATCCTGTCTTTCCCTGTAAAACCCACCAGCCCCTTCCTCCCAGCAAGCTTGCTGTTTTAAAAGGCCTCAGCCTGCTGCAGCCCCTTTTGTCCAGGACGGCAAGAGAGCTATTGCTCCTCTTTATTCCATATTCTCTCTTGGAGTTGTATTTTAGCTCCAAAATATGGACATTGGTCTTCAACAACACTCTGACCCCAGAGCTGTGAGCTTCTCTCTCTACCCAGGGCCTTGGGTGTGGAAAGGGAGCTGCCACAGCCAGCCCATTCCATGTAGTCTCAAGTTTCTCTCCACTCACTGGCTTCGAAGGTTTCTCTTTAGAGTTTCAGTGCCTGGTCCTGCCAAGGGAACACATGGAGTATTTGGTTTTTTTCCCACCAGGGTGGTAAGAGTCTATGACTTAGCTTATTGGTGGGCAGACATTTTTTTTAATGTTTTATTTATTTTTGATGCAGACAGAGACAGAGCATGAGAGGGGGAGGGGCAGAGAGAAAAGAAGACACAGAACCGGAAGCAGGCTCCAGGCTCTGAGCTAGCCGTCAGCACAGAGCCCGACGCGGGGCTCATACCCACGAACGTGCGATCTGACCTGAGCTGAAGCCGGAGGCCTAACTGACTGAGCCACCCAGGCGCCCTGGGCAGACATTTTTGGAGGGCCTCTACTGTGTGCTCTTATCACACTTCTTGGCCCAGCTCATCAAGGCTTTGGTTGAAGGAGAAGGAATGACCCTGAGCACCTGCAGTTTGCTCTCAGAGGAACAGAACACCTCTTGACCCACTGACTTCACTTCCTCTCAGCTTCTTCCATCTCACTTCTAGCTGCGCTTGGCACTCGATGCATGGAGGTTGGTGTGGGGAGATGTACTGTGAAGACACTAAGACAAGATGCCTGAATTTAATGGGGACTACAGCTCATTTGAGGAGAACAAGGACCAGTAGCAACAAACAAAACAACAATGAAGACAGGAGAGAGCCATTGGGAAGCAGCCACAAACTCTCACTGCAGATGAGAGCTGCTTCAAAGGGAGGAATCTAATGCACATCTCTTTGCAGGCAAGCGGTAAGAACTCACTGACTTGAGTTTCAAGTTAGCAGAGGATGCGTATTATTCTGATGAGAAGGGCAGATCATCTTTCAGAAAAGAGCGAGGGTTCAAGAAAAGAGAACCCCAGACCAGAAGAAAGATACCAGCAAAGTTACAAGTGCATTTAGAGTACATGCCTTTGGGTGGGAGCAGATGTGGGCAAAGCGTTCTGTTTGAGCTACCTGTTCAATATGGTAGCCACTGGCCACACATGACCACTGAGCCCTTTAAATAAGGCTTGTCTGACGTGAGACATGCCGCAAGGGTAAAATACATGCTGGCATTTCCAAGACTTAGTACAAAGAAAGGACATCTCACTATGTTTTATATTGATTATATATGGAAACTGTGTTTTTGGTGTATCGGGTTAAAATAATTATTAACATTAATTTCACCAGCCTCCTTTCACTTTTTTATGTGGCTACTAGAAAATTCTAAATGACGTGACTGTCCTCATATTCTATTGGACAGCCTGTCTAGCCCACTCTTATGCTAATACTTTCGTTTCTGCTCCTTTTCGTAACAGCCATATTTTGGGTAATTTCTTTCCTGTTAAATGAGTTTCCCTTAGCTCAAGGGATGATGTTCTTTATAAAGTACTTTAAAAGATGGTAAAGAGCCTCAAGTGCCTCTCTGCTTAGCAGTGCTTCCTTTGTAGCGGCTTTGATGTTCAAAACGAGCAAAAGAGAGATGAATATTAAAATCTTTACCTCTAAAATCACCATCAGAGCAGTCCCTTCTTACATTCCTGAAATTTCCATGGGTGCTCTGGTCCTGCTGCTTCCTGAGGGTAATTCCTGTGAATTCCAGTTCTGGGGACTGGGAAGTGATTTGTGGTGGCATTTTTGTTTCTCTGATTTTCCTTCTCCTTGAGTATGAAAAGCCACATTGAAACAATCAAACAGGACTCTTGGAAAATGTATTCTGATTTTCTTTCATTCACTGGATTTGACTTGTGTCTCCTTTCCCAAGGGATTTGCAGTCTCTAGTGCACCACAAAGGAAGATTTACATTTTCCTTCTCTTTTTCCATCTCACTTTCAAGAAGGGGAATCCAGGACACTGATGTTATTTGAAGGGGGATGAGATGGGATTTGAATCAACAAACGCTCCATTCTGCTGTCTATTGGAATTCAGTTTTAGCCTGCAGGGCACAGAGCTGCTGGCTCAAGTCAGCAGCCTCCAGCCCAGCCTCTCTCCTGTCCCCCTGCCCTCACCCCCCGGGTGGTGGGGGTGGTTGTGATGAGGTTTTGGGGTGATGGTGGGGTTTGGAGCTGATGGCTAAGAAGGAATTCTTGAAGATGTCTGTGCGAAAAGGTGATTTTATTAAAGCCTGGGGACAGGCAGGGCCCATGGGCAGAACTGCACTGGGGGTGTGAAGAATGACTGGTTATATACCATGGAGTTCAGCAGGTAAAGGTAAAAAGGAAGTTTCCAAAGAGATTTTCATATGCTAAGGAAGAGTCACAGGATATTGGAAGCTAAGCTATTGCCGAGCTCAGGTGGTTCTTTCCTCCAACAAAGCATTAACAAGATGCCAGTAGGGAGTTCTTGGAGAAATGTTATACCCTGTATTTACCTCAAGTATGTGCCAATGGGCAGCAGGGTATAAGGAAATTTAATTTTACCTGCCATTTTCTTCTTGCCTTTGTTCTCCATATCACTATGAAAAGGTGATGCTTGGGCTCCAGGAAACTGAGTCTACAGATTACTTACCGGAGATTAGGCTATTGATAAGATTGCCTTTCTCTTATAATTAAATTTTTTTTTAATGTTTATTTATTATTGATAGAGAAACAGAGCGTGAGTGGGAGAGGGGCAGAGAGAGAGGGAGACACAGAATCTGAAACAGGCTCCAGGCTCTGAGCTATCTGCTCAGAGATGTGGGGTTCGAACACACAAACCATGAGGTCATGACCTGAGCCGAAGTCGGGCGCTTGACCGACCGGCGACTGAGCCACCCAGGCTCCCTTGATAAGGTATTGGTAAACTGATGAAGACTCACAGGATGCATGACTGTGGTCTCTATCAGTTAACTGTTTGTTTTCTTTCCTTTGTTTTTGGGCGGCCAGGAGTGCCTGAGGAATATCACATATATCCCACCTGGGGTTTGGTGGTGCCAGCTTGTGCTGGCCCTCAGCTTGCTTATGGTCTCTCATCAGCTGTAGTGGGGGTGGGATTGGAGGGGTAGTGGTGGAGGGGGCAGGGTTGGAGTGTAGTGGGGGGAGGGGATGCATCATAAACTAAGCCTCTCCCAAACTGTGCCTGTGATGAGGGAGCATAAGGCAGGCTGAGGGCAAAGTGCAAGCTAGGGCTCCCCCTGCCTGCGAGGTGGGATGTGGCTGCCCAACGACAGAGGAAAGGACAGAAAACAAATCCTTAAACTGATAAGAGTCTAAGTGTGTGACCTGAGCACAGAGGTAAGAGGAGGGGAGGTCACAGAGAGCTGCCTGCAGTGGATGCTGGAGCATTTTCCTTATTGTGGTAAAATGCACGTGACGTAACATTTAACACGTTAACCACTCTTACGTGTACAGTCCAGTAGTGATAAGTACTGTGTCATTGTTGTGTAACCAATCTCCAATCTCCAGAACTCTCTTCATTTTGCAGAACTGAACTCTGTACCCTTTAAACAACACTCTCTCGTGCCCCCTCCCCCAGCCCCTGGCAAACCCCATTCTACTCCATTTCTGTGAATCTCACTGCTCTAGGTAATGCATAGGAGTGGAATCGTATGATGTCTTTTTGTGAGTGACTCATTTCACTTAGCACGATGTTCTCGAGGTTCGTCCATGTTGCGGCATGTATCAGAAATTGCTTCCTCTTTAGAGGAGGGTCTGTATATAAACATTTCCATTGTCTGTTCACCCACTGATGAACATTTTGGTTGCTTCCCCATTTTGGCTAGTGTGAATCATGGTGCTATAACATGGATGTACACAGTTCTTCAAGAGCCTAATTTAAGGGGCACCCGAGTGGCTCAGTCAGTTAAGCGTCTCTTGATTTTGGCTCAGATCATGATCTCAGTGTCATGAGATCAAGTCTCGCATCAGGCTCTGCAATAAGCCTGGAGGCTGCTTAAGAGTCTCTCTCCCTCTACTGTTTGTGCTCTCTCACTCTCTTAAAAAAAAAAAAAGACTCTAAATTCAAATCTCTGAGGTATATACCCTGCTTTGGACTTGTTGACTGAAAAAAAAAAAAAAGTCAATCTCAAAGTAGGTTAATAAAGGCTTTGTCCCTTGTCTTACCTAGGACATAGCCCGGCAGGCAGTTTTCCAGATTGCTCTGAAGATCCTCCGAAGCTTGTTAGCTCAGAGGGGATCATGTGCAAAAAGAGGAAGGAATACACGTGCCTGCAGGCAGTTCTCTTACGGGTATAATTGCATGTCACAAGGTATAATTTGGTTGTAAAAGTTAAGGTTTCCTGATTTCCAATTAGACATGTCAAAGACCTTTTGGTCATCTTAATACATTGTTTCTGTCATATCTGAGTTTTCAGAGACACTGCCTGCCTGCTTCTGCTTGCCTGGTGTTATGCTTCTTGTTTTGGGTTTCTCCTTAAGGCCGCTTGAGAAGATCACAGGTTGGCCTCAGTCACCTACCTTATCTCACTGCACTTTTAGTGCATAGACTGGACAGTTCTTCTCCTTCTGACCCCCCCTTCCTCCCTGCCCATTCATATGTTGAAACCCTACCCCCCTAGCCCCATACAATAATGTTGCTGTATTTGGAGATAAGGTCTTGAGGAGATAATTATGAGGTCATAAGGGTGGGGTCCTAACACCATAGGACTAGTAGCCTTATATGAAGAGGAAGAGAGACATATATCCCCACCTCCACCCCTAGCCCCATCCCCATTTACACCAAGGAAAGGCAGTGTGGACGCAGCAAGACGGCTGCTGTCTGCAAGCCAGGAAGAGTTCTCAGCAGACGCTGAATTGGCTGGAGCTTCCATCTTGTAAGATAAGTCCATAAGAGCCTCTTGTATTTCTCATAAGAAAATAATTCTGAGGTTTAAGCCACCAGCCTCTGGGGTTTTGTTATGGCAGCCTGAGTTGACTAACAGATAGCCAGAGCAGGGTTGATCAGATGGTAATCTATGCTTACCGTTTTGGGGACCTGACATACTGTTTTCCATAGTGGCTGCATCATTGTACATTCCCACCAACGCAGAGCTGACTTTTGAATAGAAGGGAAGGAGTGGGGACAGAGAAGAGCACCTGAGGAAGGATGGGGGCCTCTCAGGAGCAGGACATGGGGCTGCATGTGAGACAGGAGGTTCGGTGGTAGAGATGGGCCTGAAGAAGTGGGAGGAGGTGGGGCCTTTTTTGGCAGAAACCAGAGGTCTGTTCTTTATCCCCAAAGCCATGAAGAGTCTCAAGGGATTTATAATGGTAGGGGTGAGGTCGGAAGGCTTGGCATAATCAGATTTGTGTTCTAAATCGTCCTGACAGGAATGCAGAAGATGGTTAGAGAGGGGAAGATTCAGGAAAGAGGGGGCTGGAGGCTCAAAGATAGTGCTGGGAACAGAGGGAGAAAGATGTTGAGGTTATATAGCAAGCTCAGAGACAGAGGGGCTGGGATTTAGGGGGACTTCCCAAGGTGGCCCCATGATGCCCCCGAAATTCACACCCTGTGCAAGCTCCTCCCCCTGAGCATGGGCGGGACCTGTGACTTGCTTTTAGGCAACAGAATATGGCAAAGCTAAAGTGATTCCCCAGATGTAATTAAGCTCCCAAAGCATTTGATTTTGAGATCACCAAAAGGGAGGACTTAATTGGGTAAAAGCTCTTAAAAGAAGGGCTGGGCCCTCCCTGAGGAGAGACAGGATCCTTATGGGCTTGATGACATGAGCAGCTGCATTAGAGAAACCCACATGGCAGGGAACTGTGGGCGGCCTCCAGCCAATAGTAACACGCAGCCCGACAATCACAGGGAAGTAAGTTCTGCCAGCAACCTGAGGGAACTTAGATGCCGCTCCGTCCCCCGCTGAGCCTCCAGAGGAGAATGTGTTCTGTCCACACGTTGGCTGCAGCCTTGTCTGACCTGAGGAGAGGACCCAGAGCAGCCACATCTGCACCCCTGACCCAGGAAGCTGTGAGCTGCGAGCTGATACAGGTGCGTTCTGGGGAGGTGTTAAGGTTGCAGTGACCTGCTGTGGAACAGTGGGCAGTGGGTACAACTTCCCAGGTGCCCTGGGGCGCCACCCTAGGAAGCGGGGAGCAGGAGGTGAGGGGCTGCAGCTAGTGTTTAGGGATTACTTACTGTAACACAGGCACTGCACTGCACCCTGACTGGCTCTGCTCTGTTACCTACGTCTGTTACCACATAAGTGTGTTCAGGGACCATGTACGAAGGAGTCTCCCTATGGGAGCGGTGGGCAGGCAAGCCCGTGGTCAGCAGCATACAGTCTCCGATCCTTCCCAAGCCCGGGCAAACCATCCCCCAGTCGGTGTGCGTCCCGTGTCTGCTGTGGAAATTATAGGATCTGTGGGCCCTTAATCGAGGGCTGGCTTTCTCCAGTGGCTGCCAGTCGGCTTGTGGAGAGTTCCGTGGAGCATACTGACCCTCATGTGTCCGGCAGAGAGGAATACGGGCCCCCCCCACATTTCAGGGCCCATCTTCCCTGAAGAGAAGGCAAGAAACAGGAGGACACATTTTCCACTACTGAGAGAAGTTTTATTTAGGTGGACATAACAGTGCAGAACCAAACGGTGTTTCCCCTTTACTGACGCAGCAGCCTTGAGCTTTTCATCCCTCCCTTAAGGGAGGCCGGCTTCATCCCAATGCAGAACTTGGACAGGTGGCTTACGTGGAAACACAAAATGCATCCGTGACAGCCGCCAAACTGGAAAGCTTTCAAGGCTCTTGTGCTTTTTTTTAAGGATCATTTTCTAACCATGATATACTGTCTGTCATCCTTTTGGAACAGAACACCATTCATTCTTACCAAATGACACAGCAAAAAGAACATGCGTATTTCTCTTTAAAACGTTCTGGAGATGTTTAGTCATTGAAAAGAATGTAAATTATGCCTAAAGCACTGCTTTACAGAACCCCATTAGGCTGTAATTATGGTGCTTTAAAAAAAAACAACTTGTAAAGAGGAACTGATGGCTTCATCTTTTGTAGGGAACACTTGTGACACTGTCGAATTCTACAAGGACGCTCCTCCTCTGGTGGGCAGGGGAAAGCACTCAAGGCATTAGAAACTTTTGTAACTTTCAAGAACTTTAAGAACAATCACAGATCAAATGCATGCTTTCAGTGACAGAGTGCTTTTACAGCTAAAAAGAGAATCCTGAAATGATAGTTCATGTCCAGCAGACTGAACCAGCCAATCACGAATTAACATCTATTATGTTCCACAAGTGACAAACACCATCTTTGCCAACCTTTTTTAAAGGCTTCACATTACCTGTGAAAAACAGGACCAAAAGGCCAACGATCGCCCAGAAGGAGCCATTTCCTCTCCATGCCCTCAGGAGAACCTCCAATTACTAGTAATTGCACATTTCAACCAGCTTTCCTTTTCAAAGGTCCGTTCTGGGAAATAACTGAGATCAGGGGCTTTAAAACTTCAATTTCAAAGAAAAAACTTTCCATCACTGCAAGCAAGACAACAATGAACTTGTACTGAACTTGGAAAGTGGTCACAACTTACTCCACAGGAAAAAACTAAGGACTGTTCCTACTTACATGTGGAGATCTAGTCAATTACAGAAACAATCCTCTCTCCCCCACGAGGCTGAGTCTCCCCTCTCCTCTCCTGCAGAGGACGGTTTGCCTTTTAAAATAACACCATTGCCAACAAACTAGGACTTCTCCTAACAGTGTGTTTGTGTGTCCACCAAATATTTACAGAACATCTATCTATTCCACGCCAGCCAATCGCTGTTTTGGGAGCTTACAAAAGCAGTAGATAAAAACTCCCACCATTGTGGATAGTCTATAAACTGGGACCAACAATAAGCAAAATACACCAACACGAACACAGTTTAAAAAGCCTGCGACAATCCACCCCCCGGAGCGGAACTCCCTGTGCCCGGACCGGGGCCGGCAGCGCCCCTGGCCCACCTCTGCTCATCCCTGGGTAGGTGAGGATGCTCAGTGAACAGGCAGCTTCTACAGACCAAACAGACATGCAGCAGTTGCCCTGCCACCCAGCTGGCAGTTCCAGCATTTTCACAGTACAGCTACAAAGGAGGACAAAGCATTTCACAAGTGTCGTGCTCACCCTCACCCACACTCTAGAGACGCTGGACAGGGGTCACTCCGGGCCACTGCCACCCACTCACTCTCTTGACTTTTTCAGCCTGACTGAAATCCATTCCTCCAAAGGTAGAGCACGCTCAAGAGTGTGCAAACACGAGCTCGCTCAGTAAGCATGCAGCAGCTTCCCACGTGGGCCTCCATTCTCCACCGCGCAGCTCAGTCTCTGGCCACAAGAGCACAGCTTCATGGGCTACGATGGCCCCCGACGGTGTATTTAGTGTTGTGTTGGAGGAAAGGGTTCGCAGCTTTACGAGTATTTGCAAGGGGTTTATAACTTCCTGGAGGCTTAAGAACGTCTACACTGGAAGTCTTCGCCTGCCGTGTGGTAAAAACCAAACACGTGGCTGGATGCTGCTTTCAGAATGATCCGTTTGAGGCGCAGCTGGTGCTTTACTAGGAAGACAGGAACCGGAAACAAAGTCTGTGACCCTCAGGTACTCATTTAGGATTGGCCTGTTCCCTTTTATAATACCACGAATGACTCCTTACCCTCAGAAAATGGGACCCTCAAAAGTAGTCCCGTACGTCAGCAACTCATAGGGGATGAACGAGTTAACTTTCCTGCTAACACTTTTTCCCAGGCCAGAATGTATGACCAGGCATCCACATCAGCCCCTAAGCTCCACGACTGTCATTCATGGGCAACAACACGTCTGCCACTGGTCTGCCCTCCCCTCCCCCACAAGGTAAGGCACAAAAGGCCAATGGAGCTCCTTTTACTCAAAACCGCTATCTTATCATTGTGTTCAAGCTTCAGACTGGAGTAGTTGTGATTAAGAACCTCTGGAAAAAACTGCAACTACATTCTTAAACCACCGGCTACAGAACCTATGGTGGAGAGGAAAACAATATGGCGTCCACCCAGAACACAGAGCATTCGCTGGGAGTTTTCTGGAAGGGCCTTTATTGTGGCTGCTCTTCTTTGTTCCTGCTTCTGCCTTTGTGGCCTTTTACTAGACTCTGAACTCCTCAAAGCTGGGGACGTGCCTTATTCGCAACATCCCCACGGTCAGTGACTAGCCTGGGACGTCACAGAGCCCACTGGAGCCCAGCAGGTAGGAACAGAGGTCAAGGACTCCAACCACAACCCTGACACAAGGATTACATGACAGGGCTTAGGGAGTTGCCGGTTTCCTAAGATAATGGATCCACTTGTACGACTTCAAAAAATAAATTAGGGGCAGCCAATAAAGCAGATGAAGCTTTTGGGGGGGCGGCAAAGTATTTATAGAAAAATACCTCAGAAATCTTTTCCAAGTATAAAAAGAAACCAGTGTGGAACTGTGAACAGTGAACACACGAATACAGCGATATAAAAATGAAGGGAAATGAGATATTTAGGTTAATTCCATTTCAAAATCACACTATAATTCAATGGTAATAAATATCACGTAATAAGAATAATTTAAAGCACTGATTGCACCTTAATACTTATCATTAGCCTTCCAACTCAGAAACCATCACAGCCTCGCAGCTAAAAATCTGCTTCTGTGAATATTCTGAAAAGAGTAGAATATTCTCAGAATATTCTCAGCAGCTTATACAACTTCTGTTTTTCACAAAACAGTAATTATGTTAAACAACTGTCCCTAAGAGCCAAAGGTAAACTTTGAGGTTCCTGAGGAGTACTTAATGTAAAAATTGGTTAACTTCCTAAGAATGAAGACAGGGAAATCCACGGATATAATTTTAAAGAATTCTGTATAAAATGTAAACATAGTTAGGACCTATTTACGTGGTCAGAACGGAGAAAGGCTTTTATATATTCTGAATCAGACTTAAATGTTTATGAAATAATGCTTGGGTGTTAAATACCCATTTGTAACATTGATTCTATAACTCTCCATCAAAACTCGAATGTCCTTCCCGAATGGCCTCACTTTTGAGATCATATGCTTCTAAATGAAAATGAAGCTTTAAACGATGTGCTCCAATAGAAGTAAAACAAACCGCTGGGTCTGGCCCCACGCACGCCATATGGCAGATGTCACGTATATGTTCTGATCGTAATCAGCAACATGTCCCCCGTGTTAAGCATTCTGTGTTCTGTTCAAGTAGGTAACCTCCTATTTCAGTTCTTTTGATGGCAGAGGAATGATCTGGAGAAAACCCCTTGGAAAACTGAGTGAGTTAACTTGTTCGGTATGTGCAGACTTCCCCATGGGGCTCTTTCAGTGGCATTCTTTCCTGTACAGAAGTCACAATGAAGTATCCCTTGCACTCTTGTTCACCAAGTTTCCCATCAGAGCAGTGCCTGGGCCCGCGGCCCTTCCCGGCAGAGCGTGACAAACCGTGGTCAGTGATTTCAGGGAGCCAGGGTGACAAGCAGCAGTGTGAAGAGACACCAGCACTGTCCCCCCAGTTTAGGACACCACCAGCAGCAGGTCTGCCGATGGGTTGGTGGATGTTTTTCTTGTCCAACAGTCATTAAGGGTACATAGGAGATTCATATTAAAATTGTATCCCGACATGTTTATCAGTATTTCCTAAGACGAATCTAAAATAAATCCTCCCGAAGTCCTTGCTAGTAGCTCAGAGTCTCATAGCACCATCTGCACAGAAAGGTGTTTCTCTGAGGCACTAAAAGGTCTCACGACTCTCTGATAAGCCTTTCCACTTTCCACTCGACGAGGACTTGCACACCGACATCTGCCGTGGTTCACTGATCTCCATGGCGCTTCTCGTTGGAAGTCCGTGAACCATACTTCCACAACGTTCTGTTGACTGTCATTTTCATCAGGGACTCGATAGGACGCGCTCAGTGTCTCTACCAAGAACCACTGGCTGCAAACCAGATGGGAACCTGACTGAGTGCTTCGGCCATGACACATCCCACCTCACAGAAGTCACAGATCTCCGGTTCAAGGGGAAAAAAACCATCAGCAAGAAGAATCCAAAAGTCTCTGCCGAGCATTCTTCCCTCCATTACTTACTTTATTTTCACTGGGTGCATTCAAATCTGTCAAAATGGAAAACAAGTATTTATGGCAGAAATCACACAGCAGGAAGCCACAGCATGAATTACCTTCTCTTCTAGAAATCTCACATTCTTTGCTGTACTGACTTTTGCTTCTGAGCCAAATGTCAGAACACAGTGAAGCTAGGTCAGAGCCACAGCTCAGTCAATGAACTTTCAGACTCTTTGGAAAGAGGTGGAGAACAAGAGGCAAGGGCTCAGAGGTGCAGGGACAGAAGCACAGAACACGACAAATATGAGCGAGGCTGACAGCAGGCAGGAATGCCTGAGCAAGAGGCGGCGCAGGGGCAGCTGGAGGAGGAGAAGGAAGAGCACAGTCCGGAGAAGGCACGCTTTCCTGTGGCGATCTGAGGCAGCACCAGTTCTCTCCCTCCGTCTCCCGGAGGGGGAGGGGCTTCACCTAAGACCATCCGGGAAAACAGCGATGCCGGGCGGGGCATGAAGGCCTGCTGCCCAGAGGCTCCGTGGGCTTCCCCGGCCTCGGCCCTAGGAGCCAACCTTACCTTTGAGCTCTGCTATCGAGTCCTCCTGCTCCTCTGCTGTCATGTCCACAGGCTCTGGTCTTCTGCCGTCGACAATGTCCATCTTGATCAGGCCGAGGTTAGTCAGGAGAAGCATTGGGTCCACGCCCTGGCTGCTGCTTTTAATGTTCTCCAGCACCTTCAAACACTTGTAGGACTTGAGCTCGCTTATGTTCTCCTCCAGGAAAAGATTGTAGAGACTCAGGTCGTTGTACCCTTCAGACTTGAAACGCAGGACTTCAAACGTGGGCAGGATTTCATAGACGTTGAGAATGTCTGTCTTCTGTCGGAACGGAACAAGGAGCGTGTAGACAACCACAGGAGCCAACAGGACGTAAACCACGAGGTTGATAAAACTGAGCAGCTGGAAGATGCCGACAGCAATGAGCTTGCACTGAAACCGGTCGGGCACGCTGGTGTCATTCCTCAGGATCCCGGACTTGATGCTGCAGACAAACTCGTCGGAGAGGGAGGAGAGGCTGAAGTAGTAGCCCAGGTAGATGCACGCTAACAGTATTATGCCGAGGGTCAGCAAGCGGCAGCTGATGTACTTGATGATTAAATTAGTACAGTGCTTCTTCGTCTTCAGGTACTGCTCCACAATTGGGTACTTGAAGTGGCTTTCAGAGATCTCCCACAAACTAAAGGGGGGGGGGGATAAAAAAAATACTGAAACCCTTACAAGATCAAATACGAAAGACGTAAACAGAACAATATCACACTAAGAATCTCAAACACCTTTCCTCCCTTCCTACGTTACCTATAACTTCACTGGAGTATCAGGGAATAAAATCCCATTTAAAAAAAAAAGAAGAAAAGCAACAATAAAATGTTCTGTCCCTTAACGTTTTAAAGAAGGTCTCATTAATTAAATGTTATAATTGTAAATCATTAAGGTGCCTGGCACCTAGTAAATGCTAAATGTTGACTGTTTAATCTACTGCCTTAAAAAAAAAAAACTACAATTTTCTCAAGTGTGCAGAATAAAGACAACTTTCCAGTCCAACCAGAACACATGCACCTCCTACAGGCGAGAGGCGGGAGGCAGCCGGGCCGCGGGCATGAGGCTCAGCCTCCAGTGGACAGACCTGGGTCAGGTCCCAGCTCTCCCACTGTGGCTATGGGAGAATATTTTTATCGGGAAAGGGGAAAGGGCAGTAAATAAATGCAGTTAATTGTAATGACGCTCTGAGGGTTAAATGAGATAATGTACTCAGAGGACTCAATGCGGTACCAGGGATAGTAGAGAGCTATAAATATGATCACCACTGTTGAAAACAACCAGAGAAAACTGTGCCAAAGGCAAGGCACTGCCTACTCGTTCCCCACTTTCCTCACCCCGGTTCTCCAAGCTCAGCAGTGCCCAAATCCTCCGTGCTTCTCCACTGAGGAGCAGGTCAAAGCAAGCAAGTGCCTGGTGCCTTAATCTGTTACCTCCTCCACCTGCCTTTCAGACCATGAGACAGCGGCATTTCCCACAACAAGGGAAAGCCTCCTGCTGAGAGGACAGGTGCGGAGGGGGGCAGGTGGGGTGATCTGGGGAAAGCGGGCCTTCTCAGCTCCCACAGCCTGTCTGTAGGTGGATGTCAGCCCCCCATCTATGACAGTGGGAACCGTAAGCCCAGATGGGCACGAGAAGGGCCGAGACCTCACCCCCAAAGCCTGAGGAGAGCCGAGCTGGAGGCTGAGTTACCTGTGCCCTGTGTTCTCAACACCCGGAACTGGGCCGAGGCCATCTCTCATGTCCTGATCACACAAGCTCTTTGCAGCTTTAATCGAGCGGTTGTAAACTTTGTCAAGTTCTTCCATGATAAACTTCAAGTCTGAGCACAGATGAGGAGCCGCAGTAAAACGCCAGAACAGGGAGGGGAGGTACAGGAGGATGGCCACCAGGAGCAGGATGTAGGGGAAAAACTGGAAAACAAGAGTAAATCGTGGCGTCAACAGGTCCCCTACTTAAGTAAGCGAGGTGTACCAGTGCCGCTCTCACTTTGGGACAAATGTGCACGCACGTGTCAGTTACGGAAACCAGGCTCATTACCTCGTAACCGTTTATGGCTGCCTTCACCTGCCCAGGTAGAACAGCAGTAACTAACCTTCCCCCATTCCATAGACTTCAGTTTGAAATAACTGGCAATGTGGTGCCTCCACCCTAGTCACAGAAGGGAACAAAGAAGAAAAGGACTCCCATGTCCTTTAGAATAATCACTCAATAAAATCCCAATTAAGGAATGGATAAATGTCACAGTGGCCTCTTGTGGGTTTTGGGTTGTTTTTCACTGCCATGGTTTTAGGAGGTCACTAATCTTAGGGCTCTTTTCTTTCTCCTCTCTCTAGAATTTGGAAGAGTGACACAGAAATGCAAATTTCATCCAATACAAATTAGAAAAATTGTGGCTTCGGTGATCCAGTAATCGCCCCTATTAAACAGCTGGAGTAAGCAGTTAAAATTCACAAAATGCGAAATAGACCTTCCATGCTGGGACAGATCTGAGGTCCGTCCAGCACCCTCATTTTACAGCTGAGTCATCGCAAGCCCAGACCAGCCAACCACGACGGGCAACAGCCATGCCGAGAGCAGCATCTGAATGCAGATGGATGTACCAAACGAACACGGGGTGGAGGAGGTTGAGGAGGGAGGGGTTCAGGAGTCAGCAAAAGCACAAAGCACCCGACCACCAGGTCCACCCAGCCTTAGGAAAGGCTTAGCCCTAAGAGAAGATAAAGGAACAGCAGGACCTGCAGTTAGCACGGACCTGAGATTTAGTCCGGCTCAGTGTTCTTCGGTACCGCGGGCACTCAGCCTCTGACTCTCGGCTCCCCTATCTATGAAGGGCTTGTGTAATGCAGGTATTATGAAGAGTAAATTAGATAATTTATGAAGAGTGTTGAGCATGGTGCCTGGCATGTAACATGAACTACCACACACCAGCTAAGACCAACAGAAGGGCTACCTGGTGGGCACATGACCTTCAGCCCTCGCAAGGACTCTGATAAGGCCTTTACTGATGGCTTTACCTTCGAAGGGGAAGGGGAAGCCCAAAACAGTTCCTAGCCACAGAGGACAAAGTGAACCCACAGACCTGCCTTTTCCACCAGAATACACTACAAATTATCTGGAAAATTTCTCCCCATCTTTGGATTGGTCTCCAATTTCCTCAGGGTTGTGAGAGGGATGGCCTTGAGGTGACACACAACTTCGACCCCACAGATCTCTAGGGGCAGGCAGCCGCCCCACCACCACGACCCTCCCTGTAAAATCAGAGGTACGGGGTATTCTCGAATAACACTCATCTGGTTTTCCCACTGTTACCACCTTACATTTCCATGGCACACCTGTCAACACTGAGAAACCACCATTGACCACATTCCAGACTTCCACTTGGATTTCTTCAGTGTTCCCATTATTGTCTTCCTTCTGTTCAAAGATCCAGTTGGGGTCTAACTGTGGCACCTCCCTAGTCTCCTTGATTCTGTGACAGTTTCTCGGGTCTTTCCTGGTTTTTCATGTTTTCCATTTAAAACTAATGCATAGAATAACACACATTCACAAAAGAAATGGATGATATGGACATAGTTATCAGAATATTAAACCTGTATGTGTTTATTAACACATGAAGGAGGACCTAACCCATGGTCTACCACCAACTCTGAAGTGACAGACTCACAGACCCCACAAGTACCATGACGGATCACTGTCTCCATGATACATGTTTTCTGATGTTAAGTTTTAGTCAAGAGATGGATAAAAAATAAAGCTGTGGCGTGTCTGCCTATCTTAGTTCCCGGACTCCTGGAGCCCACGTTCAGAGCCCCCGCCCCACAGGAACGACGGCATGGCACGATGTCTCTGCGACTGCGCAAAGCCCCCTCCCCAGTACAGCCACTTCAGTCCGTACTGGGCATGGGCTGGGGTTTCTCAAGATGATTCTCCCAATGTGCAAAGGGCCGCTATACAATGACACCGAGACAGGCTGGCCGCGGTGAGAAACTTCCTTCAATCCTTGCCGACTCCGAGGGGGCCCGCTAGCACACAAATGTAACCATGTGATACAGAGTCTGTGCCGCTTCCAAGACCCAGAGAGCGGGGCGCTTTCTTTGGAAACTACAGCGGGAACACGGTCTCTAATTTGGGGCTGCGGAGTATTTTTGTAAGTCACTTTTGTTTCAAGGCGATTTGAATTAATAGGATTTTACCACAGACTGTTCTTTTGAATTAAAAAGTGCCTGTTTACAATCTATGGCAATTTTCTCAACATGCCCAGGTGGTACAATAATTAGTACCAATGAATAGCATAGCTCATTGTAATTAGAAAAAAATGTAGGGGCATCTGGGTGGCTCAGTCGCTTAAATGTCTGACTTTGGCTCAGGTCATGATCTTGAAGCTAGTGGTTTGAGCCCCGTGTCAGGCTCTGTGCTGACGGCTCAGAGCCTGGAGCCTGCTTCAGATTTTGTGTCTCCCTCTCCTTCGGCCCCTTCCCCACTCTCGCTCTGTCTCTCAAAAATGAATAAGTGTTTTAAAAAAATGAATGTTTAAAGATATTACATATTGGGTGTTTGCTTTCTCCTACAATATCCCTGTACCTTGCTCACCTTTGTAAAGAATGTAGTTGGAAGCCCCACTTCTTGGTTTTCTCCATAGGGAAACCTCTCTTTCTTTTTCATCAAAAATGAAAAAGTGACTTTCAGTGACTCTGTAACAAGGTGGTATTAAAATCAATTCAACTGAAACAGAAATCCAAAACAACACTAAGTTACCGTCTTTAAAATCCTTTTGTCCACATAAGGAACATGGAAAAACTGCCAAGCTTTATGAGTGTGTCTGCTGGATGGGAATGGCTTTGTCCATAAGCTCCGTCTGCCCCAAAATGATATCCAAGACCCTGAGATCTTGCAAAGCCACGGGTCCATTATGCGGTTCCTGTTAACACTGAGCCCTTCCAGGGACAGTGACGCTTCTCAAAACTATGTGGAACCAAAAGGCAGCACGATGTCCAGTGTGTGTGCCTTACAAGTGTGTGTTGTTTCTGGAAGCGGCTGTAGTTAGAACAGCAGAAGCTCCAGATGGAAGGAAGTGTGGAGAGGCCCTGTCTGCTACAGCCTCCTTCCACATTCAAGTCACCGCGACCTCAGCTAAGGCAAAGAAGCGTCCAGTGAGGACTGAACATCTCCTCCCCTGAAATGTATGTGATCACATCTTATAGGGTTAAATGCAGATGGGCAATTTCTTTCAAAAGCATCTGAGCTGGGAGCACCTGGCTGGCTTAGTCAGTGGAGCCCATGACTCTTGATCTCCGGTGTGAGTTCAAGCCTCACATTGGGTGTAGAGATTACTTAAAGAAATAAAATCTTTAGCGAACATCTGAGTGGCTTAGCCGGTTGGGTGTCCAACTTCGGCTCAGGTCATTAGTTCAAGCCCCGCATCCAGATCTGTACAGACAGCTCAGAGCCTGGAGCCTGCTTCAGATTCTGTGTCTCCCTCTCTCTCTAACCCTCCCCTGCTCCCATTCTGTGTCTTTCTCTCAAAAATAAACATTAAAAAAATAAAATCTTTAAAAACAAAAGGTGAAACCCCTCCTCCCACTTTCCCCAACCCCCTTCACAAAACCACATCTGGGCTGGAAGCTTGGTCCCTACGGACAAAATGCAGATTCTGCTTCAGGACCACAGAGGCCAGGTGGGAATACAAGCTAATGATCAAACAAAACATAAAAGTGAAGGCCACTAAATATGTGGGTACTAAGTACTAAGCGACTTGAAATGTCCTTGGGGAGCTCAGGGAAGGCTTCATAGAAGAGGTGACATTTGAGCTACGTCTTCAAGTACCATGAGGCAATAACAACAACAACAGCCCGTAAAACAATGCCGTAAGTAATAGTAAGACTCTGCTCAAATTTCACCTTCTCTGTGGCCTTTGGACTCCTTCCTCTGCATGGAATTCTGTCTTTTTCTGCCTGGTGAATTCCTACCCATCCAGGGCACCAAAGCAAAGGAATGAGCCCACAGTGAGGACGTAGTAAGAGCTGAGGCTGGAAGAATGGACTAGGCTGAATGGGGTACCTTTCCCCCAAGTTCATGTCTACCCGGAACCCATAATGTGACCTTGTTTGGAAACAGAGTCTTTGCAGATGTCATTAGTTAAAAAGACCCTGTGCTATATTTGAGTGGGTCCTAATCCAGTGACCGGGGTCCCTCTAAGAAGACCATTTGAGGACACAGTGGAGACTGGAATGATGCATCTACGAGCCAAGGAACTACAATCGCAGATGGTTGGCACCACCGGCCACTAGACGAAAGGCACACAATGTTCACTCTGAGCCCTCGAAGACCCCACCGGCCTGACACCTTCATTTCCAACTCCTGGCCTCCAGAAATATGAGAGAATAAAGTTCTGCTGCTCCAAGCTACTGAGTTTGTCGTAACTTGTTACAGTGGCCCTAGGAAACTCACACACGGTGAGCAGGAACGAAATTACGAGGCCCTCGCCTCCCACATCATACACAATGGGAAGCCACTGGCAGGGGGCATAAGTGAAATTTATTTTAGAAAAATTGCTTTAGCCGTGGAGAAGGGAGCACACTGGAGGGGAGAGAGAGGAGGCAGTCGGTTGCTGCAGCGGAGAGAGGCAGGAAGTGAGATGCACTGACCTGAGGCAGCAGCAGGGGGGCGGGGGGGGGGGGGGGGCAGAACAGATTTCGGAACTATCAAGAGCAAGAAGCAGACATCTCAGTGCCCACCTGGAAGTGAGGGATGCGAGAGGGAAGCACAGAGGCTAATTCTGGATTTCTAGCTTACGCAAGGGTGTGGGTGGTAGTACCATTAGCTGAAATAAAGAAACAAGAAGGAACAGATTCTAAGCAGAGGGGAGCGAGGTGGGAGGCAGGCCCAAGAAGATGAGGAATTATGCACATAAGCTACTCGTACCCCAGAATTCTAATGCTAGTGGAGAGTAAGTAACTGAAAATAAAAGAAAAAAAAATCCAGCATACTCTACAATTCAGGATTTTGTAGCATACAGATGGTTGAAGCCAAGAGTGACCGAGATCATCTGAGGAGAATGTGTAGCAGGAGACAGGAGGGTAAGAGAGGGACATGGGATCTAACATTACGGTCGGGCAAAAAGAGAACCGTGGAAGACGTTGGGGGGAAGGGTCAGAAAGGAGGACGCAGGTAAACCAGCAGCAGACTGCACTGGGAAGTGATGTAAAAAGACACGAAATATGTCTGTTCTTGGTTGCATGTTGTTCAGGCAATAACCCACTTTGGTTTTTTAAAGTTTTATTATTTTGAGAGAGAGCAGGGGAAGGGGCAGAGAGAGAGGGAAAGAGAGAATCATGCGCTGTTAGCACAGAGGCCAACGCAGGGCTAGATCTCATGACCTGTGAGATCATGACTGAAGGTGAATTCAAGAGTCGGAGACACCGACTGAGCCGCCCAGAGAGTAACCCACGTTAAAGATAATCCCAAATGTAGGAAGTCACAAGTGAAGGGCTACCCAGAAAGCCCAGTGTATTCCACGAGCAGCTTACAGAGGACAGAGAAGGAAGGTGGTACACCATTGTACTGTGCGCTCCTGGGAAGATACCCAGGGCAGGGGGCTTCATGATTCATGACATTCTGGGAGGCGCCTACCACGCGGAGAGACTCAGGAAAGAGAGGATGTAAGCGAAGCACTTATGGGTAGAAGTAGAAAGAGACTCCTGATAACAGAATTAGTGCCAAGTCACAAGGAGGCAAGGGAAAACCTTCCTAAAGATCCATATGAGCATGGAATAAACTGTCCTGTGAGGCAGGGAGGTCCCTTCCAATGAATCATCTGGGAGGGCGTTAGAATTTTAGATCAGGGGTGGGTACAGGGCCAGACAGTAAATGTTTCTGAGCTGTATGACTTCTGTTGCAATAAGTGAAACCAGGCATAGGTAATGTGTAAAGGAATGCAGAGGCATTTCTGTTTGCAGAAATAGGTGCAGGATGGGCTGGATTTGGCTGGAGCAGGGATGCCATAGTCTGTCAATCCCTTGCTCTGGATCCTGGCTTCTCAAAGGGTGGTCCACAGGCCAGCAATGTCAGTATCACCTGAGAATTTGTTAGAAAGGAAGAATACAGGCCCTGTCAGACCTACTGAACCTGAGTCTACATTTCAACAAGTCCTGCAGGTGATTGACATGCACACAGAATTTGGGAAACACTGATGTAGCTGAGGGGTGCCCACACGGGAGCCTGTGTTGTGCCAGCACTATCTGAATCTCCTGGGAAGCTGATGAAAACCATACTCCTGGCCCTCAGGGCCCTGGATTGTCACAAATCCTCCTAGATAATGCTAAGGTTTGGAAGCCTATGGTCAGAGGCTCAGAGGACCCCTCTAAACTAAGTTTCTGTGAATCCACTTAAAGGAAATAAAGATTTGTCCATTCTATTAATCTTATTTTCTAATTCTGTTTTCTTTTTCAGTCAAAACCCAGCTTTCCTGTTTCAGAAAAAATCTCACCGAACAGTTGCCTATATTATGAACTTGAACAAAGAGAACAGAGTGCTCACAGACACACACACACACACACACACACACACACACACACACACACACACATACACAAAGGCTGGTTATCAAACTGTCCTGGAGGTCCTAGGGCACCACCTGCTGGTCCCCTCTGAAAGTGCACATATTTCCATAACACTGTTTCCTCAGAGGTACTGGAGGCCACCAGAAATAAATGGAGCAGGAGAGCGAAGGGGGAGGAAGAGGAAAGGAGCCATGGACTAAATAGCTCGGAGAAAGAAAGTACAGCATTAATTACGCTAGGACCACACACTCCACACTGACATACACTTAACCATTACACTGACTCATTTCTTTGGGGGTGGGGAGGGAATCTGGGTCTCCTGGTTTGAAGTCTGGCATCAGCACTGAATTGAGAGGTGTTCTCACAAACCTGGTGCCTCTAAGCCCCTCGCCCTGGACTCAGAATACCGCTGGAGAATGAAGTCAGGTTCTGAACAGCACATACAAATCGCCTCGTTCTCCTCTCTTCCACACACGTGATTTGGGCACCCATATGGGCTATGCGCTGTCCCAGAAGTGCACTGAAGAGGGACCTGGGCCTGGTCTCTGCCTGCACAAAACCTGCAGCCTTAGCAATTAAGAATCGGGGCCACCTGGGTGATCAGTCAGTTACTCAACTGACTACTGATTGTGGCTCAGGTCCTAATCTCACGGTTCGTATTCGAGCTCCACATCAGGCTCTGTGCTCCCAGCATGGAGCCCACTTCAGGTCCTCTGTCCCCCTCTCTCTACTCACCCCCCCAATAAATGTTAAAAAAATGTTATAAATAAAAAGAAATAATCAAGTCAACTGCAGGCAAGTAATTGCCGTGTCCCATGGTGCCTGCAGGAAAAGCACAGACTGCTCTGGAATGCACAGTACTGTCCAGGGTGCAGTGTAGCTGAGGTTTTGTGGTTAGCACGCTATTGGTAGGGTCTGACTGCCTTTAGGCAGGGTATGCGGTCTATTGTCTACACAGTGGCCTTATGGTCTTATTCCTGGAGGCTTTGTGTTGAGCTACCTGGCCCTGAAAGCAAGAAGCCTCCATCTAGAGGTTCAGAGGAAACTTCCAGGTGGAAAGGACACTTAAGCTGAAGCAGAAGCATACAGTCGGAGGTGGCCAGATTAGAGGGGAGGAGGGATCAACAGAAGGTATGTGTGAAACAGCCAACACACGTGAGAGCTGCAGGAAGTCAGGGTCCCGGGGGCCCAGGGATGGTGGGGATGGGCCCAGGGGCGAGGCTGGGATGGTTCACAGGGCCCAGTGGGAAAGGACCTTGGGAGCCAGAGTAGTTTGTCTCTTGAAAGAAATATAGACATTTTGTAGGGACTCTGAAGGGTTTTCTTTAGGGAAATGACAGAGTCAGAAAGGCGAGGCCTCCAGGCTGGAGGTAGGGGCAGGGAGTGGAGTCACCTCTTTAGTTCCAGGTAATGATGAACTCAGAGCAAGGTGGCCACGGGATGAGGTGGACACCCAGAGAGGGGGTCAGAGTCCTTGGAGATCAGACGGTGGATGGTATAGTAGATGCACCATCAGGGAGGCCAGAGTTCTCCTGGGACAGGAATGTCTAGGAGCCACTACTGCAGTCATGAACGAATGAGGGTGACAGAGGAGGGCAGCAATGAGGAGGAGGTGGGGATGACATAGCCAGGTGTCAAGAACAGCTCAGGAGCTGGGAGTTTACATCAGAGAAGGGCATCAAGAGTAAAGAATAAAACTATGGGGGGTGGAGCGGCAAGATGGCAGAGAAGTAGTGAGCTCTGTAATCTCTGCCCCCCCGCAACTATCAAACTGAGGACTAAAGCCACAGTACTCTGATCCACATGAATGGGAGGTGCGCACACAGACTCCTTGTGGATGACAGCCTCGTGGACGCCTGAGTGAGTGCGAACTGGGACCGGACGCTCTGAGGGGAGAGAGCACCGGCCCAAAGTGGAGCCGGGAGAGAGAATGCCCAGAGAGGTGACGCAGGGCCGCAGAGGGCTGTGTGTGCAGAAGCGGCAAAGGACCTTGGAGGACTGGGCGGAACAGCTGTGCAGGGCAGCATGTGGAACAGCCATGTAGAGTAGCATAGAGCCAAGCGGAAGAGAAGGAGAGACTGAAAACGCTCATAGAGTGATCTCTGGAGAGGGGAGACCTCGACCCAGGATGGAGAGACACAAACATCCCATATATAGCCGCTGGGCACGGGGAGAGAAATCCATCCCCCTCAGCGGACTTGTACTCCCTTGGGCTTGGCAGCTTGCCGGCTCCAGGAGGAGCTAGGGATAAGCTGGCTCCCCAGTCCCCTTATTCCATCCCAGCTAGAAAGTCACCTGCCTGCAGGAGGACATTTTAACTGTGGCAGCAGCATTAAAGTGCATGAACTAGGATTTAGAAACCTGGCGGAGCTTAGAAAACCAAAGCAATCTGGTCCGACCATGGCACGGGGAGATCGGACTCAAGAGAGTGGCTGGCAATGCATGGGCTGAGAAGGGCTTGGGGAGCTGCCATTCTTCTCCCTGCAACCACTAAGACGGGGCCTCAGAGAGCAGCCCCTGAGAGCCAACCTACCTACATCAAACCACACCCATCCATGCTGGAGAGCAGCTTTTTTTCTTTTTAATTTTTTTTAATTATTAAAAAAATTTTTTTAAATTTTTCCCTTGTTTTCTATTTTCCTTTTCCTTCTTTTCTCCCTTTCCCCCCTGGAGTCTGGGAAAGACCATTTATGCACTGTTATGATTAGATCAAGTATTGCCATCCAGATATATTTTCCCTTATCTCATTCTTATCTCTCTCCTCTGCAGGTTTTATGCTCTCAGACTGTCCTTTATCTTTGGCTGTTTCTGTACCCCCACCCCCCCTCCTGCTTTTTTCTTTTCCTGTTCTTTCTTTTCTTTTCTGGTTTTTTTTTTTTATTTCCTCTTTTGGTTTGCTTGTTTATTTGATTTGTCTGTGCCTTTGCAAGCTTTTCTCTCCATGTGTTTGTCTGTCTTCCTTTTCAGGTCTACCTCAAGAAACAAGCCAAAGCACACATGGTGGAGAGTCCCAAATATCACTGAGGAGGGAAATAAAATAATCAGAGGCATAACATGAGAAACTGAGAGACAGCATTAAAAGAACACCTCCTGAAATGACAGGCCCTGGACAGTCAACGGGCCTCCTTTAAAAGAGCAATAATAACAGGTGCACAGTGCATAATGAGCTTTTAAAACTGACAAGAGACAGAAAGCTAGCCAAAATGACGAAACGAAAGAACTCTCCTCTAAAGAAATCCCAGGAAGACGTCACAGCACAGAACTGCTCAAAACAGATATAAGCAACATAATTGATCTAGAATTTAGAACAATTGTCATAAAATTAACTGCTGGGCTTGAAAAAAGCATGGAAGTCATCAGAGAAGCTATGGATACAAAGACTAGGGACCTTCAAAATAGCTGTGATGAGTTAAAAAGGCTATAAATGAGGTGCATAATAAAATGGAGGCAGCAACTGCACGGATTGAAGAGGGAGAGAGGAGAATAGGTGAATTAGAAGACATAGTTATAGCAAAAGAGGAAGCTGAGAAAAAGAGAGAGAGATTGATCCAGGAGCATGAAAGGAGAATTCGAGACCTGAGTGATACAATCAAATGCAACAATATCAGTATCATTGGAGTTCCTGAAGAAGAAGAAAGAGAAAAAGGTCCTAAAGGGCTGCTTGATCAAATTATAGCCGAGAACTCCAATCTAGGGAAAGAAAAAGACACTGAAATTCAAGAAGTGCATAGAACTCCCTTAAGACTTAACTTGAATTGACCTTCAGCACAACATGTCATAGTGAAACTGGCAAAGTATAAAGATAAAGAGAGAATTCTGAAAGCAGGTAGGGAGGGATAAAGGGGCCCTAACATGCAAAGGGAAACCTAACAGAGTGGTTACAGACCTATCTACTGAAACTTGGCAGGCCAGAAAGGAATGGCAGGAAATCTTCAATGTGATGAACAGGCAAAATATGCAACCAAGAATCCTTTATCCAGTGAGCCTGTCATTCAAAATAGACGGAGAGATAAAGGTGTTCCCAAATAAACAAAACTTGAGAGAATTCATTACCACCAAACCAGCCCTACAGAAATCCTAAGAGAGACTCTATGAGAGAAAGATAGCAAGGAATATAAGACACCAGAGACATCACTACAAACATGAAGTCTACAGAGAACACAATGAATCTAAACTCACATTTTTCAATAATAACTCTCAATGTAAATGGACTGAATGCTCCAATCAAATGACACAGGTAGAAGAATTGATAAAAAACCAAAATCCATCTATTTGCTATCTACAAGTGACTCACCTTAGAGCTTAAGACGCCTTCAAATTGAAAGTAAGGGGATGACAGTCTCACTGGATAAAGGATTCTTGGTTGCATATTTTTCCTGTTTATCACAATGAAGATTTCCTGCCATTCCTTTCTGGCCTGCCAAGTTTCAGTAGATAGGTCTGTAACCACTCTGTTAGGTTTCCCTTTGTATGTTAGGGCCCCTTTATCCCTACCTGCTTTCAGAATTCTCCTTTTCTATCATGCGAATGGAAGTCAAAAGAAACCTGGAGTAGCCATATTTATATTGGACAAACAACTTTAAAGTAAAGGTGGTAACAAAAGATGAAGAAGGACACTATATAGTAATTACAGGGTGTCTACATCAGGAAGAGCTGACAATTATAAACATCTATGCGCCGAACTCAGGAGCACCCAAATACATAAAACAACTAATCACAAACAGAAACCATCTTATTGATAAGAATGTGCTTATTGCAGGGGATTTTAATACTCCACTTATAGCAATGGATAGGTCAACCAGACAGAAAATCACTAAAGAAACAATGGACCTGAATGACACATTGGAACAGATGGAATTAATAGATATATTTAGAACTCTGCATCCTGAAGCTAGGGTATTCACTTTCGTCTCAAGTGCACATGGCACATTCTCCAAGACTGATCACATACTGGGTCATAAAACAGCCCTCCATAAATACAAAAGAATTGAGATCATACCATGCACACTTTCAGATCGCAATGCTATGAAACTTGAAATCAACCACAGGTAAAAGCTGGAAAACCTCCAAAAATGTGAAGGTTAAAAACCACCCTAGTGAAGAATGATTGGGTCAATCAGGAAATTAGAGAAGAAATTAAACAGTAAATGGAAACAAATGAAAACAAAAATAAAACAATCCGAACTCTCTGGGATGCAGCAAAGGCATTCCTAAGAGGAAAATATATTCCAATCCAGACCTATTTCAACAAACTAGAAAAAGTGTAAACTCAAAACCTAACAGAGCACCTAAGGAAACCAGAAAGGGAGCAGCAAGAGCACCCCAAACCCAGCAGAAGAAGAGAAATTAATAAAGATCCAGGCAGAAATAAACAATATAGAATCCCAGAAACAATTAAAGAGATCAATGAAACCAAGAGTTGGGTGTTTGTTTTTTTTTTTAAATAAACAAAATTGATAAACCTCTAGCTAGGCTCCTCAGAAAGAGAGAACACCCAAACAGACAAAATCATAAATGAAAACATATCTATTACAACTGATCCCTCAGAAATACAAGCAATCATCAGAGACTACTATGAAAAATTATCTGCCAACAAACTGGACAATCTAGAAGAAATGGACAAATTCCTAAATGCACATGCACTGCCAAAATTCAAATGGGAAGAGATAGAAAATCTGAACAGACCCATAACCAGTGAAGAAATTGAGTCAGTTATCAAAAATCTCCCAACGAATAAAAGCCCAGGTCTGGAGGGTTTCCAACGGGAATTATACCAGACATTTACAGCAGAATTAACACCCATCCTGCTCAAGCTATTCCAAAAAATAGAAATAGAAGGAAAACTTCCAGACTCATTCTACGAAGCCAGCATCACTTTGATTCCCAAACATGAGACCCAACAAAAAAAGAGAACTATATTCATTCATTCATTATTCCTAGGTATTTTATGATTTTTCATGCAATTTTGAATGGGATCCATTTCTTGATTCATTAATGAATACAGATGCAAAAATAATCAACAAGATACTAACAAATTGAATTCAACAGCACATAAAAAGAATTATCCATCATGATCAATTGGGATTCATTCCTGGGTTACAGCACTGGTTCAATATGTGCAAATCCATCAGTATGATACATCACATTAACAAAAGAAAAGATAAGAACCATATGATCCTGTCGTTAGATGCAGAAAAAGCATTTGACAAAATACAGCTTCCTTCTTAATAAAAACCCTCGGGAAAGTCAGGATAGATTGAACTTACTTAAACATTATAAAAGCAATTTATGAAAAGCCCACAGCTAATATCATCCTCAATGGGGAAAAACTGAGAAGTCTTGCCCTGAGATCAGGAACATGACAGGGACCACTCTCACCTCTGTTGTTTAACATAGTGCTGGAAGTCCTTGTATCAGCAATCAGACAACAAAAGGAAACAAAAAGCCTCAGAATGGGCAAAGATGAAGTCAAACTTTCACTTTTTGCAGATAACATGATACTCTACATGGAAAACCCAACATACTCCACCAGAAGCCTATTAGAACTGATCCATGAATTCAGCAAAGTCGCAGGGTACAAAATCAACATACACAAATCAGTTGCATTTTTATACACCAATAATGAAGCAACAGAAAGAGAAATCAAGAAATGGATCCCATTCAAAATTGCATGAAAAATCATAAAATACCTAGGAATAAACCTAACGAAAGGTGTAAAAGACCTATATGATGAAAACTATAGAAAACTTAAGAAGGAAACTGAAGAAGACACAAAGAAATAGAAAAACATCCCATGCTCATGAATCAGAAGAATAAACATTGTTAAAATGTCATTATTATACTAATCTACACATCCAAAGCAATCCCAATCAAAATTTCACCAGCATTCTTCTCAAAGCTAGAACAAACTATCCCAAAATTTGTATGGAACCACAAAAGACCCCGAATAGCCAAAGTAATATTCAAGAAGAAAACCAAAATAGGAGGCATCACAGTCCCAGACTTTAGCCTCTACTACAAAGCTGTCATCATCAAGACAGTATGGTATTGGCACAAAAATAGACACATAGACCAATGGAATAGAATAGAGAACCCAGAACTGGGCCCACAAATGTACGGCCAATTAATCTTTGACAAAGCAGGAAAGAGTATCCAATGGAAAAAAGACAGCCTCTTTAGCAGGTGGTGCTAGGAGAACTGGACAGCAACATGCAGAAGAATGAAACTAGACCACTTTCTTACACCATACACAAAAATAAACTCAAAATGGATGAAGGGTCTGAATGTGAGACAGGAAACCATCAAAACCCCCAAGGAGAAAGCAAGAAACAACCTCCTTGACCTCAATCACAGCAATTTCCTACTCGACACATCCCTAAAGCCAAGGTAATCAAGAACAAAAATGAACTATTGGGATCTCATCAAGATAAAAAGCTTCCACACTGCAAAGGAAACAACCAAAAAAACTAACAGGCAACCGACAAAATGGGAAAAGACAGCTGCAAATAGCATATTGCATAAAGGGCTAGTATCGAAAATCTACAAGGAACCCACCAAACTCCACATCCAAAAAACTAATAATCCAGCGAAGAAATGGGCAGAAGACATGAACAGACACTTTTCCAAAGAGGACATCCAGATGGCCAACAGACACATGAAACTATGCTCAGCGTCACTCATCATCAGGGAAATACAAATCAATACCACACTGAGTCAGAGTAGCTAAAATGAACAAATCAAAAGACTATAGATGCTGGCGAGGGTGTGGAGAGACGGGCACCCTCCTCACTGTTGGTGGGAATGTAAACTGGTACAGCCGCTCTGGAAAACAGTGTGGAGGCTCCTCAAAAAACTATCCATAGAACTCCCTTATGACCTAGCAATAGCACTGCTAGGGATTTACCCAAGGGATACAGAAGTGCTGATGCATAGGAGCACATGTACCCAACATTCATAGCAGCACTGTCAACAATAGCCAAATCATGGAAAGAGACTAAATGTCCATCAACTGATGAATGGATCAAGAAGATGCGGTGTATATATACAATGGAGTACTACATGGCAATGAGAAAGAATGAAATCTGGCCATTTGTAGCAAAGTGGATGGACCTCGAGGGTGTCATGCTAAGCGAAATAAGTTAGGTGGAGAAGGACAGATACCATATGTTTTCACTTGTAGGTCTAGCAGGAGAAACCTGACAGAGGACCATGGGGAAGGCAGGGAAAAAGAGGGAGAGGGAGTGAGGCAAATCATGAGAGATTCTTGAATACTAAAAACAAACTGAGAGCTGAAGAGGGAGCGGGTAATGGGAAGGAGGGTGATGGTCATGTAGGGGGTGCTTGTGGGGAAGAGCACTGGGTGTTATATGGAAACTAACTTGGCAACCAAGGACTGCCCTGGTTTCACTATGGAGTGGGTCCCCCTGCAGGACATCCCTTCTGCTACAAACCCCCTTTCTGTGTGGAGCTGAAGTCTAGCAACTGGCAGCCACCCCCAGGTTAGAGTGCTCCCTTCTAAAGCCACACAAGCTAATCCTCCTACACCTTCTCACACGTGAGAAACACCTGAAGTCTGAAGGAGGTCCTGTCCTCTCCCGCCACCTGGCCAGGCCTTGCACATGGCATCGACTGCTCTGGCCCTTCAGGAACAGGGAGCCTGGACCACAGGTCTTTGCCACCTTAGCAATCAGGAGTCCACTGAATGGGGAGAAGACAAAAGAAAACTAGCAGGAAACATGTTCTAAACTTGAGAAAGAATCCGGCAACCCCCCGTCAGGGTATGTGCTCACAGGAGCTGCAAGCAGGGAGTCGAACGGTGTCTGTACACCCATGTTCATGGCAGCATTCATTGCAATTGCCACAGGGTGCAAGCAACACGAGTGCCCACTGCTGGATGCGTGGACACACACAGTGTGGGACATGCACATGCGAGCACGCGCACGCGTGCACACACACACACACTCTCTCTCTCACACACACACACACACACACACGGGAATATTATGCAGCCTGAGAAAGGCAGGGAATTCTGATCATGTTACCATATGAATGAACCTTGGGAATATGCTGAGTGAAACAGGCCAGATGTAAAAGGTCACATCTACGGCTACATGAGGAACCTGGATGAGTAGACAAGACCCAGAAAGTAGAATGGTGGTTGCCAGGGGCTGGCAGAAGGGAAAAACAGGAAGTCAGTGTTGAATGGGCACAGAGTTCCGGTTTGGGAAGATAAGGAAGTTCAGGAGGATCTTGGCAATGGTGGCACGGCGCTATGAACGTACTTTGTGCCGCTCAATGGCACACCTAAGAATGGTTAGAAAGGAAAATTTTCTGTGGTGTGTATTTGATCACAATGAAAAGAAAAAAGTTGAAGAAGAAATCAATGTGAAAAGAAAGCAGCTGTGATCACAGAATCTGGCCTGGCCAACAAAGCCACACGGACATTCAAATCTGACGTAGGTTTTATTTCCCTTCCAAAGAGGTTGGAATCCCGATGTCTCTAACCACCTGCACCAGCTTCCTAGGGCTGCCGTAACCGTGCCCCACAAGCTGGATGGTTTAGACAACAGCATTCTCAGTGTCCGGGCAGCTGGTCTGCGTCCAAATGCCCCCTGTCACGAAGACATCAGCCATCCTGGATTCGGGGCCCACCGTACTCTGGCAAGGCCTCACCTTGACTAATTCCACCTGCAACAAGCCTATTTGAGGGTACAGGTGTTAGAACACCAACAGGTCTTTTAGGGGATATAATTCAAGCCATACCATACCACCACCCAAATGAAGACTTCACCCCATCTCTTGGTGGCACCTGACATGGCACTATGTTGACCCAGGCCTTCCTTACAGGACCGCCTGGCTTTGCTTCGTGCAGCCCACAGCCTTCTCGATTTCCCTGCCAGTGCAGCTCTGACTCCTCGGCCAACTCCTCCTCCCCCCCAGACAGTGCCCTGTTTGTACACACTCCCGAGGAAACCCTGCTGTTGACACACGGCTGCGTGTGCCTCTGTGCCCCTCGACACACGACGGCCCACTGCCTACCTAACACTGCGTGGGCACCGAGCAGCTCTGACTTCACGTGCGCAGAACTGTTTGGTTTTCCTCCAGAACCTTCTCCCTCCCTGACTTCTTCAAAGGAGTGAATGGCCTCACCTTCACGAAGAGCCTAAATCCTTGGGCGTGTTCATGACTCTGACCTTTCCCTTGTCCTCTGTGTCCCACTGGCACAACTTCCAAGATGCTCAGAATCTTTGTACTTCCCACCACCCCGACTGCTGTCCCCCAAGCCTATGGGACAGCAAGCCACTCCCACGAGCCCAACGCAGCCACAGCTGACCACACACACATTGTCTGTCTTGGCAGAGCGACTGCCAGGCCTGCCTTGGTGAGAAAATGGACCATGTGGCCCTTCACTGAAAAGCTCGCTGACCCCTGGTCTAAACATGGATGTCACCTGTGACTGTCCTTCAGTGTAGCCCTCCGGCCAGCAACAAAACACCCGTTCACTTTTTTATTCTTCTTTCCCTTCCTCACACTCACAGCTCCCCTTCTTTTCCACCTCCTGATCAAAAGCCTCAGTCTGTGCCTACCAAGTGGCTTCCCACCCCTGGCCGCCTCCCTTCCCTCCTGCACTCCATCACTGAGGATTATCGCCTAGAAACACCACCCTCCCCAGCTCAAGGAACTGCAGTGGCTCCCACTGTTTCTAGCGCTTAGCCTCCATACACCTGTTAAGTTTTCAAAAGTCCTCTATAACCTGGGCTGACCCCGCAGAGTCAATCAAGGCTGCTGTCCCCCCAACAGGACAAGGCGGTGCCCTCCCCTCTATCAGAAGGTGCCACAGGCCCTCCCCAGCCATTAGTATCTGCATGTGTCCCAAGCTCTCTCATATTACAAAATCTCCCCAAACCTCCCCCACAGCTACCACCCAGCTTAGAGCTCTCTCTCCCTTTTCCCAGAAAGAGAGATTTTCTGGGGGAAAAAGAGTCTGAAGAAATTATCTGTCACCATCATCTTCATCTCCTCACCTCTCATTCACCCACGGCACCCACTTCTCACGAAAACCACCCCTGCCAGGGGCACTGAGGATTTCACCCGCACCGGTAAGTCTGTTTCTCTCCTACTGCACTGTCTCCTCTGCCAAGGGCACTGAACAGAGTTCACTGCTCTGTCCAAGAACACTCTCCCCTTGGCTTCTGTGATAACCACACTCTCCTTTTCCCATCTCGGTGTTACTCCTTCCCAGTGTCTTCCCCACCAGTGAGCTTCCCAAAGAAAGGGCCACGTCATGTGTGGCTCTCTGATGCCACGCATACATTCTAGTATACAGTAGGCAGGACATCAGTGAATGCCAGCTAACATCAACTGTCATTTATTGTTTTCAGTTCAAGAATTTCCATGCTCTTGAAATTCTCCATATCATTAGTATTACTACTAATACCATAGTATTAGTGATTATTTAAATGTGTATCTGATCAATCTATCATCTGGATGTTCTGTGGGTCTGTTTCTAGTTCTGATTTTTCTCTTGGTTTTCTTGTGTATCAGCTGCTAAACTTACACATGAAAAACTAGATAGGAGTTTGCGGCTCTGGATGAAGTTACCTACTTTCAGAGAAGTTTTATTTTTGGGGCTGGCTGGTGGGCAGACAGAGACGCTGACAGTCCCTGTATCTCCTCATTCAGTCAGTACTGAAATGATTTAAACTAGGACTCGTCCCCATGAGGGCTGGTCTAATTTAAGATCACTCCTTGGGGCGCCTGGGTGGCTCAGTCGGTTAAGCATCTGGCTTCGGCTCAGGTCATGATCTCACAGTTCGTGGGTTCGAGCCCTGCATTGGGCTCTGTGCTGACAGTTCAGAGCCTGGAGCCTGCTTCAGATTCTGTGTCTCCCTCTTTCTCTGACCCTCCCCTGATCATGCTCTCTCTCTCTGTCTCTCAAAAATAAGTAAAAAAACATAATAAAAAAAATTTAAGATCACCCATTGCTCCCTAGGAATGGGCTTTCAAGCCTGGGGTGTGTTGACCAAGATCCTTCAAACTTGGCTGGTCCCAGCTCTTAATTTTTGCCGAAAACCCTGTGAATCTGGAAAGATCTCTCAGCCAAATGTCCATCCAAACAAGCTAGACTACTACCACCAGAACGCTCTGCCGTGTCTCTCTAACACTGGACATCAGGGGCTTGGCTGCCCACACCACTCTACAATGCTTCTCCTCCTACATGGCAGGGGCAGTGGAGGGCCAGGGACCTGACCCATGACCTTACAGCCAGCAACTAGTCCTGAGTCCTTGGCTTGTCTCTCTAGGTGCCCTTCACCTTATGTTGCATCAAAATCTTTGTTTCTTCCTGCTCCAGAAGCTTCACAGTCTCTAACATCCCTGCCGCTCTTACACTAGACAAGCCAGATGATACATTCTTCTCCTGCAGCTCTGTCAGTGCCCAGCCTGGCACGCTGTCCCTTCCCCTAAGAGCATCACAACACAGGGACCCACACTATAACAGCACAGATTCTCCCTGCAGACAAGGCTGTTCAGCTTCTGGGATGGTGCCCATTCCTATCAAATGCCCTTATTATTTGTTGGCCTGGCTACTAAGACCTGAAGAGTTGATGAGGATCAAGCTAGCGCTAAGGCTAAATGTCAAAGAGAAAAGCCCACCCCAAAAGAAAGCAGCCATTGTAGGCATCATCACTCTGCCTGGTGGCACACAATAAATTCACACGAGGGGATGAGGCCTGAGTCATAGCAGAGGACTTAAGTTGTTCTTTTAAATAGGATGCTGTGTGTTCAGCAGTAGGTCAAGGCCGGAGTTAAACTTTTCAGCCTTTGGCTTTTCAGAGACTAAAAGAGCAGGCTTTCCTCCGTGGAGGAGTATACCAGAAGAAACACAAACATTCCTCTTGTTTTCCTGATGGACAGAGAACCAGTGGTTGGAGATAATGACGGGCTGACACACGGCCCTACTTTTGCACGCACGGAGAACACCTAACGGAGCCGCTTCCTGACCGGAGAATGGTCTTCTGCACAAACCAGCCGACTCCGGCCCCGGTTCCTCACTGCCCGTACCCCCATGTTACCCCGTCTCCACCACCCCCCTGACCAGGGAGCTCCCAGCTGGGCCTCTCCTCTCTAGGACACTGGTGTCTCAGTGGAGTGCGTCTCCCCTCCCTCGCGGAATCTGAACCCGTTAGAAAGCTAAGGAATCGATCCCAACAACTCTGTTGCAGCCGACACCCCCAGAAGGAGTCATTGCCAGGCTTCCTGATGCTCCAGGAACACACTGGCCAGAAAAATTAAATTGTATGTCGGCCCTCACTTTTCCCAAGGGACCCAGTGAGCAGTAGAAAAGGCATTGACCAAGGGTAGGTCTGAGTCCTAGCTCTGCCCCTATCTGACACTGCTCACCCTGGCATTCAGAAGTCACCAAGAGCCTACTCTGCATCAGACACTGCTGGGCAGGAAGGGTAGAAACATGAAACACGAGAGGGGCCCACTGTTACGGAGCTAAAATCCAAAACGTGCCTCAGTTTCCTCATCTGCCTGTGAAGGTGCCAGACCAAGTAATCTCTAAGGTTTCTTCTGACGAAACTTAAAGTGCTAGGGTTTTACGATCCAAGTGCCAGCACTGCTGGCTGGCCACGCGCATCTGTGCGGCTGTGGACTGGCACGGCCTCTCCGGGCCTCGCTGCCCACGTCTACGAGGCCAACAGGCGAGACTCGAAAGCATCCCCAGTTACCTTATGCAGCCACAGTGGAAGGTGTCCGGAATCGCCCTGCAAGGAGTCCTTCTGCTGAACGGCAGCCCAACAGTAAGAATCCACGAAGGCGGCCTGACGCCAGGAGAAGGAACTTGGGGAGAAACAGCTTATCTGGGTACCTGAGAAGCAAAATTAGATGGCATCAAATAAATGCAAGAGCAGTGTCTGGACCCTTTGCCTCCAGCCCCCAGCCTCAGGTCACTCAGTGGTATCAAACTCACAGGAGGTCAGAAATAAACCCAGTGCCCAGGTTCATGGTAAAGATGCATATTTGAGAAATTTTTGGCCAACACTGGTCATGACGGCAGCTCGAGCCCAGCTGGAAAAAGCTCTTGAAAGTGAAACTACTATTAAAAAAAAAAGTGGGCAGGAAAAGAACCAGGGCCGAAAGCATAGCAAGCAATGGGCCTGGCTGAATTTGGGTGAGGATTGAGAGAAGGGGAGGGGCTAAAGGGGAGGAGGAGGTGGGGAGGGTTGGTTGGAAACCAGGCTAGGGGGATGCCTGGGGGGCTCTGTCAGTTGAACATCTGACTTTGGCTCAGATCATGATCTCACAGTTCTTGAGTTCGAGCCCCATGTCAGGCTCACTGCTGACAGCACAGGGTCTGCTTCGGATCCTCTGTCTCTCTCTCCCTCTGCCCCTCTCCCACTCAGGCACGTGCTCTCTCTCTCAAAAATAAATAAACATTAAGAAAAAACAAGATGGGGTGCCTGGGCGGCTCAGTTGGTTAAGCTCCTGACTTTGGTTCAGGTCATGATCTTGCGGTCTGCAACTTCAAGCCCCACTTCAAGCTCTCTGTGCTGACAGCTTAGAGTCTGGTGCCTGCTTCAGATTCTGTCTCTCTCTTTCTTCCCCTTCCCTGCTCATGCTGTCTCTCCTTCTCGAAAACAGATAAACATTAAAAAAATTTTTTTAAAAAAGAAAGAAAGCTGGACTAGAGAAGGAGTCCTTTAGGACAGTGAGGCCAAGACTTCTAGCCTGATGAAGGGAAGGCTGAAGGAACATTTGGTGATAGGTCACTGGATGGCAAATCAGCAGTTTGCCGTCTCCTCCAAGAAGAAAGAAGGCATGGGTAAAAGTACAGCCCAAAGAAGAAAGAACAAACCCGCAGACAGGGGGATGGGTGTGGGGCAGGACGGCAGGAGACCTGGGTCCTGCTACCGGGGACCCCATCTAGCACATGTGGGAGTGTGTCTATATGTCAGGCTGAGAGCAGACACACTGTCCACCACATCCCGTACAGTGTGAGAGACGCTAGATGCGTGGGCTCTGATGCTATTCTCTTCAAACCCAACTCTGCCACTCACAGCTGGGTGACCTCAGGTCATTTCACCTTCCAAAGCCAAGGCTTTCCAAACGGACAATGACATCAATGTCTATATTCTCAGTAGGCTGTCTGGTTCCCAGTGTTACTCAGGAAGTATTGCATTCTTCTGTAGGAAATAACCAGCAGGTTCTACAATTGCTTTAAAGAGTGGGGACATGCCTGCCCTGGAAAGAGGGGAAAGGGATGGCAGGAAGACACTGGAGTGGGCTTCCCTAGTCCCTGAAACAATAAAAAGCCTCAAAGGGTCACCTCCCTCTAGGGAGGGGGTAGGCTTTACACTTGTGGCAGGAGAAGGCACTGACAGGGATGTTGTCCGGGGAGCAGAATCTTGGGGTAGAGGAGGTACAACAGGGTCAAAGCACCCCCTCTTCATCAGGTACTTTTACACCCACAGACATCAAGAAAGGACTTTCCGGCAGGAGCCCTTGGAGGACATCACTGTGATAAGTCACATACTATCAGAGATTGGTAAGTTCTTGCCAGCGAGGAGTGGCTTAAATATGAGCTGGGGGAAGGCCGCGTATTTCAAAGACCTTTCAATTTGCACAGCCCGTTGAACTTCAGTTCTTGCATTTTATAAAAACAGTAGTCAGAACAGTGCAGGCCCGCAGGGATGATATCACACAGCTCTTGCATTAGCATGACTTCGCTAAACACTGCCTAGGAAGTCCCTACCCACCAAGGCTAACTGAGCACAGCAGCAGACAGAGAAAGAGAGAGAGAGAGAGAGAGAGAGAGAGAGAGAGAGAGAGAGAGAGAGAGAGCGCCCCCGGGTTATAAACGGATGGTTGTTTCTGGCCCATTGCTTGCTTGGCAACATCTGTCCAAATGCTTTCCCAGGAAAATGGACAGTGCTATCAGGATTTCATGAAAACCTGTCTGGCCTGTATCCACCTCAGGCAGAGTCCTGGCAGTGGGCATAGCCAGCATGTAGCAACTTTCTTTCTATAGGATAATGTGTTTCAAGTCCTGTCTTGGGACTTAGAAAGCCTCCCCTGAGGCATGGGTGGAAACTGCCAGAGCATAAACAACTGAACTTTTCATACCAAAGCTTTTGCAAAAGAGGAAGAAAGAAAATATAATTGAGTCTAGAGAGACAGAAATTGAGGATGTGCTGAGCTCAAAAGTAAATGTTCTTCATCTGGAATGGAAGGTCAGAGGAAAAGACAACGGACCACCCATATTCACGGGATCGGAAACCGTCCTTAAGCCCTTGCCTCATTTAAACCTCACAACCAAATCAGAGAGAAAGCAGGAGGGAGAGGGAAGACAGTATCTTGTCTCCATTTTACCCTGGATAACTCCAAAAGCTCCAAGTAATCTCCACCCAAACCAGTAACTGGTAATGCCAGAATTTTAATCCCTCAAGCTCTTAAAACGCCCCTCTCTGGGCCGGTCACTCCTGCAAGGCCATGCTAGCGAGGTCCCAGGAGCCAGGGCTCTGCAGGAATGGAAGTGGTTTGGGCCAACTGGTTCTTCTGAGTGGCCAGAGGGCAGAGATTTCTGGGAAGGGTCAAGACAAGTCCAGGAAAAGAAACATCAAGCCCCGAAGGGTATTCCCAGGCCAGAAATGAGAAATAAAAGAAGCCAAGAGTCAGGAGCAGTAGGAGGCAAGCTGGCACAGAAGGCTGGGGGTAATGAGAAGGGTTTCCTCCCTGTGGTGGGGAACGCCGAAAGTCTACACCATAGGAAAGAAGAGCTTTTGTAAATCTGATGATTGTCCAGGGAGTAAAAACATTCCCATCATCTGGGTACCTGGGCAAAAAGGCATAGAAAGAACTCAGTGTTCTATTAAAGAGGCAACGTAGTCCTCAATGTACCTAAATATGATTTTATTCAAAAAATTTTTTACCATCTGAGATTAATGAACTCAGACATACAGAAAATTACAGAAAATAATATAACAGACACCCAAGTGTTTAAAACAATATTGACAGTTAGTGCATTTACCTGATCTTTTTTTTTCTTAATTAAGCATTTTATTTAGAGTTTTTTCCAGACCTCCAGAGAAGTTATAATGTTTAGCCATAAAAAGGAAGGAAATCCTGCCATTTGCACCATGAATGGACCTTGAGGGCATTACAGTAAGTGAAAGAAGTCAGACAGAGAAAGACAAGTACTACATGATCTTACTTCAATGTTTTCTGGCAAAACCAAACTTGCAGAAACAGAAGAGTTTGGTAGCTACCAGAAATGGGGCATGGGGGCGGGTACAGGAAATGGGTGAAGGTGGTCAGAGGTACAAACTTCAGATGTTATATACGGCATAGTGACTATCGTTAAGACAATGACGCTGTAGTGTACACTTAAAAGCTGCTACTAAGAAAATCTTAAAAGTTCTCATCACAAGAAAAATGACTAAGTAGGTGGGGTGATGGATGTTAACTAAACTTACTGTGGTCACCATTTTGCAAAATATATATATATGTCAAATCATTATGTTGCATACCTTAAATGTACACAATGTTCTATGTCACTTACAGCTCAATACAACTGGAAAAATGACATAAATCTGGAAACATGCAGAAAATACAGTATCAGCTTAAAAAAAAGAGGATTGCAGTGAAATCCCCAATACTCTGGCATTTGGTTCAACCATTGTTAACATTCTGCCCCATGCTCTCTCCATCTATATGCGTGTGTATATGATACATACATTTATTTTTCTTCCTGAACCACTGAGAGTAAGTTGCTGAGGTCATGGCCCTTTCCTCTTAGAAGTGTGTAATTCTAAGAACAAGACATTCCTATAGAACCCAGTGCCATTATCCATTTTTTTTAAATGCAATGTTGCTATCTGTATGCGGATTTTTCAAACGATCTTATGTAGCAACTGTTCCCGCTCCAATCAGGATCCAATCCTGCACCAGAGAGCATGCATCTATCTATCTAGATGTCATGTCTCATCAGTCTCCTTGTCCTGGAAGGGTTCCACAGCCTTCCTCTGTCATGTGCGCCCCTCACAGGGGTGAAGAGCACAGGCCCTCTGTTCTATGTGATGCTCCCTAATTGGTGTCCATCTCATTGTCTTTTCATGCTCCGACCCAGGCTGTGCATTACAGGCAGGTGTCCTACAGAAGGGTTGGAGGGATCCCCTGCAGGACACCCCAGGGAGGCACCTCATATCGGTTTCCTCCAGGACAAGTGATGTCACATATGGTAGTTATTTGGTTAAGCCTCTGTCAGGGCTCTGCTGTAAAAGTGCCTTTTTTTCCCCCTGAGAAACACGTTGTCTGTGTCGGGGTCCTGTGACTTGTGTAATTACTCAGTCCCCCAACAAACTTTTACCCAGGGGTGAATCAGACACTTCACTGGGGTCGCAGATGGGGTTTTCCAACTTTATCCTTCCTCTGCATTTATAACAGTTAGCATTTTACATTAATGAGGAACTTCCTCTTCTTCCAATTTATGCTTTTTAGTATTAGTATGGACTCATATGGTCTTTTGTTTTTCAACAGTTTATAATCTGGTTGCTGTTACTCATTTTGAGGTCAAACTAGCTCCTGTGTCCTTCTGCCATGCTCCCTGTGGGGAATCAGTTTAAGAATTCTCTGAGCTTGCATCAATGGGTTAACAAGGTTTAGGGTGGAAAGCCACCACAGGGAGAAAGCACCCCCAGCATAGAACAAAGCACAGGGCGGAAAGCTGCATCCACAGGAAAAAATGTCCAAGAACAGGTACAGGCAGAAAGTTGCTGCAGCAGGGAAAAAATGTCCAGAGCTAATTAGCAAAAAAAATTAATCCTGAGGTCAATCCCCATTAACTCTGAGGTAGCATGGTCTATATGACTTAGCCTCTAGGAAAGGTAAGGCAAACAGACACAGTGCCTGGTGACTGCAGTAAAGGGCCATCTGCTCAGAGCCAGGAATTTGATTTGCCTTGACCCCCATAATACTGCATACCTTTGAAACACCTTTTCTCACACATATGAGTTAATGATCACTGCTTTATTGTCTCTTTCTGCACGTCCATCATGTTTGTAGGTCTTCTAATCCTAATAAATATGGAGCAAAAACCCTTACCTGGGGTCCTTGTCTCCTCTTGGACATTAGCCTCTCATATTCAATTCTGCATCAGCTCTCTTGCTGGACAAGAGAGAATCCAGACTCAAAGTCTGCAACAGCTTCCCCTGGTTTCTGAGCACTGTGCACTGTAGCACAAGATGTTCTGTGCCCCTCTTGTACTGTCCCTGTCCCGGCCCTGCCATCTGCCATTTCTTCATGGAGCCTCCATTCCTTTTAGTGGGTAATAGAATTTGTAAACCCAGGATACGGATGCCAGATGTGCCCACTGCTCAGGGATGCCATTGCTCCTAGCCCCCTTCAGCAAACAGAGCTAGGAAGTCAATCTGTACATGTGTCTGTGTGTGTGAGAGAGAGACAGAGCATTTATACTGAAATTTCAGAAATTTTAATGCAAACATATCTTCTGATTTTCATTTTAAAGGGTATACTCTAGATGCTATGTCAACAACTGCCTATCCCAGGGTCAAGAATAGACACGGACACCAGTCAGGAATGTACTGCAATAGTGCAGATAAGAAACAACATTAAGAAACAGTCACAGAAGCACATGGGGAACTCAGCCAGTTGAGCATTTGGCTTTAGCTCAAGTCATGATCTCACAATTCATGGGTTCAAGCGTTGCATTGAGCTTGCTGCTATCAGTGCAGAGCCCACTTTGGATTCTGTGTTTTCCTCTCTCTCTCTGCCCCTCCCCTACTCATGCTCTCTCTCTGAAAAACAACAACAACAACAAAAAAATCACAGTATGCATCTGCATGAACATTTTTAAAAATTTTTTTAATGTTTATTTATTTTTGAGAGAGAGAGAGAATCACAGAGAGTGAGTAGAGGAGGGGCAAAGAGAGAGAGGTAGACACAGCATCTGAAATAGGCTCCAGGCTCTGAGCTGTCAGCCCAGAGACAGATGTGGGGCTTGAACCCACGAGCAGTGAGATCATGACCTGAGCCAAAGTTGGACATTTAACCTACCTAACCACCCAGGTTGCTGGGGAGCTGAGGAATTAGATGCTCTTGTTCAATCCAATGAAAGAGCCTATGGACTCATTGTCATCTAGCCCCATTTGTCAGATACAGAAATAAGGCTCAGAGTAACTTCCAAAGTCCGACAGCTAATACTTGGTATAGACGCGACAGGATCCCAAGTCCCTGTTCTTCGCCCAGCGTGATGACCCCCAGGGAATGAGTGGCCAGGAAAGAGAGAAGGTGGAGGCAGGGCATAGAAGCAGGGTGGAGTGGAGAAGGGTAGGTGCCAGGTCAGCCAACAACATAAGAAGAAGCAGGAAAGGGTGAACCTCAGCTCCCCAGCAACCTGGTCCTGATCTCCAAGCCCAAGCTGACAAGAAAGTGTCATCAAAACCCACAGTGCCAGGCATCTGGCTGGCTCGGTTGTAGCATGTGTGACTTTTTATCTCTGGCATGAAGCTTACTCAGTAGGGATGAAGGCTGAACCATTGGAAGGGAAGGGCCAGATCAAATAAACTCTTATCATTAAAACAGCGCAGCAGGAATGTAATACTTGAGAGGCAGGAATAAGTTCCTGTAGCAATCCCAGACTTCCCACATTTCCACTACAGGAAATGCACGCTGGATTTCTGCACTGTAAGAGGGCAGCGGGGAAGCGCATCGCTTCAAAATGAGCATGAGAAATGGATGCTATCCAAAGAAGGAGGTCAGGGGTATGAAGTCAGCTTCAGAAAAATGTCCGATGGACAGACCACTTATGACCAAGGGGCAATTTAACAGACACTTTTAAGTATAAAGAGGTTAGAAGAAAATTACCATCCAGTCAGTTGTCACTGACACAGAGGCCAACCTATGTGGAAAAATATGGAAGTCCAATTGGATAGCGGAAAGGCATTTTTGCCTGAAGAGGAAAATAAGGTAAATACATATAGAAAAAGAAAAAAGGTTCTAGAATCTTTATTCCTGAATATTGCTGTTACAAAGATCTCATGATATTGAATAGCCATTGGGTTTTCTCTTTTACTAACAAGTCACTGAACCTCTGCGAACCTCATTCTTCTCATTTGCAAAGCCTCCCAGTGCCAATACAGAGTAAGAACTCAATGAACAGCAGCTGTCGGTTTTATTTCAATGCATCAGGCACGAAGGTAAGGGCTGGGGATACAAAGATACAGGGCTCCTTTGTCACATCCTGGATTATTTTCTTCAGTACACTTATACTTATTTGAATTTCACCTCTATTAACTGTTTACATGTTTGTCTTACTCCTACAACTCTTGAACATACATATCATGAAAGCCTGCCTCGGATAACGGGGATCTCAGACTGAATGGGGCCTCAGCCTGAGACTAGATTCAGCTTTGTTAAGTCCTCTTGCATCATCTCTCCTTCAATGATGGCTTCTAAAAGCTAGCTTTTGGAGTTCTGGCAACAAAGGAGCTCTATTGTGGAGAAGAAGGCTTTGAGTGTCTCAATCTGGTAATGAATCAAAGTTAGTGACTCCAATAAAATGAAAAGAACTCACAACAACTGTTACCATTATTCAGATAACTCGTGGTCATGGGGCTTATTTGCAAATACAAAAACATTCTAAGTAGACAGGCCATCATGGATTACAAGGCAAACACCCTTTTCTCAAGAAGCCTCAAAAAAGAAGAGAGACATCCACGTTCATCGGAGCTGGTATTTAATGGCACAGGGCTTCGTGCCAGCAGCATATCAGAGATAGCCAAGGGGCCAAGGACCCCCCCCCCAGGAGCTCTGCTCTTCCTGTATCTATTACAGCTCAGCAGAGCACAGATGTTCTCCCCAAGGTACTCAGAGCTCAGTGATGCTGAGCTCAACCCAACAAGGATTTACCGCACACATGGTGCCACGGGGCACACAAGGGACTCAAAGATAAAGACGACATGGTCCCTGTCTTCGAAAAGCTTACAGCCCAGTAGAGGAGACCAAGAATATGAGCCACCAGTGATAACAGACAAGACAAAGGGTGATGGCTGAGCCCTGGAGGTGCTCCTGTTTGAAGGGAGGAGGACCCAGGCTGGGGAACCAGCACAAGCGGACATCCCGGTAAAGGATAGCCCTGCAGACTCAATCCTGTGGTGCTACCAGGGAGGACTTGGCAGGGGGAGGGGATTTCAGTGTCCTGTGGCTGATCATGGCTGCAGCAGGGCAGGCGGCCTCCCCAGCAGGAGTGCAAGTGGTGGGCAGGGGATCCCGCATGGGGCGGGGCCCAGCCGCAGCATAAGTGAGCATCGTCTGTGCTGGGGCACGAGCTAGCATGCTCTGTCTGCTCTGGTCCCCACTCACAAGACAGGGGGAGGGCAGGGTACATGGGCTTCGGGATCGGAGCTGCTTTCCAGCACAGCTCCGTGAGTGATCTGACCTCTGCCAGCCTCCGTTCCTCATCCGTCAGTCACCCATGCCTGGGTATGTCCTAGACCCTGGTCCAATGCTCACTGTGCTAGTCCATTTCACTGTCACCACCCCATGAGACAGGCTCTCTTCTTACCCAATTTACTGATGAAGAAACTGTGGAACAGAGAAATGATGCAACTTGCCCAAGGTCTCACAGTGGCTATGTCGCCTGCAGTCTGGCTCTGAAACTCGCATCTTAACTGCTATCCCACAGTCTCTCAAACGTGAAAAAAAGTGGAACTGTCTAGAAGGATTGCTGCCAGGAAAACACCATGCTTAAATAAGGACCTGGCACGCAGGTGGCGTCAGTATGTGCTGGGTTCAGGTGACAGACAACAATTACTCAAAATATACAAAAGAACTCTTAAAACTCAACAATAAGAAGACAAACAACTCACTTAAAAATGGGCCAAAGACCTTAGCAGATGCCTCACTAAAGAAGATATGCAGATGGAAAATGAGTGTATCAGAAGAGTCTCATGGATCATCAGAGAAATGCAAATGAAAAAACAAGGTACCAGTATGTGCCTGTTAGCATGGCCAAAATCTGGAACACTGACAATACCAAATGTTGGCAAGGAGCTGGAGAGACAGGAATACTCACTCGTTGTGACTGGGAGTGCGATATGGTACAGCCACTTTGGAGGACACTTTGGCAGGTTCTTACAAAACGAAACATGATTTTGCTACATAATCCAGTAATCTTGCTCCTTAGTATTTGCCCAAAGGACCTGAAAACTCATGTCTACACAAAAGCCTGCACATGGAGGTTTATAGCAGCTTTATGCATAATTGTCAAAATTTGGAAGCAACCACAATGTCCTTCCGATAAACTGTGGCACCTCAAGACAATGGGATACTCAACACTATAGAGAAATGAGACATTAAGCCATGAAAAGTCATAGAGGAACCTTAAATGTATATGATGAAGTGAAAGAAGCCAGTCTGAAAAGGCTATACTGTATGGTTCCAACTCTAAGCACAGAGGCTTAAAGAGTTTACAGAGACTTAAAGGAATGAAGCCTTATTAGGAAGAAGATTTTCACAATCATCAGACTCTCCTTCCTGTAAGGAACGCTGGGGATGGGAAAGGAGGCAAGCTGCTGAATGGGTCCCACTTGGGTCCTTCCCAGATCAGCTCCAACCTCCCAGGAGGGGCAGGAGAGCCCCCACGTGCTCACAGAGTTCCCCATGATGGCTCCTGGAAAATTTGATAAGGGATCCACCCCCTACAGAGTATTGTGGTGGAGTCGGAGACACCTCTAATAGTCCCCATCCTCAAAGTGCACAGAGATCCTCAGCCTGAACTTCACTGCAGGAGCCCCTAACCAGTCTCTCCACAACTGCAATCCGTTCTTGCAGCGTACCTGGGTGAGGTTTGAAAACGTAGGTGTGATTATGTCCTGTCTAGCTAAGAGCCCTCTGACTGCGCTGGAGAAACTCTAAGATCCGAATGCCACAGGCACTCCGTGAGCAGGCCCCTGCCCACCTCTCCCAGGTCTGACACCCCTCACTCTCCCCCCTGCTCAATGGCCCCAGTGACACTGACCCTCTCTGCTTCTCCCAAGAAACCGTGTCTGCTCTCCCCTAAGAGCTCCACACAGGCTGATGGACTGCTTCTCCTAAAGCCATCCCCAATGTCTCTGACGGGGTGAGGCTCTCGGCGAGGGCCCTTGTTCCAAAACACACCTCACGGCAATTCCTGGGGACAGGCCTGCAAGCTCCCGGCCTTCTTCACTGCTAGGTCCTAGTGCATACTGGGAAGGCCCAAATGAGAACATGAACAAATGGAACGAGGGGTGGAAAAGAACAAGTACCGTAAGGCATGGCAGGAACCGCAGGCCAGAAATCAGGAGACTGGCATGCATCCAATAACTAACTTTAGTCCAATGTCCTCAAGTTACAAGGGGTGAAATGGATTCTAAGGCGAGATGCCTTTTGGGCCCACAGGCCCCACACAGCTGTTCCTTGCTGGTAAGCAGCAAGTGTCACAAGAGTGTTCCTTCAGTTCTTTATACCACATCCTTTTTTGTTTTTGTTTTTTTAATGGTTATTTATTTTTGAGAGAAAGAGACAGAACATGAGCAGGGGAAGGGCAGAGAAAGAGAGAGAGGGAGACACAGAATCTGAAGCAGGCTCCAGGTTCTGAGTTGTCAGCACAGAGTCCAATGCAGGGCTTGAACCCAGGAACTGGGAGATCGTGACCTGAGCTAAAGTCAGATGCTTAACCGATTGAGCCCCCCAGGCACCACCAGAACATCCTTTTTCTGTCCCACTATTCACTTCAGTGTGTGCACCAGAGAAAACTGAAAGCACAGAGGCTTAGAGAGTTTACAGAGACTTAAAAGGAATGAACCCTTATTAGGAAGATTTTCACGATCATCAGACTCTCCTTCCTGCAAGGGACACCGGGGAAGGGGAAGGAGGCAAGTTACTGTCACTGACTCATCCGGAGTTGAGCCTTCAGCACCTGCGTGGTGCCTGAGTAGGAGGGAGAGCTGGGAAGAAGCACAAGCCTCTCATCTCAGCTGTGCTGGCTTACCCCAACACTGCAGAGCACGCCCAGATTGCCAAAGCTCAATGTACACTAGCTTCGGCGTCAACCAGCATGAACTGAATACAAGCACGTCTCAGGCTTCTTTCCATCCATTCTCTCATTTGATAGACATCATTTTCTGCTTGGCAAACACAACCTGGTCAAAGGAGAGGGGAACCTCACCAAGAAAGGGTTCAGATCTCCTCTCTCTGTGCTTTTTGAAACTTTAAGAACCCTTATGCATGATCATCAAATGTGCAGCAGATGTTAACACTTAAAAGAAAGACTTTTTTTAAGAGTGTGAGAGAGAGGGTGTGAACAGGGGAGAGGAACAGAGTGGGAGAGAATCTCAAGCAGGCTCCATGCCAGTGTGGAGCCCAATGCGGGTTTGATCTCATGACTCTGAGATCATGACCTAAGCCAAGATAAAGAGTCAGATGCTCAAAACACTGAGCCCAGGAGGTCCAAAAGAAAGACTTTTTAAAAAACATCCTTACAATGAAAGACCCAAATGTAAGAAGGGAAACCGCAGAGCAGAAAGCAGGTAACAACCTCTTTGTTGTTACAGCCTCAGCATTTCTTGCTCGACATGTCTCAAAAGGCAAGGGAAATAAAAGCAAAAATGAACTACTGGGACCTCATCAAGATAAAAGGCTTCTCCCAATTTGACAATAAATTATATTTAAAAAATTTTTTTAAATAAAATATTTTTAAAAATTTAAAGATGAAAAGCTTCTGCACAATCAACAAAACTAAAAGGCAACTGTTGGAATAGGAAAAGATATTTGCAAATGACATGTCAGATAAAGAGTTACTATCCAAAATCTATAAAGAACTTACCAAACTCAACACTCGAAAAACAAATAATCTAGTGAAGAAATGGGCAGAAGACATGAATAGAGAGTTTTCCAAAGAAGACATCCAGATGGCCAAGAGACATATGAAAAAATGCTCAATATCATTCATCATCAAGGAAATACAAATCAAAACCACACTGAGATACCACCTCACCTGAGTCAGAGTGGCTAAAATTAACAACTCTAGACACTGGCGAGGATGTGGAGAAACAGGAACTCTCTCTCTTGCACTGTTGGTAGGAATGCAAACTAGTACAGCTACTCTGGAAAACAGTGCAGAGATTCCTCAAAAAATTTAAAATAGAACTACCCTATGGCCCAGTATAATAAATTCCTTAGGAATTTGTCCAAAGGATAATGGAGTGCTGATGCATAGGGGCACATGTACCCCAATGCTTATAGCAGTGCTTTCAACAATAGCCAAATTATGAAAAAAGCCCAAATGTCCATCAACTGATGAATGGATGAAGAAGATGTGGTTTATATACACAATGAAACATTGTTTGGCAATGAGAAAGAATGAACTCCTACCATTTGCAATAACATGGATGGAACTTAGAAGGTATTATGCTAAGTGAAATAAGTCAGTCAGAGAAAGACAGATGTCATATGTTTTCACTCATTTGTAGAACTTTAGAAACATAACAGAAGACCACGGGGGGAAAAAAGGGAAAATATAGTTATAAAATGAGAGAGAGGGAGGCAAACCATAAGAGACTCTTCAATACTGAGAACAAACTGAGGGTTGATGGGGGGTGGGGAAGAGGGGAAATGGGTGATGGGCATGGAGGAGGGCCCTTGTTGGGATGAGCACTGGGTGCTGTATGTAAGCGATGAACCATGAGACTCTACCCCAAAACCAAGAGCACACTGTATACGCTGTTAGCCAACTTGACAATAAATTAAATAAAAATTAAAAAACAAATAAAAATAAAATAAAATAAAAGACATCTTTACATTTCCTAATAGGTGTTTGCTCATTGATTAAGATTAAACAGGGAAACTTTTGCTGAAAAAAAAGTAGTTTAGATTGGGGTTAGAGGAGATTGCATAAAGTGATGATAAAGATCTGAGACCTGATGTCTCCCTAGGATCAAATACCTGAGGCCAAAAGGCAACAGTACGTGGCTGGAAACAACAGACGACCCCCCGCACACTGCTAAGTGTCACAGCTAGACCCCAGAGCCCAGTCTTGTGAAATCCCAGCACAAATAGGGAACTACTGACTGAAACAGTGAGATGCCATTTCCAGGAGAATGGCAAACATAAAACTCCAAAAATATTCAGTATCAGTAAACATCGTTGATAGGCGTGTAAGTTAGAATCTTGGAGAGCAACCAAAAGTAGCTGTTATATTTAGAATATGCACACCTTGTGACCCTTGAACTTACAACTCCACCCTCAAGTCTGAACCCAGAGCAATGGTTCTCTAAGTATGGTCTGGAACCTGAGAATCTTTCAAGGCGTTTATGACATTAAGCCTACTTAGGTTTTTTTTTTTTTTTTGCCTTCTTACTCTCATTCTTTTAAGAGTTTCCAAAGGGTATGGACAAGGGATATTGCCACATAATGAATGAAAAGCAGATGTGAGAATGCTGTGGTCTTCTATTAAGCCAGACACTAAGGAGATTTGACAAAAATGGAAATCGCTACTCTTCTTTTGAGATTTTTGTTTTTGAAGTTTTTTTTAAGTAAAAATGTTTCATATATATGTGAAAAAACATATTTTAATGAAAATATGACATATACTGAGCTTATTATTTTAAATTAATGTTTTTATAATTTGTTTTACTTTTTTTAATGTTTTATTTATTTTTGATACAGACAGAGACAGAGCATGAGAAGGGGAGGGGCAGAGAGAGAGGGAGACACAGAACCGGAAGCAGGCTCCAGGCTCTGAGCTAGCTGTCAGCACAGAGCCTGACGCAGGGCTCAAACCCATGAACGTGAGATCTGACCTGAGCCAAAGTCGGAGGCTTAACCAACTGAGCCACCCAGGTACCCGAACTTGTTTTCATTTTTAACATGATAAATACAGACAGACACAATCCCCAAATAGAAGTTCTTTGAAATCTTCAATAAGACTTAAGAGTGTGAAATGTAAAGGGGTCATGAGACCAAAAAGTTTGAGAACCACTGATCTAGAGAAACACATTTTGCATAAGGAAGCACATCCAAGGATGTTCACTGAACCACTGTGTATAGTGGGAAAATGCGAATGAATTTACATATTCCTTAAGAGAATGGTCAAATGAACTGGGGTGTGGAGAGACTATGGAAAATTACACCACCACATCTAAAAAGAATGAGGCAGATACATCTATGTGCACCAACATGAAAATATCTCCAGGACACACTGCAGAAAAATGAGCAAGTGGCAGACTCTTAATACATGGCATAACATTTTCTTAAAAATTTAATAATAATGGTGTGCCTGGATGACTCAGTTGGCTAAGCATCCAACTTCAGCTCAGGTCATGATCTCAGCTCAGGTCCAGGAGTTTAACCCCACATCGGGCTCTGTGCTCACAGCTTAGAGCCTGGAGCCTGCTTCAGATTCTGTGTCTCCCTCTCTCTCTCAAAAATAAACATTAAAAAAAATTAATAATAACAAAATGCAAATAAAATCATGTTTTTCCACAAGAACACAGAGCAGCATAAAACACTGACAGTGCACAGTAACAGTAGTTACCTTTGCGGAAGTGATCAGCGGGGGCTGTCAAAAAAAGGGCAGGGCTTTAATTTTCTCTTACTGGCTGAACTTTAATATAGACACACACAAACACACAGACGTACAGACATGTGGCAAATTAGAATTACATATCTGGGAAACTCCCTCTACTACCCGATCAGCAGCAGGTGCTTGGACCTACTGGCGCCAGGGCAGGGAGCATCTGAGGACAGCCTCACGCCCACAGCCTGTCTCATCAGCTGAAGCACGGAAGGCATGTACAGCTTATTCATCCTTCCTCCTGGAATATTCCCCACTTTCCAAACCAATTTGGAAGTCGTACTTCTTCTCAAAGCGCATTCATAATCTGTTTCAACTTCCTGTAATCCCAAATATAAAAGTAATAGCAGTGATCAAAATATGGAAAGTAAGTAACCTTGATGACATCCCTAAACGTAGCAATATACTGGTTCCAACATCTATCAAAACTAAATGTCCAATAGTTGAGATAACGTGACAAGTTCCTGATAAGGACCTACGATAAAGATCCTCTTCCTGTAATCCAGTAGCATTTTAAATATTTAATACGGCGTGAGGAATTTATCTCCTCAAGATGCAACCATCTGCACTAGGCAAGTCACTTGCTTCAACTGCTGAGCTTTGCTTTGGTTTCCTTGCTTATGGTTCCAATATGCCATGATTGTAGTTACTTAATGGACACACATATCTCCTTGCTCCAGAAACAAGCCAGTATGAAAGTGATAACAGAATGGTCTGGTATTTTTACGAGAATAAATAGACCAGTGGGACAATACACAGAGCCCTATAACAGGCTCACTTACCTAAGAGTTTGTAGTAAGGAAATACCATAGGTCAATGGATAAAGAATAGGTTCTTCAATAAATGACAATGGTAGAATTATCAGCTACAGTCTTGACTTGCACCATCAAAAGAACAAAACAGACTTAAATTAGGTCACCGAAGATAATGAGAAAAAAGTAGATGAATAGTTAACTGCTGTAAGGAGTAGCTATATTAGTCTAATCACAAAGAATTAAAGAAATAAAAAATGGACAGCTTTGACAACTTAAAATAATTTTGGGGCACCTGGGTGGGTCAGTCAGTTGAGCAACCAACTTCAGCTCAGGTCATGATCTTGCTGTCCGTGAGTTGGGGCTCCGCGTCAGGCTCTGTGCTGACAGCTCAGAGCCTGGAGTCTGCTTTGGATTCTGTGTGTGTCTCTCTCTCTCTCTCTCTACCCTAACACCACTCATGCTCTGTCTCTCTCTGTCTCACAAAAAACGAATAAACATTAAAAAAAAAACTTCGGCTCATCAAATTGAACCACAGCCACAATTCAAAGGTCAGAGAAAGATATCTGCAGGAAAAGAGAGCCAAAATATATATGAAACTATGTTACCTGTACAGTTCATAATATCCATTGAGACCTCAACATCCTGGGACACCTGGGTGGCTCAGTCAGGTAAGTGTGTGACTCTTGACTTTGGCTCAGGTCACGACTGAGCCCCAAGTCAGGCTCTGCACTGACAGCACGGAGCCTCCTCCTCTCTCTCTACGCCCCCCCTTGCTCTGGCACGCACATGTGCTCTCTGTCTCAAAGTAAATAAACTTTTAAAAAAATGAAAAAAAAAAAAGAAACCAAGATCCCCTTTGAAAGATAAGCAAAAGACAAGAACAATTCACAGAACTATATAAATGGTAGAAGGACCTATGGAAAAAATTCAACACAGTAACTGAATAAATGTGACCTAAAATAACAGTGTACCTTTATCCATCTACTAAACTGTAAAGCACAATCACTACATGCTGCTGACAGTGATGAGAAGCATGCTGTCCTAACTGCTGGGGGAAGCGGCATGGACCATCCTTCTGGAGGGCACGAGTGCTGTGCCAGTCAGTCTGGAAACTGCACACACTTTGGCCTCATTATGAGATGTACACAATTTGTTCAAATGCTAAAATCTTTATAGTGATTGTATTCAGGTACATTCCATCATGTTATCTATATTAGCAAAATTGTCATGAAATGGTTAAATTTTGATATTCCTATTCAACATCCAGCTTTGTAGTCACCAAAAATCAAGTTTAAGAATATGGCAAGATGGAGGGCCTGGGTGGCTCAGTTAAGTGTCTAGCACTTGACTCCGGCTCACGTCATGATCTCACAGTTCATGGGTTTGAGCCCCACTTTGGGCTCTGTGCTGACAGCACGGAGCTTGCTTGGGATTCTCTCTCTCCCCCTCTCTCTCTGTCTCTCCCCTGCTTATGTTTTCTCTCTCTCTCAAAATAAATAAACAACAAAAAAAAAAAACCATGGTGGGGCGCCTGGGTGGCTCAGTCGGTTGAGCATCCTACTTTGGCTCAGGTCATGATCTTTTGGTCTGTGAGTTTCAGCCCCACGTCGGGCTCTGTGCTGACAGCTCAGAGCCTGGAGCCTGCTTCACATTCTGTGTCTCCCTCTCTCTGCCCCTCCCCTGCCTCTGTGTCTGAAAATAAAAAAAAAAATAAAGACATAAAAAAATATATATGGCAAAATGGCTCCAATTTAGTGTTTGATTTTTTTTTAAGTAGAAGCTGTCAGCTATGTACATATAAAAAGCCCAGGGAGAAAATACACCAAGATATACCAGTGGCTGTCACGGTGGTAGAATTACTATTTTCTCTTCTGCATCTCTCATATTTTCTACAGTAAGCCCTATCTTTACAATCAGATAAAAACACACAAATATATAAAAACGGAGTACAAGCTTTAGGGAGGATGAATAAAAAAACACATCAGACTGAAAACCACTTTCCCAACACACTCCTGTACCCCACACCAAGCCAGGCTTGCCTGTGCAGCACACAGGTTCTCTCTGGGTCCCTCACCCCCCACCCCCCCACCACCCGTGTCCCCGCGCTGCCTGCCTCACTCAGCCAGGTCCCAGAAGGCATGATGCTCTCAAACCGCCTCCTCTTCTCTACTCTGCACCAAACTCACTGCCTCAGTTAGAGGTTCGAGAAAAAAGCCATCCAAGGACACAATCTGCACAAGAAAAGTGGTGTTTGCATAGTTTTTTTTAAAAAGTATGTTGCTTATCCAAACTTGGAAACTGCCAAAGTTCCAAAATGCTACGGGAGTTCCATCTGTTTCGAAAGAATAGACTTTCCCCCCCCAGTTTCATTTTCTTTTCTTCCTTTTTTCTTGGGGTGAGGCTGGGGGTGGGAGACACAGAGAAAGGGAGCAGTAAATAATAAAATACAGATCTCTAATTTACTGGGACTCAAGTCAGGGAACAGTGTGCACTGAAACAGAACACAGAAAGAAGGCCTTCCCGCCAAAACCACATGAGGGTTCCTTTTTTTCTTTGCATCCTCACCAACTTGTTATTTCTTGTTTTTTTTATTTTAGCCATTCTGACTGGTGTTAGGTGCTATCTCATTGTAGTTTTGATTTGCATTTTCCTGCTGATGAGTGATGTTGAGCATCTTTTCATGTGTCTGTTGGCTGGCTGTATGCCTTCTTTTGAAAAATGTTCATATCTTCTGCCTATTTTTAATCAGATTGTTCTTTTTTTTGGTGTTGAGTTGTAGTTCTTTATATATTTTTGGTATTAACCCATTATTGATTATATAACTTGCAAGCATCTTCTCCCATTCAGTGGGTTGCCTTTTTGTTTTGTTGATGATTTCCTTGGCTGTGCAAAAGCTTTTTATTTTTATGTAATCTCAATAGTTTATTTTTGCTTTCATTTCCCTTGCCTTAGGAGACCTGTCTAGAAAAATGTTGCTGTGGCTAATATCAAAAGAAATCACTGCTTATGCTCTCTTCAAGGTTTTTTATGGTTTCAGGTCTCACATTTAGGTCTTTAATCCATTTTGAATTTATTTTTGTGCATGGTATTAGAAAGTGGGCCAGTTTCATTCTTTTGCCTGTCCAGTTCTTTGTCCAGTTTTCCCAGCACCATTTATTGAAGACACTGTCTTTTCCCCACTGTAAATGCTACACCCACTGTGGAAAACACTATGGAGGTTCTTCAAGAAACCAAAAATAGAAATACCATAGAATTCAATAATTCCACTACTGGGCATTTACTCAAAGAAAACAAAAACACTGATTTGAAAAGATATAGGCACCCCTATGTTTATCATAGTGTGATTTATAATAGCTAAAATATGGAAGCAACCTAAGTGTCCATTAATAGATGAATGTATAAAAACGTGGTATGTATGTACACACACACACACACACACACAGAGGAATATTATGCAGCCATATAAGGACAAAATCTTGTCATTTACAACAACTCATAAATGGAACTAGAGGGTATTACACTAAGTGAAATAAGTCAGACTGAGACAAATACCCTATGATTTCACTCAGATGTGGTATCTAAGAAACAAATGAATAAACAAAAACAAAAAATGAAAAGCAGAACCACACCTCTAAATAAAGAAAACAAACTGATGGCTGCCAGAGAGAAGGGGGCATGGGAGGACGGGTCAAATGGGTGGAGGGGAGTGGGGGCCAGGGGTACCACTTGTGAATGAGTAAGTCATGGGACTAGAAAGCACAGCACACAGAATATAGTCAATGACACTGTGATGGCACTGCATGGCGACAGATGGGAGCTACGCTGGTGAGCATGTCACATACAGAGTTGTTGAATCACCATCTTGCACACCTGAAACTAATGTGACATTGTGTATCAAGGATACTAAAAAAAAAAAAAAAAAGAATAAAAACAAGAAAACAGAACAAATGCTGCTGCTTGGGCAAGTTCTAGTGGTTTTAAACACCAATCTCATCATTACTGAATGTTTGCTTATCATCTCTCAATTCAATTCCTTGCTCTGGTTTTGTTGTCAGTTCCAATGATAATATACAGAGTTTTCAAATATTTTTATGAAAAATTTTTTAACACTGTTCCAAGATACATAAAATTCCATCTTATAGACAGTAACAACTAACACTCAGGATCTAGTCCTTCTGACATCCCTGATCATTCTGTTCTTTCACACACAGTTAAATGCCTACTATGCGTCAAGTTTTATGTTGGAGGCTATGGACAGAGCAGTCAACCAGAGAGGACAGGTGGTTCCTGCCCTCAGTGAACTTACATTCTTAGGGGGAGACAGTATTTAACAAATACTTTCACAAATTACCTAACTGCAACTTGCGGTAAGTGCTAGGAAGGAAACTCAGAAGTGCTATGAGAACACATCAGGGAGTCCACTGAGTGTTACAATTTTACTCCTGAAAGAGGTGATTTCTTTCTTAAAGCTGGAAGCACTTAAAAATGCCTCTTCCAATCTTCTGATAGAGTCCCATTTAGAGGGAGTTAGTGGAGGAGGGACTATGTTTGTTTTGTACTTACTTGCAGTAAGAACTGAAGAAGGCATAACTACCCTGGAAAACGATTTCATCCTGGAAGTTGATACTGGTCTCTTCTTTCAATGTAGAGAGGAGGGGAGTATTTTACAAAGACTTATGTACAAACACACCTTGTGTTTAATAGAAGAAATTCTGAGAACCTAGATGTGTATCATTAAGAGTGCGCAGATGAATTATGACAAGAATGTACTATGCTCTGCAAGAACATGGATGGAGGTAGAGAAAGACAAACACCCTATGATTTCATTCATATGTGGAATTTGAGAAACGAAAAAAAGAGACAAATATACTTTGACAAATTTATTTATTTATTTATTTTGAGAGAGAGCACTTATACAAGCAGAGGGGCAGAAAGGGAAAAATCCCAACCAGGCTCCACACTGTAGGCACAGAGCCAAATACAGGGCTCGAGCCCATAAGCCATATCATGACCTGAGCCGAAATCAAGAAGCAGATGCTTAACCAACTGAGCCACCTGGGCACCCAAAGTACACTCTTTTTAAAATTATTTTTTATTGTTTAACATTTATTTTTGAGAGACAGAGAGAGACAGATCATGAGCAAGGAAGGGGCAGAGAGAGAGAGACAGAGACAAAACAGGAAGCAGGCTCTGAGCTGCCAGCACAGAGCCCGACACGGGGCTCGAACCCACAAACCGCGAGATCATGACCTGAGCTGAAGTTGGATGCTCAGCCAACTGAGCCACCCAGGCGCCCCCAAAGTACACTCTTAAATACAGAGAAAAAACTGATGGTCTCGAGACGGGAGGTGGAAGGGGGGATGGGTGAAACAGGTGAAGAGGACCAAGAGGACACTTGTCGTGATGAGCGCTGAGTAATATACATTATAGTGTACAGCTGAGACTAATGTAACACGGTAAGTTAACGATGCTTCAGTTAAAAAAAAAATAGGCAATGGCTATGCACTAACATGGAATGTTCTCCCAAACACACTATGTGGGAAAAAGCAAACCACTACGTATGACTCCATTTGTTTTTAAAGGAATGTATACACATGTTGTATAAGGAGAAAAAGAGCACTTTTCGGCTGTAGCAGGTGTCCGTGGTGATTATCTCGGGCACGTGATGGAGGAGGCTTACGCATCATTTATCATGAGAATGTTATTTAGGTGCTATTTGTACAATAAAAATACAATGGTCAGAAGAAAATTAACCCTGGAAAATCTGAACCGATCGGCAGCCTCTCCACAAGGGGACTGTAAGCTAACAGCCCTGGAAGCAGATGTCCTATAAAAACAGCCACAGAGCAGAGCCAGCCAGGGAGGACCAAGCCCCTCCTCCCAGAAGTGTGGGCGCTCACTCGAGGGCGGCAGGGAGGGAAGGCTGGTGGGGCAGACGAGACGCCCTTTCCCAAGGGCCTGCTGGCTGTCCCCACTCTGCTCCAGCAGGTCTGGCTCAGGGCAAGCAGCAGGCCAGCAGGAGACGGGGGCTCTCCTCTCCCAGGGCTGCCTGACGTGCCAGCTTAGGGCACCGGAGGCTCAGAGCGGTCCCTGAGGAGGACCATCTCAGCACCAGGCCCTGGACAGCCCTCAGCCAAGGCCACCGCAGACCCTGTCAAAAGCCTCCACGAACACAATCCCATTTGTGTTGGAAGGTAGCACACGTAAGGACTCCGTTTCTTCAAAAGTTTGGATAAATAACTCAGAATCTGAGCTTAAAGGCCACGTAGTCTACTTACACTTGTACTCTGCACAGAGTTGTCACCCATCTGTTTCCTAAACTCTCTCTGGAAACAGGTCTGTTAGGCATTGCAGACGGCACTTGTTGGGATGAGCACTGGGTGTTGTATGTAAGCGATGAATCATGGGAATCTACCCCCAAAACCAAGAGCACACTGTACACACTGTATGTTAGCCAACTTCACAATAAATTATATTTAAAATAGAATGAGGGGCCTTCTGTGACGCAGAACTTTGTCTCCCTGCAGTTTCCACACTGGGGATGTGTGTTTTCTCCGAGCCATAAGGAATGACCTCCATCCGCCCTACACAGTAGAGGTAGAGCCCTTCAACCTTACAAATAGCTCCCTCCACACCACAAAACGCTGCAGAAGGGAACTGGAGGTACATGGAATATAACCTAGACTTCTAAGTCAAGTGGAGCAACTTGGCTCCGTGTCTTGATGACCGGTATCCGTTAATGCTATTATCTGGGGCAGACGTCAGGAAGGAAACCATGACAAGGCATGACTTGGGTTCTTAAATGACCTGGGAAGCCCAGCGACTGGGAATCTCCCTCTCCATACTAGGGACCCATGCGTCTAGCTGGTGAATTCCAGGCACCGGGTGGGACCTGCCAACCACAACCTCTGGCCTGACCTTAGCAAATGAAGCTGGCTTCCCTTCTTCCTGGAATACCCCTGCTTCCACTCAGCCACAGTCCAAGAGGAGTCCGGAGCATCTGGAATGTGCTCTCACATTTCCTTCTCCACATTTTGACTGAGTGCTTGCTGTGTACAAGACATGACGCCAGACTCCGGGAGACAGAAAACGAGAGCTGGCCAAACACAGCGTCAGGTCCGCCTTCCCAAGGCCCCACCACGTGATCCTCCCAGTCTGGTCACAATTACATTTAGACGGTCTTCTTGCTGCATGCCAGGTGATGTAAACTCGGGCTGCTTTTCTTCTTTGTATCCAACGTACCCTCCGGGGAGCAGGGCCTGGAGTGTTTCAGAAGAGCTGAGTAGAAGCACTGGATCCAACCAGACCAGGTGTTGCTCTAATTCTTACATCCGTTCAACAGCAGCTCACTATCCAAGAGCCTTCGAAATGCTCCCAGCCACAGTTAGGGTTAAGAAATCCCCTAGCAACTCCTTCCAGAATGTTTCTGCTTGTACTCCTCTCCATCACGGGGCAGTCGGGAGCAGTAAGCAGTCCTGGCCCCAGGCTGCTGCAGACACTACCAGAGTTCCCTTTACCTTGACCAGGGGCACGGCCCCCTCTGCCTGTCTGTACCTTATTGCTTCTAGGATGACCCAAACCTGTGGGCAGACAGCAAGGCACAGTCCCTTGTGGCTCCCCCGCCCCTGCTGCAATGCTCACCCCTGCAGGCAGCCCCACAGCAGCACCCACCACACAGGGCCCTGTTAGCTGCGGGGGTAGGTGAAGGGGCCAGAATTTCTATGGAGGCCATGCCAGCACCCAGCAAGGCCTATATAAAGGTCGCTCACTGCCTCACCTGTGAGTCTCTGTGGCCTGGGCAGGGTCTGTCTCTTTATCTGAGAGGAGCCCAGTGGGCTGAACAAGTGAGAAAATGGACCAAAGACTAAGGAGAAGTCTTTAATATAAAGCCTAATATGTTTGATCAGGAGGACATTCTCCAATTCTCACCACTCTGTTTCCATACACATACACTTTTTTGATTCTAAAAAGTCTGTGCAATTTTCAGATGTATTAGAATCTTTTCTTTAAAGTAAAAATGTTTCCTTAAAGTAAAAATTGTCACCCAGTTATAACCTACATCCTATTTTACAGAATACCAGTCAACGAAAAATTTAGTTTTCAGAAACTAGAAAATAAAATTTATTTTATGCTTAAGAGGATTTTTTGGGGTAGCCTGAGTGGTTCAGTCGATTAAGCCTCTGACTTTAGCTCAGGTAGTGATCTCATGGTTTGTGGTTTCAAGCTCCATGTCCAGCTCTGTGCTGACAGCTCAGAGCCTGGAGCCTGCTTCAGATTCTGTGTCTCCCTCTCTCTCTTCCCCTCCCCTGCTTGTGCTCTCTCTCTCTCAAAAATAAATTAAATGTTTAAAAAAAAAAGGATTAACAAATTTTTTAACTTATTCATTCTTTGAGAGAATGGCTAGCTCAGTCAGTTGAGCATCCAACTGTTGGTTTCAGCTCGGGCCATGATTTCATGGTTCATGGGTTCAAGCCCTGCATAGGGCTCTGCGCTAACAGAGCGAAACCTGCTTGGGATTCTCTCTCTCCCTCTCTCCTGCCCCTCCCCTGCCCGTGCACTCTCTCTCCCTCAACAATAAAACATAAACATTTTAAACCACTACTCTCTTTGTTATTGTTGTCCTTAACTGCTCTGCTGGTTTTTGCTTTTACACAAAAGCTGGGGCACTGCACAAAAATTAACGCTGCCTGACATGACCACATTGCACCAACTCCATGCGTTAATTTATGTACCTCTCCTCTCTTCTCTTCTCTTCTCTAATGTCTTTCTTTCTGGCTTTATCTAATGAGTACTCAAGCTGACAGGTCTTCCCCAGTCCTGCTGGCTTCATTCTACATGCCTGTCCTCCCCCTGGAAGTCTTGCAGCCTTGGAGAAGATCAAGGGTCTGCCCTGCAGCTTCCCCCCAGTCCCTGCCAGCCTTCACCTGCTTGGTGCTCAGAGCTCAGGACTGTCTTGTCACTGAGTCACATGCTGCTCAACGGTACCTGTCAGCATATCTGCTTCAGCACCCAGGCGGACGGTAAACGCTTGCAGGGCGGGAAGAAGACCATGCCTCAAACTCTATTCATGTCCCACTCAGCACACAGCACTGCTCTGCACCCAGCATAAGCTCCGGCTCCTGCTGGGTAAGCCCATGTCCAAGGCCAACCAAATGCCTCTCAGGCAGCCCCCTAACTTGGATGTGCCGAGAATGCTTCAGGTGCAGCTGCCTTCAGAATCCCTCTAATATGCGGGGTAGACGTTAAGTTTGATCACAGAGGGTAACGAACGCCTCCCTCCTGGCATCAGATGCCCAAGACTGTTGCTCCTCCATGACAGGGACCATGCGTCATTTACTCTTGGGTCCTCGGTCAAGCCCACAGCTGGCACTCAGGGTATTCCCAAGAGATTGTCTCCAGGACCCAAGCTGCTCTGTGGTTTCCCTTTCTACTGGAACTCCCCAGCTCCTGGCCATCTGGCAGGTGGAAGGATACCCCATGACTATGCCTGCCCAAAGACAAACTGAACACTTACTTTCCATAATGAATTTGGCAACTTCCTGCCAAGTTGCACGACTTAGTGCTACAGATCACAAAGTCAAGCTCGCCACAACCCTTTCCTAACCAACCACCAGTCTCCAACCACATGGGCCTGCAGCCTTTAAAACAACTCTGGCCAGTCTCTGCCCTTCATGGCCCATTAAAAACTAGGTACCCAAGTGCCGCTTACTGCTTCTCGATCTCTTTTAAGTCATCCTTTCCCATCTTTTCCCTTCAAGTCTTGCCCCCCACCCAAGTGCAAGACCTCAAAAGATGCCCCCCATCTTCTGGCATCCGGCCTCTGATTCCCTTCCTACACCCTACATGTTACCATCACACGCCCACATGTTACCATCAGGCTTATTAAGTACTGTTTTCAACAGGTCCATCCCCTGCTCAAACAATAACTTTGCACTTTTAAGACCATCAAGTCTGTACTCCTCTGTTCCATGGACCCATAGTCATGCTCATATTCCAAGAACTGTGACTAACCTTCCTGCATCTCTCCTCCAAGAACATGTAACAGTCTCTGCGATCTCAAAAATCTTGGCAAAGGTCTCACCCCTGCTTATCCAAATCCCACCGATGCTCCAGAGCTCAGGGACAGCACAATTTGTCACATAAGCTTTCCCCAAAGTCCAGCCCCACGGGTCTCTCTTCTCCCTCACTGAACAGTCTCTAGCTGTCATACGCTGACTTCCTGTTGACTCATAAGCATCCTTTTCTATGGTGTAAGTCGGAACATCTGATGAGGAAGGCCAGATTCTTATTAGCCATGTAATCCTGCGCGAACCATGAAGAAGTCTGGCATCCCTCTAATACCTGCCAAGTGCACTTCTCTCCCATCATTCACAACAACCCTGCAGAGTTGAAGTCTCAGTAAGGAGATCTACTAAACGTCAGGTAATGAAGAAAGCAGACTCTTTTCGTGGAGTACTTTTCTTTACATCCTCTATTCAGCCACTCAGGAACTTCTCTGCTACAAAATTTTAGGTAACTGCACAAATGTAGGGATAGGGGAAGAGGACAGGAGACTGTTGGACATATCTGATGGCAAGGGCGCCGGTCCGAAGGGTGGCACACGAACACTAGGCCGCTGTCGGAATCAGTGGGGAGCAGAGAGAAGAACTGGGCAGTAGGGATGCAAGCAGGATCCACAGGGGTATACATGGACCATGTGGGCAAAGAATACTTCAAACCATAAAATCGGGGCTACCCTTCTTCCCAACGTTCACACCCATCGAAGCCGCCAGGACTGCCAGGGGCTCGCAGTAAAATCTCTTCCCACCAGAACTGGGACCCTGGGAGAGCGCCGGCCCAGGCCGACCCGCCCTTCCCCGCCCCTCCGGCCTGGGCCTTACCGATGGAGATTTCCTGCGCGAAGGCCAGCGAAATGAGCAGCAGGGGCAGCCCCACCGCGATGCACGTGACCATTTTATCCACTGCCAGCTCCAGCCGCAGCCCCTTGAACTTGGGCTCCGAGGGCTCCTTCAGCAAGAAATCCGAAAACACGTACTCCGTGGCCAGGTGGGCGATAGCCATGGCTGCGGCGCGCGGGTTCGGCCCCACCGGCGCAGGAGCGCAGTCCCGGGTACCGCCGACGTCTGGAGAGCTGGGAGGACTGCGCGGCGCCTTCTCTGTCACCTGCCGCGCCCGCGGCTTTCGCTTTCCCTTTGCCGGCTCCCGGGTTGCTCGAACGACCCACCAGCCTTTGTGTCACCAGGCGCCTGGCTCCCAGGAAGCCACAGCGCCGCCGCCGCACCTCGCGCAGGGCGCCCGGGCGCAGGAGCTCTCGCCTTGCCCGCCGCAGGCCCGCCCCCGATGCGCCTCCGGATGCGCGCGCC
>NC_043710.1:72984158-73064174 GCF_006229205.1 Suricata suricatta | reverse complement strand
CGCCCCCGATGCGCCTCCGGATGCGCGCGCCGCCTGCGCTCCGCGCCTCCCGGTGTTCGCAGGCGCTGGAACCTCTCTCCTGGTTCCCGCGACTCCTCCGCCGCGCTCCCGAGGCCGAAGCCGCCCTCCGGCCCGCCCGCGCGCTGCGCCGCGCTCTTCCGGAACTACCGGGGAGCCCGACAAGCAGGGGGCGTGGAGTTGCCGGAAACCGCGGTGACGCGAGCGGGCTGGGCGCGGCAGCCTGCCCGTGCCCCCCGGGATGCACCTCTGCAGAGGGATCTTCCCCGGAGCGGGCCCTCGGAGATGTTCGGCCCCTCTTGGCCTCATCCTCCCATCTTCCTGGACCGGGAGTTTTGAAATCGTTTCTGAAAGCGACCCCTCGCCCTATAGACAGGGCGGTCCCCCTTTACGCCCCATTCCCGACACTTCCACACGGTGGAATCAAGGACCTGCAAAGGCTTCAAAGGGCAACGGCTTCCATAAAAGCCAGTCGAGCAGTGCTTCCAGGGGCTGTGCCTTAAGTGGAGGCGCGAGATCCGTGGGGAGCCAGAGTCTCCAACTTCAATGATTGCTGCGCGCTCTGCGCTTTTCCTCGGGGGTGGGAGGCAACCCCAGGCTGTGTGGGGCTGGGGACAGCCGCTTCCGAACCACTTAAAGGAAGTGGAGCAAGAGATGCAGACGGAAAGAGGTGCTCTTGCGGGCAACGTTTGGAGCTGACGGCACCTTTATGCGAGAGGGCTCCTTGGGCTGGGCTGCCTTCTCTGCTCTGTGTGCCTGGGCGGGCCCATGCAGGCCTCCTGCGAGTGCCCTCAGGTCCCTCCAGCAGATCTCCACCCTGGCCTGCTCTTTGAGCACTCACCCAACAGTTTGCACAGCTCTGCACTTGGATGACTCACTGGGCTCCAGACTCCTCAAGGCCAGGACTGCAGTGTCCCCCTCCCCAACCCGCCCATTCCTCTTAACCGAAACTCGCAACTCCTGTCTTCCCCATCAGGCAGATGCACCACCATCCACCCCTACCACCAACCCAGAAACCTCGAGCACCGTCTCTCACCCCTCTTCCTCCAGCTGCTGTAACCAATTTCCAAAATCACTTGGCGCCTCTCTCCTAACTATAGAACATCTGATGGTTTTTCTCCACTTGCGTTGCCAGCACTGGGTTCCAGGCCACTGTCCTATCTCCTTACCACATTAGGAGTGTAGCCCGGAGGCGTGCGAGGCACTTTGCTCCCACAGCTGCCAGAGGGAACTTTTAAAAGCCCCAATCTGATCACGTCCCTCCCCTGCTTGAAGTGTACATTGTGTTTAGGATAAAATCCATATTTCTTAGCATGGCCACTGCCTGCCTCGCCAGACTTCACAATTTCGCCTTCAATTTTTCAAGTTGGCCAAGCCCCTGGCCTCCTCCAAGTCTTTCCCTGCCTGAGACACTTCCATTGTAGCCTCCTTGCTCGACCTTACGCACCCTCCTGATCTCAGCTGGATGTCATTGCCTTAGGAAAGTCTTCCCTGAGTAAATTGAACTAGATTAGGCCCTTTTTAATTTTATGTTCTTGTTATACTGGCACTACTGGTAACTCACTGTGGGCCTTGGAAAGTTAGTCCATCCTCCTGTGCCTCAGTTTTCTCATCTAAGGATTGTGACAAGGATCAAATGAGTTAACACATGTACAGTGCCAAGAACAGTGTCTGGCAACTGATGAATCCTATGTGAATATTCTCTGTTCTTCGTGCCCTCTATTTTTCCTTCTTTTTTTATGTTTTATTTATTTTTGAGAGAAAGAGCACAAGTGGGGGAGGGTCAGAGACAGGGGGACACAGAATCTGAAGCAGGCTCCAGGCTCTGAGCTGTCAGCACGGAGCCCAAATTGGAGCTCAAACCCACAAACTGCGAGATCATGACCTTGGCAAAAGTTGATGCTTAACTGACTGAGCCACCCACCCACCCCTATTTTCCCTTCTTAATGATAATCACAGTTACGGTTTAACAGTATTGGTTTAACCATTATTCGATTTACTGTTTGTGTCTGCTTTATTTATTTATTTATTGAGAAAGGGAGAAAGAGAGAGAGCAAGGGAGAGGGCAGAAGGAGAGAGAGAGAGAGGGAGAGAGAGAGAGAATCCTAAGCAGGTTCCACATACAGCTTGGAGCCCAATGCAGGGTTTGATCCCACAACCCTGCGATCATGACTTGAGCTGAAATCATGAGTCAGATGCTCAACTGACTGAGCCACCCAGGCATCCCCATGTCTCCCCTTTAGAAGGTAAGCTTAGCACAACACTCTCCAGCACTTAGCACAAGTAAGTGCCTGACACATTTGTGTGTGTTCTTTTTTGAAATAGTTTTATTTATTTTTTTGAGAGACAGAGACAGAGTGCAAGCAGGGGAGGGGCAGAGAGTGAGGAAGATACAGAATCCGAGGCAGGCTCTAGGCTCTGAGCTGTCAGCACAGAGCCCTATGTGGGGCTCGAACTCACAAACTTAAGATCATGACCTGAGCCAAAGTCAGCTGCTTAATCAGCTGACCTACCGAGGCGCTCCAACACATTTGTGTTTTAATGAGTATTTATTAAAGAAATGTCTGAAGGAACCTGAAAATGTTTCACCTTGAAATTTGTTTAAAAACAAGCGGCCCATTTTTCATTCATCTGTGCATATCCTCAAGGCATATATTGGACACCAGTGGTGGACCCCTTCTGAGCTGCATGGATGGAGAGGCATAGATGAAGTCGATGCATTCCATTTCCTCAAAGACCTCACAGTTTAGTAAGAGAAATAAGGCATGTGCACAATTAGCTGTAACAGAGGTTCGAAAGGGTAGATACTGTTGTGAAAAGTGGAATGAGCCACAGGGAGGAGGGGGCTGCGCAGCAAGAGGGGCCCCCGGAAGGATGAGTCTGCTTGTGGTGGCACAGCTGAGACAAGAGCCAGTGAGAGCGTGGATGCCTTGTCCCTTCTCTCCTTGTCAACATCTACATATCCAGCAGGCCAGAACGTCCCCTCTTCCAGAAGCCTTCCAGGATCCCCCAGTTATAGGGGATCCCTCCCTCCCTTAGCACTTTCTCTTGCTCCAACACTTAGCTCATTTTGCCTCATTGGAGGTCAAATCCCTCTGAAGATCTGGACGACATTTCAGCAGTTTTGTAAATTGCCTTGACCCTGGCAGGTTTTTTTTAATTTAGCAGGGAGTCCAAACACATTTGTGAAACTCACAAGAGGGGCAAGAAAGAGAACTTGTTATAGGACATGGGAAGTAGAGACCCTTGATCCTGGTAGAAGGAAGATGAAGGCAAGGGAGTCAATGATGAAGAAGTTGGGCCAGAGAAGGTAATCTGAACCTTTCTTTTCAGTGGACATTAGGGAGTTCTGGGAGGGGAGTAATATAAATAGAGTTAGGCTTTAAAAGGATTAATCTTCCAGCCACATGTAAGAGTGGATCGGAATGCAGAGCAGAGGTGGGGAGCCCAGGAGAAGCTGTTGCAATTTTCCATATGAGCTGTAGCAAGAATCCGAACTGGCACCCTGTCTTTGATAGAGGCGAACAACACAGAAGACGGCGATAGTGAAGGGGGCCAGATTTCTTACTGCAAACATCAGATCAGTCTGACTTGTGCCAAGTTTCTTCTGGAGGAGACCAGAAAGCAAGAGCCTGTGACCATCTCCTGGATTTGCCACTCACTTGTTGTGTGACCAAGCATATATCTCTGGAAATCTCTTAATTTCAGTTTCTTCACTTGTCAAATAGGGATCATACCATCTGCCCCATCCGGTTGCTCTGAGGATTACATGTGAAAACATAGGTAACAGTGCCTGCCACGCTGTGGGCTCTGAGCATTTGGTAGCTATCATTATCAATCTCAGAACGTTAAGGTGTATGCAACATTGCTTTATAAAATATAGACTTTAATTTTTAGAATAGCTTTACATTCACAGAAAAATTGAACAGATGATAGAGTTTCTCTATACCCCCACTCCTGGGTCCATTTCCCCCTCTTGTTAACATATTAGTATGCTGCATTAATATTAGTGAAAATCTAGTTTATTCCTATCTCCTTAATTTTTACCTAGTATCTTTTTTCTGTTCCAGGATCCCATCTAGGATACCACATTGTGTTTAGTTTTCATGTCTCCTTAGCTCCTCTGAGCTGTGATGGTTTCTTAGACTTCCCTTATTTTTGATGACCTTGTTCGTTTGTTTTTTTCTAATTGTAAGGTACATTTAGGGATTGAATGGCTTTCCATGTCCACCCTGCCCCCACCCCTGTGCAGTGGAGAACAGTGGAGATAGGAACTAACAAGGACAGGTATTTGCTTTAGAGACGGCAGTCAGGGGAGTTCACTGATGAGCTTGGAAAGGTAGGGAGGGGCATGAAGAGTATTCAAAGCATAGAAAGAAGCTTGTGCAAAGGTCCGGAGGAGGGAAGAACTAGCAGGGCATAAGACCTGGTAAAAGATCAGGGAAGAGTTGCAGATGAACTTGGAGAAGTGGGCACGGGCCAGATCAGGCTGGGCCTTAGACCAAGGTAAGGAGTTTGGATATCATTAAAAGTGAAATGGAAAGACATTGAAGGGTATTCACCAGGGAAGTGATGGATCAGATCTGGAAGAACACCACCGCAGCTGTGTGGAGCGGCTGGCAGGGACAAGAGTGAGAGTGAAGAGGCTGCTTAGGAGACTGCCATAGTGATCCTGCTTGAGCAGGATTTGTGGCCTGCAGCCCAAACACATTTTTAATTTATTAGCATAAAGATGGTCCTCAGATTCATGAAGATAGAAAAAAATAATGTCTGGAGAGGGCTATAACAAATTACCACAAACCTGATGGCTCAGATTTACTCTCTAACAGTTCTGGAGCCCTTAAATCCAAAATCATGCTCACTGGAACAGAACATGCCAGCAGGACCAAGCTCTCTCTGGAAGCTATGCGGGAGAATCTGTTCCCTCACCTTTCCCTGGTTTCAAAGCGGCGTTTGTTGGTTTGTGGCCCCTTTTTCTGTCTCCAATGCCAGCAGCATAGTGTCCTGCTTCAGTTGTCACATTGCCTTCTGATGTCAAATCTCTCTCTGCTTCCCTTTTAGAAGGACAGTGTGATTTTATTTATGACCAGTCTGGGGAGTCCGTCTCAGGATCCTTAACTTATTCATACCTGCAAAGTCCTTTTTGCCAGAGAAGGCAACACATGTTCAGTGATTAGAACATGAAATCTTTGGGGACATTATTCAGCCTACCCTAAAGGGCAAAAGAGAGAAGAGGACCCAGTGTCTGGCCCTGAGGCATGCTAACACTTGAGTTAGATGGGAGAGAAGGGACTAGCAAGAGCCTGAGAAGGAAGAACAATTGAAGAAGAAGAAAGGCTGGCGTGGGTTCATCTTGAAGAGCCAAGGGACTAGAGGGTGTTTAGAAGGAAGGAGCTGTCGACTGTTGCGGAGAGGCGGAGTGCAATAAAGATGGGGAAGAAGCCCCTGGAAATGGCATCATGGCTGTTACTTTGACAATTGCATATTGGGATGTGGGAGCAAGGCACACTGGATTGGAAGCCACTGGAATGAGTTGTGGAATGCAGGAGGTGAGGTGGTTACAGGTAGCAAGTTCTGCTCCGAGGGAACAGAGAAACTGGATTATGAATTTAAGGACAACAGCCCTGGTTTCTACGTTCAGTGGTGGGTACCACTGATGACTTCCTCCCAGAGAGAAATCAAAATACTGAGGGAATAAAGTCCTTGAAAAAGCAAGGATGATGAGGTCCAGAGCCAGGTAAGAGAGGAGCCCTGCCAGGAGCAAGGATGTGTCTTCCATTGTAACAGATGTATCTAAATGTAACTGATTTTCTCAAAGGACCCAGACAGAAAATGAAGTATGGCACATTTCAGGTAACAGTGTTTGCGGGGCGGGGGGGGGGTGTCCTACTATTTGTGGAGGTACATTGTTATTCTTGTTTCATTTCCTTTAGCAGGTATAACTAGGATAATTGCTAAATCTCTAAGAGATAGTTCTCTTTTAACCAATCCAGTAATCAGTAGTATTTAGTGGGGGAAAAAATGCAAATAGCCATTGTATAGTCTGTGAAACTTTATTAAAAAGAGGAATGGTGTGATCAAACTACTTTGTGGTTTTGTTTTCATTAAAAAAAAATAGACTAAGAGAAAAGGACAAAACAACTAAATGATTTGTAGTCTAGGTGAGTTATAAATAAGGCATTTATCATAATTATTATTATGAAATTATACAGCGTACACATGTATGAAAACTGTAGAGCATGTACTACAAAATCACATTATCAGTGGTTAGCAGGCTGGAATTCAAAATCCTTTGGGTACACTGTTTGACATGACATTTGAACAAACTATGAACAGAACTATTAGCATTCACATCTGTTTTATGTAAGACTATAGCTTCTATCAAATTACCCGTTTCCCCTCACCAAGATGAACATGAGAAAGTATGAAATATCCCTCCACCAGAGTATTTTTTAGGTCCTGCTCATTCACCTGGACATCCAAACGATCTGCTAAAGCAGATATACTGATATCACTCATCTGACACTGACATTGGCATCGCAGGGCATCGTGCCCTGAGCTAAGGGCAATTTCTCAGTCTAGTCATAAGCAAAGTTGCTTTTATCAATTTTAACCTACAGTCTAGGCATGCACACAGAGAGTATGGATTGCCTTGTAATGGGTTGAGTTTAGCTGTCTGATATTTTATTTATACATTTGAGCCTTTTTAGAAAACTGTAATGCGTATCTTCGAAGCTGATTTACTGATTTAAAAACTTGCCACTGGGATTCTCTTTTTCTAGCCTTTTTTTTTTTTCATCTTCCCACAAAGGGCTTTGTCTTTAAGAGGCATGGAATCAAGAATTTTGTGAGATCTCTTCTCCCAACCAGTCAGCTGCACTGATGAATTCTTTCTGGCGTTTTTCACACGGTGAGACTGTTTTTATTTCCTGGAAGATGCAGACACAGGCAGATCCCGCTAGGTGAATGGAAAATCAGACTCAAGGCTCAAGTCAAGACTCGCCTTCTGCAGTTTCCCTCCCTCGTGGAATCTCTCACTCCCCTTTTAGGGAGTCTCTGTCTCACCACGGGAGAACGAGAACATAGCCTGCGATTTTACAGCTTCCATCCCTCCATATTCTCAACTACAAGTACAAAGTCTCTAGATGACATTTGAAAAAAACAAAGTTGCAATGGAAACATTGTAAAAATATGTGAGATGTAAACATTAAAGTATCTCTATAGGTTTGCATAAAAACAGCAGCAATTGTTTTTTTTTTTAATCCTGATAACTTTGCCTTCAGTGGCCAATTGCACAGGCTGTTTCTGTTCAAGTGGAAAAGGCCAGGAGAGCTGGCAAAAGCCTCCAAAAATTTCATGTGGTCAAATTCTATCAGCAGATACTGATTTAGACATTTTCATGAACTCCTCAGAAAGTTACTTTCCCTGGAACAACTAAGGGAAGCATCTCACCTAACAGTGTTGAAAAACCAGTGCCATTCTGGTTAGATGTCTGAGGCCGTATAACTCTTTCCCAAAGTCATCCATTTGGAAACTTGGACGGTTAGCTGAGGACGCACTGTCTAATCTAAAAATTATGAAAAATGGAAAATACTAAGGATACCTTTCAGAGGTTTCCCCATTTCAGCAAACTCAGAGAACAGACTGTGTTTTCTCAGGCACGCTCACTGTTCTTTCTGTTTTTTATACCTGAGGCTTATTCACAGCCCATTAAAAAATAAATAAGTAAAAGCAAATTGCTTTGATTGTGTTCTGTAGGATCAGAGTCTGATCCAGGAAATAATGTAAACCTTTCTTGATGAACGATGCCTTGTCCAGTTTCCCCACCGAGGAAGACCAGCTGGTTCACAGAGCATCGGTGGGGAGTGCACAGGACTGGACTTGCTGGTACACAACGCGCTTCCTTGCCGAGTGCAGACTCAGGGAGAGAACCACCGTGGAGACCAGGAGGAGGAGTCCGACGATGCAGAGGACAACCAAGGCTGCTTTGGCTCCCCTGGGACCCAGATTCTTGCCAAAGAAATAGAGCTGTTCCTTGCCAGGCTCCTCTGTGAATAAGAAAAGTTGAGGTGTCAGTCCTCTGCCCTTCCCTAGGGAGTGAACACTGACCATTCACATGCAGGATTCGGGGAGGGTATCATTACCATTGGGGGGCACGGTGGGCGCTCCTCCAGATGGAGACTTGGTGGAGTAAGGGATCCTGTTGTCTGGACAAAGAAGACAAGGTGATTGTTTCATAAACAACAGAAGTAGATTCTTTTCATGACCTGAGTTATTTCAAGAGTTATTTCATTCTACCAGTGAGGATATGGTTTCATTTGTATCTGCAAGTCTTTCTGAAATTTTCTCTGTTCTACTTCATACCAGTACACATGCTGTTCTTACCCCAGCTGCCTTTCAAGCTCCTGCCCACCCATTAAGATCCATCTGCAGCATTACAGCCTCTAGAATGTTTGCTCATACCGCCAAACTATAAACCATTACCTCCTACTGCTGTCATTGAACCTGTCCTCTGTACTCTATTTTGGCATTTATCACTTTCAATTATAGCTACTATTTATATATCTGTTTCTTTTACTTGACTCTGAGCTCTTGGGAGGCTCTAGTGCCCCCTATTTTCAGGACCTACAGGAAGCCCAGTGCTATCACCCATAATCACTGACAGAAAACAGTACCTATGTTCCGAAGGACCGTGTAAGTTGTCTCCATGCCAGCGTGGATGTGGTCAGACACATGACAGTGTAACAGCCATGTCCCTGGGTGATCTGCAAACAGCTCAATGGTTTGGAATGTCCCAGGAAAGAGATCATAGACATCTTCTCGGTAAGATTTGTCTATCTGCAGAAAGAAGGTAATAAAAATAAGAGCAGAGACCAATAAAATTGAGAGTAGAAAAATAATAGAGATAAATCAAAGAAAGCAAAAGCTGGTTCTTTGAGCAGGTCAGTAAGATTGATAAACCTTGTGGTAACCAACTCCTGCAATGGCTCCCAAAGATCCCTGCCTCCTGCTGTTCATAACTTTTGTACGCCCCTTCTACATTGTATGAGAGTTGGTCTGTGAGACCACTGCATACTCCAGAAGTGATGGCATTCTACTTCCAAAAGACTTAGATGCTCTCTCTTGCTCCCTTCTCTTGGATCACGCAGCCTGGGGGAAGTCGGCCCCTATGCCATACCCACGTGGTGAGGAACTGAAACCTTCAGTCAACAGCCCCGTGAGAGAATTTGGAAGTAGATTCTCCAATCCCAGTCAAACCTGATGACTGCAACTCCAGCTGACATTTTGACTGCAGCCTCATGAGAAATGCTGAATCAGAACCAACCAGCTAACTACTCCCAGACTTCCGACCCAGAAAACTTGTGAGTTAGTGTTTGTTGTTTTAGGCCACTGAGTTTTGGAGTAATTTGTTTTACAGGTATAAATAACTAATACAACCCCATAGACAAAAGGACCATGAAAAAAAAAAACCAAACCACAGATTAAAAATACTAGGAATGAAAGAGGGGGCATCTCTAAGACCTTACAGACATTAAAAAGAATAATAAAGAAATATTATGAATATTATATTCACTGTCTGTGAATTCTACAACTTAGGTGGTATGGACAAATTCTTTAAGATGAAAACTGCCTAACAGCACTATTCAGATTACCTATTAAAGAAACACAAATTATATTAAGACTTTCCAACAAATTAAAATTCCAGGTCCAGATGGCTTCATTGGCAAATTCTGCCAAACATTTAAAGCAGAAATGATACCAATTCTAAACAAACTCTTCCAGAAAATAGAAGAGGATAGAGCACTTCTAACTAATTTTATGAGGCCAGCATTACCCTGATACCCAAATCATACAAACACTTTATGAGAAGAGAAAGCTACATCCAATATTCTTCATGAAAATAATGTAAAATCTATAAAAGAAACACTAGTAGGGGCACCTGGATAGCTCAGTCAGTTGAGCGTCCGACTTCTGCTCAGGTCATTATCTTATGGTTCATGGGTTTGAGCCCAGCTAGCTGACAACTAGCTCAGAGCCTGGAGCCTGCTTCTGATTCTGTGACTCCCTCTCTCTCTGACTCCCCCCTGCTCACGCTGTCTCTCTCTCTCTCTCTCAAAAATAAATAAAACATTTTAAAAAACACTAGCAATTTGAATCCACCAATATATAAAAAGGATAATAGATTATGACAATCCTGAAATTGAAAATTGGTTCAAAATTTGAAAATCAAGTCTCTGTAAACCACCAATGTACTGAAGAAAATCATTCACAGACTAAAGAAGAAAAATGTGAGCATCTCAATAAATGCAGAAAAGGCATTTAATAGAATTTAACATCTGTCATGATAAAAACCATCAGCAAACTAAGATTAGAAGGAAACTTCTTCCACTTATTAAACGGATCTATTAAAAAAAAGCCCTACAGATAACTTTATATTTAATGATGAATGACTTAATCCTTTTCCCCTTGTGACTAAGGCAAGGATATTAACTTTCACTAATCATATTTAACAGTAGTCTAGAGGTACTAGCCAGTACAATAAGGCAAGAAAAGAAATAAAAGGTATTCAGATGGGAAATGAAGAAATAAAACCATCTCTACTCACAGAAAACAAGATGTTTATGCAGGAAACCATCCCTCCAAAACCTACCAAAAAGCTACTAGAACTATTTAGCAAGGTTGTAAGATACAAGTTCAATTAAACAGAAATCAGTTATATTTCTATATATTGACAATGAACAATTAGAAATTGAAATAAAGACAATATCATTTATACTATCACCAAAACCTATGATATCACTAAGGTAATAATCCAACAAAATATATATAAGATCTGTATGCTGAAACTACAAAATATTGATGAAAGAAATAAAAGAAGATCTAAATAAATGAAGAGGTATGCCACGTTCATAAATTGGAAGACTCAATATTGTTAAGATATCAATTCTCAAGTCAATGTACAGATTCAATGCAACTCTAATCAAAATCATAGCAGGAGTTTTTAATAGAAATCAATAAGCTGTTTCTAAATTTTATATGGAAAGGCAAGGATCTAAAATAGCTAAAATAATCACCACCTGATTTCAAGACTTGCTATCGCTAAAGTAATGAAGACAGGGTGATATTCAAGAAAGCACAGGGACATAGGTCAATGTAACAGAATAGACAGCCCCAAAATAGACCCATGTATACAATCAATATGAGTTTGACACAGCGGCCTTTTCAATGAATGGTGATGGAATAATTGGATATCCATATGCAAAAATTAAGCCTTGAAACTTAAAATGGATCAGAGGTCTAAATATAAAGGCTAAACTATAAAACTGATAGAAGAAAATCCTTGTAACCTTGAGTTAAGCAAAGACTTCTCAAATATGACACCAAAAGCAGGATGCATAAGAGGAAAAAAAATGAACTTTACTTCATAAAAATTAAGAATTTATGTTCTTTTAGGTGCCTAGGTGGCTCAGTCAGTTAAGTGTCTGACTTGGGCTCACATCATGATCTGTTGGTTTGTGAGTTCGAGCCCTGCATTGGGCTCTGTTCTGACTCAGAGCCTACTTCGAATTCTGTGTCTCCCTCTCTCTCTGCCCCTCCTCTGCTATGCTCTCTCTTTCTTTCTCTCTCTTTCTTTCAAAAATAAACATTAAAACATTATGTCCTTTGAAGGATAACATTAAGGAAATAAGTAACAGATTGGAAGCAAATATTTGCAATTGCATAGCTGGTAAAGTATGTGTCTGTATAAATCCCTCAAACTCAACAATAAGGAAACAAACAATGAAATTAAAAATGGGCATAAAGTGTGGACACTTCACCAAAGAAAGTTTATGGATGGCAGATGGTAAATAACCACATGAAAAGATGTTCAATATCATTAGCCATTAGGAGAATGTAAATAAAACACAATGAGTTAACACTATTTACTTGACAGGATGGCAAAGAAAAAATAAATAAAAATGGAAGATACCAGGTGCAGACACGGATGTGCCACAGGTGATGCTCCATACTTTCCTAGTGGGAATGCAAACTGGCACTGCCTCTGTGGAAAATATTTTGGCAGTTTCTCATCAAGTTAAGCATACATGTATCATGTGGTCTAGCAATCCAACTCCAAGGTATTTTCTCAAGGGAAATGAAAACTTACGTTCACAGGAAAATATATACACAAATATTTATAAAGACTTTACTTGTAATAACCCCAAAGCAGAAAAGACTCAAATATCCCTTAATAGAGAAATAGGGAAATAGATTAATAAATCGCAGTATATTCATATACTGGGATACTACTCGGCAATCGACTAGAACAATTACTGATATACAAGAGATGAATGCAGTTCGAATGCCTATGCCAAGTGAAACAGGCCAGATTCAATATTCTATAGATGGCATGATTCCATTTATATGACATTTCCGAGAAGGCAGAATGATAGAGATGAAAATAAATCAGTCAGAAGTAGCTGACTCTAGAAAATGCAACAAGAACATTTTAGGAGGTGATGGAAATGTTCTATATTTTAAGTAGTACTGATTACACCACTGCATATGCTTTCCGAAACAGAACTGTACACTAAGTAGAGGAACTTTTACTCAATGTAAATTATACCTTAATTTTAAAACTATACACAGAATGAAAACTACTTGCATATGTGTATAGGATAATTTTTGCCATTTTATTAAATTTTTTAAACTTTTAATATATTTTTTAATATGTGAGTTGAAAAAGCCAAGTTCCGAAAAGCAGTATAGCCATTTGATATGTAAAACTATAATCATTATAGGCTAATATTTGGTATCTTAAACTATGTTAAATAAATATACGGAGGGGAAATATTAGATGTTTTATTAAATTTGCTATTTATTGCTATATAACTAGAAAAGGATCAATGCAGTTACTTCCACAGATTAGATGTGATGATTCTTTTCTTTCTTTCTTTTTTTTTTTAAAATGAATGTGGGTGTTGAGTTCACCATTTTCTTTTTTTTTTTTTAAATTTTATTTATTTTTGATACAGAGAGAGACAGAGCATGAGAGGGGGAGGGGCAGAGAGAGAAGGAGACACAGAACTGGAAGCAGGCGCCAGGCTCTGAGCTAGCCGTCAGCACAGAGCCCGATGCGGGGCTCGAACCCACGAACGTGAGATCTGACTTGAGCCGAAGCCGGAGGCTTAACCGACTGAGCCACCCAGGCGCCCCATGATGATTCTTTTCTATTCTACTTCCCTATAGATTTCACTAAGCACTTGGGATAACCCATTTATTTATTTATTTATTTATTTATTTATTTATTTATTTATTTTTGAGAGAGGGGGGCATAAATGAGCAAGGGGCAGAGAGACAGAGAGAATCCCACAAGGGGTAGAGAAAGAGTAGAGGGAGGAGAGATGGGGAGAGAGAGAGACAGAGACAGAGACAGAGACAGAGACAGAGAGAGAAGTGGAACTCAAGCTAACCCAAAGCAGGGCTCCTGCTTACCTGATGTGGGCTTGAGCTCACCCAATGTGGGGCTTCAGCTCAGGAACTGTGAAATCATGAGCTGAGCAGAACTCAGAAGCTTAACTGACTGAGCCATCCAGGCACCCCCGGGGATAATGGCATATTTAGACCTTATCTCTCAGATTCTGGTTCCTCAGGCCTAGGGTGGGGCCTGGCAATCTGTCTCTTGAATAGCTCCCCCGGTAATTCTGGACAGCCAGTACCACCCATCTAGCACAGCTTGATGCTAGAAAGGCAGAAGGCTACACATGGTCCAGCCCGGCTCAGTAGGGAAAAGAAAAGCACAGATAAAATTTTGAGGCCCAAGCTAGAGTCCAAAATATCTCCTTTACTGGATGGAATTATTCTGTTAACATAGAATGAAAGGGGGGGAATGACATAGAATGACATAGAAAAGAAAGGGGGGAAAAGGGAAAAAAAAGAAAAAAAGGAAGATTAAGAAATAGGGACAAATTACTATGGGTGCTTTCATATACAATAATAACAGCATAATCCAGAATGGTTAAAATTATCCCCATACAACGGATGAGGAAACTCCCCTATGGGACTCAGAGAGTGTTTTACAAGCACAATAAAATAAACGTACATATTAAGAAATATCTACCAGGAGAAGGGTATTGGAACATTATTCTATTTCGATCTCTAATATGAACCTCACAAGTCTTAGTGTCAAGTAACTCTTTTTTCACAGTGAAAAATTGAATCTTCTAGTTCAAAAAGTCTTCCCCAAAGCATATTCCTTATACTTACTTTGAAAAGAAAGCTCTCTGCATGATAATGGATGGTATGTATGTCAATTTCACTTCCCATTCCCAACAGATACCAGTTTGTCATTGTATCTTCGTTCATGATAAGACCATGAAGGTTCCCAAAAATCTTTCCATTGATAGCTAACAAGGTGAAAAAAATAATAACCTTCGATTAGTGGTCAGTACTTAATCTGGTTTTAGAAATGGTCCCAGATCTTTAGGTCACCAATATTTTCATTTACCTGATAAACATGTAACAATCTTACTCACACCAATGTTCCCACCATTCTAGACCCAGAATTCAGACTACTGAGAAATCCTTACAGAAGAAAGCCAGAAAAGAGAAGCAGTAGTTAATTTTTAAAAGCTTCATCTTGGGTAGCAGCGTGTGCTGTTTGGTTGGTTGGTTGGTTGGCATTATTCTCTTTATGGGGTGGGTTAGAGGCTTATTTGTGAGGCAGCCATTATTTGTACCACTCTATAGACAAGTGAACTAAAACACAGAGAATCAAGTTTATATAAATCAAAATTGAATGAATTAAGAGCTATTTCCTTAATACTTCACTTTCTGATAACTAGTTTGGGACAAGTTCCTAAGAATGCCTGAATTTCGAAAAGAAGGAAAGCTTCACATGGGCTGAGCCCATGACCTAACAATAACCAAAGCAAACTCAAGCTGGGTTGACATGATAGAAACTTTCACTCTTTCTAACTTTTTATTTTGTGCACCATGACACAAGCAAATGAGTTACATTTATTAAAAATAGAGAGCATACTAAGAAATTTGGGGGAATGCGAAGCAAAACTATAGGGGAAAGAGTAGCTGAAGCAGAAATCAGCCTACTATATTCTAATCAATATTAGTAATTAACTGATTTTGGGATCTTAGGTGAGCCCTATCTTTTTGTATACTTTTGGTCAGAGGTAGATCTTGGTGAGAGAGTGTGGATGTATCAACATACCACTCTCTCTTAAAAAACAACAACAATAACAACAACAAAACTTCCAGGGTACCTGGGTGGCTCAGTTGGTTAAGTGTCTGACCCCGGTTCAGGTCATGATCTCTTGTGAGTTTGAGCCCCTCATAGGGCTTTGTGCTGACAGCCCAGAGCCTGGAACCTGCTTCAGATTCTGTGTCTCTCTCTCTCTCTGCCCTTCCCTCACTCATGTTCTGTCTGTCTGTCTGTCTCTCTCTCTCTTTCTCAAAAAATAAATATTAAAAAAATAAAAAATACTACCTTAAGTTACATAGAATTAAATAAACAACATAGACACTTTAAAACAGAACCTTGATGATGGTGCTTCATGTCCCAGCCCTTAAACTGGCTGGCAGTCAACCAGTGGTTTAGCTCATTCCCTCTGTAGGACTTTCCTCAGTGTAGGTGCCTCTGGGAATGGGAAAGGTTCAGAGGAGGAGGCTGGGGACTTCCTACAGTTACAGGAATTTCTATGAGTTTATCTCAGCAAGGGTTTCTTTTTAAACTTCTGATATACCATGCATTTTGTTGCTTTCTTCAAAATCGTCAGTGCACTTAAAATCTCGTGGATCTTTGTTGAGATACTTCTTAATATTGTCATCCAGATACCAGGATTCATTCTCATTAAATACCAAAAACAGGAGAGCAAATTCATAATCAATATCGCTTCTTCTTCCCTTTTCATTCAATACTCCTTCTCTGCAAATAATCAAAGGACCCATCAAACCGCTATATGTATCCTGAAAGAAAAATAAGCTGAATTAGAAGAGCCTTTAAATAGTTTAACAATATAGATTGAGTGCTTGTAAGAAAGTCATTGTGAAAAAAATATTTGCCACAAAATAAGAATTAAGAAGCCCTGAGTGTTCCTGAAGATGAGCTCCCGAGTGACCTCTTTGAGGGCTGAAGCTTTGTCCCTCCATTATCACTGAGTCTCTAGAGCAGAGTCAGTGCCTAGTACATTGAAGGTACTCAAATAATTATTGAATAAATGAATTCTTATATCTATTTTCTTGTTTGCTTTTCAAGCGAGACTACATGCAGATGCTTATATTCCACTTTCTATGGGTAAAAGTGAACAGGATAATTAGAAAATTACACGGGACCATCGACGACCTCCACGTCAAATTGTTCAACCCCTAAGCTTTCTTTTGAAGGAAGACTCCCACATGCCCAACTGCCTATTTAGATATTCCATCTGGATGTACTTTCTGCAACAATTCAATCTGTTGAGCATTTTTAAGGTGGATTTTATTATTTCCTTCAAATCACTTCCTTCTCCGGAACTCTTTATTTCTGTTGATAGCACTGTGCTATTTCCCGTCATCTAGGTGAGAAAACTTAATTTCAGTGTTTAATTCTTCCTTTTTCCTCACGTTGTCCCATCTTGTTTGCTATCAAATCTTATGTTTCTTTTCCCTTAATGATGCCTCTCCCTTCTGTGACTTTCTTTCCATTCCATCTGCCATCCATCTAGTGTAGGATCTTAACGTCTTATGCTGGATTAGCAATCAGTGGAGCATGCCACCTTCTGGCACATCTGCTTATTTTATGTCTTAAAACTATGGTCTTAGGGGCACCTGGGTGGCTCAGTCAGTTAAGCTGCTGACTTCGGCTCAGGTCAGATCTCACGTTTGTGGGTTCGAGCCCTGCGTCAGGCTCTGTGCTGACAGCTAGCTCAGAGCCTGGAGCCTGCTTCTGGTTCTGTGTCTCCTTCTCTCTCTTACCCTCCCCATCTCATGCTCTGTCTCTCTCTGTATCAAAAATAGATAAAACATTAAAAATAATAATAACTATGGTCTCAGAAATTACAAATATTACCAAAATGACAAAATCTAATTAAAGACAACTTAGAATTATGATGGCCATTATAGGGAATATTCCAGTGAGACGAAATAATTTATTTAAGAAGTTCACTTAAAAACAAGGATTTCTAAAAAGCAAACAGAAGGAGATATTTATTTTATTTGGTGTGCAAGAGCTTCCAAAAGGCTTCAAGATTCCAAAATAACTTCATTAAAAGTTTCCTGGCAAGGGGTACCTGGGTGGCTTGATCAGTTAAGTGTCCTACTTCAGCTCAGGTCATGATCTCATGGTTCATGAGTTCAAGCCCTGCATTGGGCTTGACAGTTCAGAGCCTGGAGCCTGCTTCAGATTTCAGATTCTCTCTCTCTCTCTCTCTCTCCCTCTGTCTCTCCCCACTCATACTCTGTCTCTTCTCAAAAATAAAGAAAACATTTAAAAAATTTTCCTTGCAAAAGGCCAATGAGAAATTAAAGATACAAAAGGTATCTAAAGCATTACTTACACCTTCCTCATTATACCCTCCTAGGAGTTCATCATCAAAACCCTGACCCAGAACTGATGACTCATTTGTAATCAACTGGAACATTAGAAGAAAGACTGTCCTCAAAGGTTTTTTGTAAAACCTTCAATATCAACTCAAATGCCCCATACCTACCTTCAAAGGAAGGTCCCCCATTACGGCCCCTCCCAGAGCTGACAAGACTGTAATAGATTTTCTGGTAAACTGCTATGTTTTTCCCTTAGAAAGCCCAGGGAAAATTAAAATTAATGAAAAACCTTGCCAAATTCTAGTAGATACTGAAGCCTGCAGACGGGATCCTGAAGAAACTGGCAGAAGCTAGAGAAGGGTAAGAATTCTTACCAGAGTCAGGTCTCCTCAAGCTGTCTGTAGTGTCCAGTCAAGAGAGGAAAATAAAACTTCGTGTTGTCCTTTCCTTTCCAAATCTATACCTGTTGGTTATTGATCATGTCTATGCTGGGGATAGCTGTTGCCTTCTTGCTTGTCTTGTTTCGTGCCCTAAGAACTTAACTTGGCTTTCTGCCTGACTGGGACATGCAGGTTGCCATTTCCTTCTGCTGGCTCTCTTTGGGTATGACTTTGGATCTTGGAAAGGTAGTATCCTTATACCCTCTTCAGAGACTGCTCTTAAATCCATGGAAAGCTCAATACAGCCAGAAATATTTCCTTGGCCAATAAATGAAAGATACTTATAAAAAACTTTTAACTAGCTCTGTGGCCAGAAGTTGGCCAAATTGGAAGCTGATATTCAGACCCTGATAGAAACTTTTTTAATAATTTATTGTCAAGTTGGTTTCCATATAACATCCAGTGCTCTTCTCCACAAGTGCCCTCCTCCATGACCATCATCCCCCTTCCCCTCTCCCCCTCCCCCTTCAGTTCTCAGTTTGTTCTCAATATTCAAAAGTCTCTCATGATTTGCCTCACTCCCTCTCCCTAACTCTTCCCCACCCTCCCCCTCCCCATGGTCCTCTCTTAAGTTTCTCCTGTTACACCTATGAGTGAAAACATATGGTATCTGTCCTTCTCCGCCTGACTTATTTCAATTAGCATGACACCCTCAAGTTCCATCCATGTTGCCACGAATGACCAGATTTCATTCTTTCTCATTGCCATGTAGTACTCCATTGTATATATAAACCACATAGAAACTTTATTATACCTGCTTCCCTAAGCAAAAAATGAAAGTATGTATCCAGAGTGAAATTAAAATATCTCAAGCATTTGTAGCAGGATTTACTCAAACATTACAGAGATAAACAGCTCTAAATCTACAACAGAGAAATCTTTTGATGTTCCTCTTAGTTGGAAATTGAAGATAATGAGGTGGGTAGATCAGTTGGAAATTAAAGATAATGAGATTAGGTGGGTAGATCAGCCCCTTGGAATCATTTAACTAAAGCCCAATTCTTTGAAAACTACCCTTATCTTACAAGTCTTGACAAAACCAAAAATGTAGCTCTAGAAACAATTCAAAATTCACCTATTCAATTTATCAATCACCAAAACTTTCCCTATTTATCTCAGGAGGCTTGTAAATATTGTAAAAATTTTGGCCTTAACAAATGGAAGATTTTTGGAAGAGCTTTCATTTTACTCTGTGCCTTTAAGATGTAAGTATTCTACCTGGTCTTTTCCAGGAATTCTTACCTAGCTATCTCTTTGAAATACAAACTTCATGAAGGTAATTCCTATCAGAAGAAAAAGAAGGAAGTGGAGAATTTCTTTAGAACTTAGGCAAATGAAAAATCTTAAGTGTCTTCTTCATAAATATTAATAAAAAGCCTTGGCCATCTAAATAAGTAACCTGGACTTTTTTCATCTACCAGAAACACAATTTGGATCCAACTTTTTTTTTTTATAACTAGTGAATTTTGTATTATTGTGCTTGATTCTTAGCTAAAATTTTAGAAGAGAATCTGTAAGATTTCTGTTTATATCTGTGTGTGCGTGTGTGTGTGTGTGTGTGTGTGTGTGTGTTAGATGTGTGGCATTTTCTACCTGCAGATGGTATTGCTAAAATAAACTTGTAAAAGAGCTCTATTTAATTGTCTTAAAGAAAACTAAGTGCCTATATGAATTAAGTATTTATAAAGTTCTCAAAAATATAATAGAAACTAACCCTAATAATTTTTGGGTTCACATGATCTGGAAAAAGATTCAGTATTAAGCTAACTGAAGTTTGATGGCTTAATTAAAATGTACATGTCTTTAAAATTATTAACATTAAATAATGCAGACCTATAACTTTTATTCTACCTGCGTTTATTAGTTAAACAAGTCCATATTACCTCTATCAAAATTTTTGTCAGTAAGAAAAACAACTTTTATGATGAATTTTCACAAGTAATCTGAACATAGTAGATGTAACCGGAATTAGAGTTTTTAGGTGAACATTTTTTGATGTTTAAAGTTTTTATTTAAATTCTAATCGTTAACATATAGAGTAATATTAGTTTCAGGAGTATAATTTAGTGATTCATCACTTGAATATAAAATTCAGTGCTTATCACAAGTGCTTCTTAATACTCAGCATCCATTTAGCCCACCCCCCACCCAGATCCCTCCATCAACCCTGTTTGTTCTCTATAGTTAAAGAGTCTTTTATAGTTTGCCTCCCTCACTTTTTTCCCTTTCCTATGCTCATCTGTTTGTTTCCTAAATTCCACATATGAGTAAAATCATATGCTATTTGTCTTTCTCTGACTTATTTTGCTTTGCATAATACTCTCTAGTTCCATCCACATCATTGCAAATGACATTTCATTCTTTTTTATAGCTGAGTAATATTCTGGTGTGTGTGTGTGTGTGTGTGTGTGTGTGTGTGTGTGTGTGTGTATCTATTTCACATCTCCTTTAACCATCCATCAGTTGATAGGCACTTGGGCTCTTTCCATAATTTGGTTATTATTGATAATGCTGCTATAAATATCAGGGTGCATGTGCTCCTTTGAATCAGCATTTTTGTATCCTTTGAGTAAATACCTAGTAGTGCAATTGCTGGGTCATTGGGTAGTTCTATTTTTAACTTTTTGAGGAACCTCCATACTGTTTTCCAGAGTGGCTGCACCAGTTTGCTTTCTCACTAACAATGCAAGAGGGTTCCTCTTTCTCTGCATCCTTGCCAACATCTGTTGTTTCCTGTGTCCTTTATGTTATCCATTCCGACAGGTGTAAGATGTGAGGTGGTATCTTAACATGGTTTTGATATGTATATCTCCGATGGTGAGTGATGTTGAGCATCTTTTCATGCACCTTTAGCCATCTATATGTCTTCTTTGGAAAAGAGTCTATTCATGTCTTCTGACCATTTATTAACTGGGTTTTTGGGTGTTTTTTGAGTGTTGAGTTTGCTAAGTTCTTTATAGATTTTGAATACTCATCCTTTATCAGATATGTCATTTGCAAATATCTTCTCCCATAACATAGGTTGCCTTTTTAGTTTTGGTGTTGTTTCCTTCCCTGTGCTGAAGCTTTTTATCTTGATGAAGTCCCAATAGTTCATTTTTGCTTTTGTTTCTCTTGCCTCTGGCAACGTGTCTCGTCAGAAGTTGCTACCGCAACAGGGTCAGAGAGGTTGCTGCCGGTGTTCTCCTCTAGGATTTTGATGGCTTCCTGTCTCATGTTTAGGTCTTTCATCCATTTTGAATTTATTTTTGTGTACAGTAAAAGAAAGTGGTCCAGTTTCATTCTTCCTGCATGTTGCTGTCCACTTTCCCCCACACCATTTGTTGAAGAGATTGTCTTTTTTCCATTGGATATTCTTTCCTGCTTTGTCAAAGATGAGTTGACCATAGGGTTGTGGGTCATTTTTGGGTTTTCTATTCTGTTCCACTGATCTATGTGTCTGTTTTTGTGCTGCTACCATGACTACAGCCTTGTAACATAGCTTGAAGTCTGGAATTGTGCTACCTCTAGATTTGCTTTTCTGTTTCAAGATTACTTTGGCTATTCAGGGTCTTTTATGGTTCTATACAGATTTTAGGATTGTTTGTTCTAGCTCTGTGAAAAATGCTGGTAGTATTTAGGTGAACTCTAGCAATAATTGTATTTTATGGTATGTCGACTGAAATAGTCTCCCCACATCTTTTTGATAACTTAGAGCCTTATTTTGCTAAGTAAAATGAAATGATGAATATTAATTTAATACCTATATCATTTTCAAAATAAATAAAATCCTAAGATGCTAATTACTGAGTATGGGTTTACCTACTTTTTGTACTTCTTATTACCATGAAACTTAAGATATTTGAGTCTATATAAGTAAACAAATTTTATGCCCTATTGACAAGGAAGAATGTATTTCTACAAATTATGAAATGTATTTATAAATTTGTCAAACCACAGAATACTAATGTAAAAGCTAATACTTATTTACTTTTTTATTTTCACTAGAAATTAAGGTGTTTAATGGCTAAAAATTCAATATATGTAAGCTAATAGAAACAATAAAAAAAACAACTTTGTTTACAAAGAAACTAGGCTGTGTGTTTTTGGTAAAAAAAAAAAGATTTAAGAAATGGAGATGCATTTTTGTTCAGGGAAAAGAAACTAATTTTGTCCTAAAATGAGGCTGGTTATCAGAATAAGGAAGAGAAAAAACAAAGGACAAAATTTGGATTTAAAAAAGGAAGCTATAGAAGGTTTGTAGAAGGAAATCTTGGGAACTAAATTTTATGTGAGTCAAGTTGTCTAAGACTGTAATAAACTTATGTAAAAGACATTTTAATATCAAAAGTACACTGATATATGGATAATGCTGGCCTTGTAGAATGAATTTGAAAGTTCTCCTTCCTCTTCTATTTTTGGAATAATTTAAGAAAACTACATGTTAAGTCTTCTTTAAGTGTATCATATAACTCACCTGTGAAGCCATTTGGTTCTGGACTTTTGTTTTGGACAGTTTTTTGATTACCAATAAAATTTTGTTACTAGTGATTGGTCTGGTAGAATTTTCTATTTTTTTCCTGATTCAGTTTTGGAAGATTATATGTTTCTAGGAATTTATCCATTTCTCCTAGGTTGTCCAATTTGCTGGCATACAATTTTTTATAATATTCTCCTATAATACTTTGTATTTCTGTAGTGTCAGATGTTAATTCTTCTTTTTCATTTTGGATTTTATTTGAGTCCTCTCTCTCTTTTTTTTATTCTTAATGTGTCTGGCTAAGGATTTATCAATTTTTTTGATCTTTTCAAAGAACCAACTCCAGGTTTCATTGATCTCTATTTTCTATTTGTGTGTGTGTATATGTGTGTGTGTGTGTGTGTGTGTGTGTGTGTGTGTGTGTATTTCACTTATTTCTGCTCTGATCTTTATTATTTTCTTTCTTCTACTAGTGTTGGGTTTTGTTTATTCTTCTTTTTCTAGCTCGTTGAGGTGTAAGACTAGATTATTTCAAATTTTTCTTGTTTCTTGAGGTTATTGATATAAACTTCCTTTTTGAAACTGCCATGGCTACATCCCAAAGGTCTGGGGCCATTGTATTTTTATTTTCATTTGTCTCTATCTATATTTTGCATTTCTTCTTTGACTTCTTGGTTGACCCATTTATTGTTTAGTAGTATGTTGTTTAGCCTCCATGTAATTGTGTTCTTTCCAAGTTTAATTTTTTCTTGTAATGGACTTCTATTTTCATACAACTGTGGTCAGAAAAAAAAATGCTTGATATATGCTTTCAGTCTGAAATTTATTGAGATATGTTTAGTGACCTAATATGTGATCTGCCCTGGGGAATGTTCCATGTGCACTTGAAAAGAAAAGAATATGTACTCTGCTACTTGGAGATAGAATGTTCCGGACATATCTGTTAGATCTAGTCCAATGTGTTGTTCAAAGTTACTGCTTCCTTGTTGATATTCTGTCTGGATAACCTATCCATTGATACAAGTGGGGTATTACAGTCCCTTACTATCATTGAATTATGTCAATTTCTCCTTTTATGTCTGTTGCTTTATTTATTTAGGTACTCTATCTTGGGTGTATAGAGATTTACAATTGCTTTATTCTCTTGTTGGATTATTTTTTTAATCATTGGGTAATGACCTTATTTGCCTCTTGCTACAGTCTTTCTTTTAAAGTCTATACATTTGACATAAATATTGCTACCCTGCCTTTTTTTTTACTTCGATTTGCATGGTATATGTTTTTTCTAGCTCTTTACTTTCAGTCTGTATGTGCCTCTAGGTGTAAAGTAAATCTCTCTCTTATTTTTTATCCATGCAGTCACCCTATATCTTTTCATTGAAGTAATTATTGATAGGTATGTACCTATTGCCCTTTCGTTACTTGTTTTCTGGTTATTTAGTAGTTCTCTATTATTTCTTCTCTTGTTCTTTTCCCTTGAAGTTTGATGGTTTTCTTTAGAGTTGTGCTTGGGTTCCTTTCTCTTTATTTTTTGTGTATCTATTATAGGATTTTGATTTGTGGTTACCGTTAGATTTACATACAACATCTTATGTGTATAACAATTTATATTAAGTTGATGGTTGCTTAAGTTCAAACATATTCTAAAAACATTAAATTTTTACTTCCTTCCACATTTTATGTATATGATCTATTTTACATCTTTTTATGTTTCCCTTGACTGATTTTTATAGATATAATTGATTTTACTACTTCTGCATTTTAACCTTCAGACTGGCTTATAAGTGATGAATCTACTACCTATAATATATGTTTGCTTTTACGTGTGAAATTCTTTCCTTTCATAATTTTTTTATTTCTAGTTATGGCCTTTTCTTTTCACTCACAGAATTTCCTTTAACATTGCTCCTAAGGCTGGTTTAATGGTGATAAACTTCTTAACTTTTCTTTGTCTCGGAAATACTTTATTTCTCCTTCTATTGTGCATGATAATCTTGTTCAGTAGTGTGTTCTTAGTTGCAGATTTTTTCCCTTTGATTATATATCATGCCACTCCCTTCTGGAAAGTTTAAGCTGAAAAATCATCTGATAGCCATATAGGGCTTCCCATGTATATAACTCTTTTCTTTTCTCTTGCTGCTTTTAAAATTCTCTCTTTATCATCACTTTTGCCATTTTAATTATTATGTGTATTGGTATGGGCCTTCTTGGGTTAATCTTATTAGAGGTGCTCTGTGTTTCCTGGTTCAGGATGTCTGCTTCCTTTCCCAGATTTGGGAATTTTTTAGCTATTATTTCTTCCAATAAGTTTTCTCCTCCCCATTCTCTTCTCTGGAATCTCTATATTGTGAATGGTACTATGCTTGATGTTGTCGCTGGGTTCCCTTAAACTATCCTCATTTTTTATTATTCTTTTTATTTATTTTTTATTTTTCTGCTTGATTGTTTTCATTACCCTGTCTTCCAGATCACTAATCCATTCTTCTGCATCTTATAGTGTGCTGCTGATTCTCTGTAGTATATTTCCTTTTATTTAAGTTATTGAATTTTTCATGTCTGACTGTTTCATTTTTGTATTTTCTATCTCTTTGTTGAAGTGTTCATTGAGTTCATCCACTCTTAAGTCCAGTATCTTTAGGACCATTGGTTTGAATTATTTATTAAGCATGTTGCTTATCTCCATTTCATTTAGCTTTTTTGCTATAATTGTGTCTATTCTTTCATTTGTCCCTTCATGTTGTCTAACTCTCTTTGTGCCTATGTATTGGGAGAGGTCATCCACATCTTCTGCTCTTGAAAATGGTGGCCTTTGTAAAAGAGGTCCTGTGGTGCCTTGTAACACACTGTCCTCTCAAAGCCAGAACCATGTGATACAGGGAAGTTTCATATGTGAGTTGTGTGCTTCCTATGGTTGAGGCAGAGACATGTTTACCTTCGGTGCAGTGAGCTGCACTGGATGCACAGGGCAGAATTTGGTCCTTGTGCTATTAAGGAGCCTGAAACTGCCATGGGCTTGTATGTAGGCAAGGTCGTTATGTCACCCTGATACCAAAACCACACAAAGACACTACAAAACCAAACCAAGCCAAAACAAAGCCCAAAAACCAAATTGATAAAGAAGTAAACTTGTCACTATTTGCATACACACACACACACACACACACACACACGCGCGCGCGCGCGCGCTTACATAGGAAACCTAAAGACTCCACCAAAGAACTATTAGAACTGATAAATGAATTCAGCAACATTGCAGAATACAAGATTAACATATAGAAATCTGTTGCATTTCTATACACTAGTAATGAAGCAGCAGAAAGAGAAATCGAGAAAACAATTCCATTTACAACTGCACCAAAAAGAGTAAAATATTTAGGAATAAACTTAACCAAGGAGATTAAGACCTATACTCTGAAAACTATAAAACATTGACAAAAGAAACTGAATATGACACAAACAAGGGGAAAGGTATTCCATGTTTGTGGGTTGGAAGAACCAATATTGTTAAAATGTTCATATTACCCATAGCAATCTACAAATTCAAGGCAATCTCTATCAAAACACCAACAGATTTTTTACAGAACTAGAACAAATAGCACTAAACTTCATATATAACCACAAAAGACTGCAAATTGTCAAAACAATGTTGAGAAAGAAGATCTGGTATCAACAATACCAGATTTCATGATATACTACAAAGCTTTAGTAACAAATATAATATGGTACTGACACACAAATAGACACATAAATCAATAGAATAGAATAGAGATACTAGACATAAACCCATGATTAGATATATGGTCAGTTAATCTATGACAAAGGAGGCAAAAATAAGCAATGGGGAAAATACAGTGTCTTCAATAAATGGTGCTGGGAAAACTGGACCACCACATGCAAAAGAATGGAACCACTTTCTTACACCATACACAAAAATGAACTGAAATGGATTAAAGACCTAAATGTGAGACCTGAAACCATAAAACTTCTAGAAGAAAACAGGGTAGGACTAGCTCTTTCTCTCTCTCACTCTCTTTCTGTCTCTGTCTCTGTCTCTCTTAGTAAGAATCTCTTTGATATCAGTTTTGGTAACTTTTTCTAGATATGTCTCCTCAGGCAAGGGGGATAAAGGCAAAAAATAAACAATTGGATTATACCAAAATAAAAACCTTTTGCACAATGAATGAAACCAGTCACAAAATGAAAAGGCAACTCCATAAGTGGGAAAAGATACTTGCAAATGATTTTTAAATAAAGAGTTATTATTAAAAATAGATAAAGAACTTATACAACTCAACACCCAAGAAATTTTTCCAAATTTAAAAATGAGTAGAGGATTTGAGTAGACATTTTTCCAAAGAAGATATACAGATGGTCTACAGACACATGAAAAGATGCTCAAAATCAGTATTCGTTACAGAACTGCAAATTAAGACCACAAGGAGGGGCATATCTGGGTGGCTCAGTCAGTTAGCATCCACCTTCTACTCAGCTCATGATCTTGTGGTTCATGGGTTTGAGCCCCATGTCATGCTTTGTGCTGACAGCTCGGAGCCTCAAGCCTGCTTCGGATTCTATGTCTCCCTCTCTCTGCCCCTCCCGTGCTTGTACTCTCTCTCTCTCTCAAAAATAAACATTAAAAAAAAAACTCACAATGAGATAACACCTTACAATTGTCAGAATGGCTAGAATCAAAAAGATAAGAAAAATAGCAAGAGTTGGTGAGGATGTGGAGAAAAAGGAACCCTCTTGCACTGATGGTGGGAATATAAATTTCCACAGAGGCTGTGGAAAAAAGTAAGGAGGTTCCTCAAAAACTTAAATATAGAAAACCCATATGATCCATTAATTTCACATCTGGGTAATACCCAAGTAAATTACAAACTAATTTGAAAAGATATATATATTCTTACATTTATTGCAGCATATTCACAATAGTTAAGATATGGAAGCAAATGAAGAAAACAATGGAATAATACTTCGCCTGTATAAAGAACCTGTGAGACCATGCCATTTATGACAATGTGGATGGCCTTAGACGATACTAGGCTGAATAAAATAAATCAAAGAAATTAAAATGCCATTTGATTTCATTTATATGTAGAACTTAAAAAGTAAAACAAATGAATAAAGAAACAAAGAACAAACAAAACCAAGACTCTTAACTCCAGAGAACAAACTAGTGGTTGCCAGAGAGATCGTGGGTGGGTGGATGGATGAAATAAAGGGGATTATGCGGTACAAACTTCCAGTTATAAAATAAATAAGTCTAGGCGATGAAAAGTACACCATAGGAAATATGGTCAATAATATTGTAATAATATTGTATGGTGACAGATAGTGACTAATATTTATTGTGGTGAGCACTAAGTAATATATAGAATTGTTGAGTCAATATGTTGTACCCTGAAAGGAGTATGTTAATTATAATTTTTTTAAAAGTACACTGGTATAAAGTTAGAATTTGCTTTCCTCTCTGTTAAAGTGATAAAATTTTCTTGGATTATTGATACACTCTTGATAAGAGATAATAAAAAACAGGTGTATAATTTTTTTTACCCAGATTAAATATTCTGCTTAGAAAACAAAGATTCTATTTTATCAAAATAATTTTCTGTGTTTCAGGGTGTCTTTATCAAGTCTTTTATTACTTAAAAGAACTGAATCTTCCCTATTAGAAGAGCTAAGATTTTTTTTAGAACTCTTTATCCTTCTGTATTTGTGTCTTTAACCCTCACCATTTAACCCTGTGAAGTCGTTGTCACTATGGTTAAGTGGATAACTATTTATTGTTTCACAGAGATCTATGATCCTCTTTGACCAAGTGTTTTTAGACCTTTTGATATTTTTGAGAAACTTCCCAAAAATCCAATTCTAAATTAGCCTTTTTGACCCTGAACCAATTTTGAAATATTTTAAGAGGGTCCTGGAACATATTAAAAGATTTGTCTCTCTCCTTATTGAAAGAGAAATGTTAAAGTAATGAAGTGTATTTGATAGGTTAAATTATATCGGGAACATTGTGAAATAATAAGTAATATTAAGCCTTCTTTATATTATATCTGTACATATATATATCATAAATGTTCAAGAAATTGCATAAAATTCCTAGAAATTGATATATCCTACTATAATTTTATCAGTCATAATTCCAGGTATTATTTTAAAATGTTGTATGTTACAGAAATAACCAAACTTCCTTGTGAATTCCATTATAATAATCTCTCATTGGATCTTTAACCGTGGGCAATTTTGAAGACTTTTACCATTCACTGAGAGTTATTATTTACTCTGATATTTTTGTAGGAGTGAGACTCATGGAAAAGGCCTTATCAAGTGCTCCTTAGCACTTGGAAAACTAGATCTTGAGTACACATCGCAAAGCTGAAAAAGGCTCCACCACCTGACATCTGTTGGTGTACACATGTTGGAGATTTCCAAATCAGATAGATCAGGAAAGAAATAGACTACATTGTGAAAGACTGCTTCCATCCAAGATGCCACACCAAAGCTTCATACTTTAACTAAACACAAAACCCTTTCTTCTTCTATTTCTTTCCTATACTCTGGCATTGGCCTGGAAAGATAACACCATCATCCATATCTCTCAGGCCCTTGCTAAGTAAGGGGATGGGGGGTAACCTTTCAGACTGCTAGATTTGTCGTCAAAATCCATGATGCTAAAGACCCTGTGGTCCTCCCTCCAATCAATTTTTCCTCTATTCTCCAATAGACACCCTGCTGCCCCACGCCAGCACTTAGGAGTTCACTTACAAAGTCCAACTTTTATGGCCAGAATATCCACTATCTTGTTTTTACCTTTCTCCAGTTATAACTGTACTTTGCTCAGTTAAACACAAATACCTATGCAAATCATAGTACATTTACATCCCTACACACTTATGATTATGTAAATCAGATCTGCCCCAATCACAAAAAGATCTCACTAGCAGTACCCATCTTAGCAAGGCCAAAGTTGTTCTTTATTATATGATAGTCCTTTATTATCTTTTAGCTGAACAAGGTGGTGTCTGTGCTGTGGACAGCACCACTTGAACCTGGATAACATTTCTGGGAAGTTGAAACTCAGATACACAAAACCAATGAACAAGCCACTTGGCTTTAGAAAGTGACTCCTTCAACCTGGTCTTTGACTTCTTTGGTTTTTATTGGTTTGGGCCTTGGAGATCATAGCCCCAAAGTGCATACCAGATATTGGGGATTACTCTGTTTATAATGGTCACAGTAGTCTCAGTGGTGCACTGTATTCCTTCAAAAGCTTGAAATGCATATTCATAGCTGCTAAACAAGCAAATGATCTCACTAAGACTGGAACACAGAAAAAGAATGAAGAAAATGACCAATATGAGAAATGTGAACCTTACGTTGTGACCTACAAATACCACAGAGATTCAACAAAAAGCATCATGACTTGTGAATACCACACAGAAGATGAACAAAAATTGTGGGAGCTTCAGAGTAGTAGCTGGGAGAAGTATTAATGCCTTAAATTTTGGCTACATCTCTCAGTTAAGATGAGAGTCTGATCAAAATGGGGGAACTGTTAAAGAGAGAGAGAGAGAGAGAGAGAACAGGTTCAAAATAGAGTCACTTGTGCTAAGTGCACATCACCAAACCAAGACTTAATTCCTAGGTTAATTAAAATTTCAATCTCTCTCAGGAGCAGAATCTTAGACTAGTCGATCTGGAAATACCTGGTTAGCACTAGTGAGACCCCTGCTATTCCTTAAAGGAAGATGACCTTGCCAAAGACAATGTCCTCTTTACTGGTAACTTCCTTGTTTTGTCTCCATCTGCCCATAAAAGTCTTTCATTTTGTACAATTTTTCAAAGATCATTTCTATCTGCTAGATGGGATGCTCCCCATTAATTGTTGAACAAAGCTAATTAGATCTTTAACATTCACTCAGTTTTCTTAATACTATTCAACTCAACCATAGACAATGTTAACAAATGTGCATGGCCATAGTTTGAGATCCCTGCTGTTGACCATCATACCCTTCACATATACCCACCAGAGTTGTGATAACTTGAATAATTGATTTAAAGCCATGTTACTTTAAGCATTTTGGTTGCCCTCTCCATCTTACCTTCACAAAGTTTACTGTTGAATAGTAAACCCATGGAATACAATTTGGGTCATTTGGTCCTGGACCAGACCTTTTAGGGACATTCCACCTGTAAGTTTTTATTTCTCCTGAAACAAATGAGAAGAAATAGAAAAAATTTACTAGTGTTATCTCTATTCCAGATGTTTTACCTAAAGAAATAACAAACAGATCTTTATGTATTTTGGTTAATATTTATTACTGGGGAGAATTATTCATTAGAAATGCTCCAATTAAACTCACATCTTGATTTTCTCAACTCTCAAAACGGCGTATTTTTCATTTCAGACTGTAACTTTCTTTCTAATTTGCCCTTTCTATTATCAACTGATGTTTATTCAAGACATAAAGACTCGTTTTATTCCTCGCTGTTTTTTCTTCTCAAATTCCATATCTCCCTTACAGGAGCTATGCTTGAGCACACTTGAGTACTGTAGGACTCAGCCTTGATTTCTGATTGAACCGCCACTGAGCTTTGTAAACTAACTACTGAGATCTCATTGCAAACCAATGAAATTAGAGTATCTGGGGTTTAGGACAAGGGCATCAGTATTTTTTTTTTAGAAATTCTCAGGTGATTCTAATGTACGGACAAGCAAGACCTATTTAGAACCAGAGAGAATCATAGAGACTTAGTTCCAAGTCTCAACCCTGTCGCTTCCTATTTATCTAATCTTTGACAAGCTACTTGACTTCATTGACCTTTAGTCTCCTTATTAAAGTGGGTTGGTCATCCACTTTTCAAATTGTTTTGAAGAGTAAATAAAATTAAATACCTAGGTTACTGCCTCACATTGAAGGCAGTTAATAAATGTTTATTTGTGTGTACACTAATAACAAATGTATCCCAGGGACTACATCTGTGCATCTCCTGTGGCTGACCCAGAGCCTTGCAGAGGAGTCATACATAAACTCACATAGATTAGCAAGATAATCACATTGTAAAACTCTCAAATAAAAGCCACATTTAAATTGTTATCTCCTTTTGAATTATCTAGATCCCATCCTCACCCCATCAGCACATACAACCTGTAGCTGAATGCAAGCCACAAGTTTAAACAAAAATTATGCTTACATGAAATTGCTCTATATTTGCAAATACTCCAGTAGGTTAGCAATATAACTGTATGTCTAGTTTCCATTACCTTTCATTATAGTCCCTCTGCCTCGTTAACTGTAAGATAAACTGGTGATGTTTATTTTCCTAAATGCAAATGGCTAAGGGGTGGTGTTATTAAAGTTGGGATGATGCATTGTTCGTCCCAGTGGCCAGCACAACTCTAAACAAAAAGAAGATGCTCCATGCATGTTTGTTGAGTGGCATCATGAAGAAGAAGAAGAAGAAGAAATCTGAGAGGGGCTGCTTACTTTTCTTAAGGCACTAGTCTGCTTTTCTTATCTCAGGCATGTCCAGAATAACTGTTCTTCTCCAATATGCCTGCATTTCATGCACCAAATATGTTTCTTGCTCCTACCTCCAAACTCTGGACTCTCCCAAGACTTTCAGGCTTGTCAAAGACCCTCATAGGGATTCTCCCCTCAGAGTTTCAGTGAGAAAAATGCTTCTCTGCCATGTTCTAATCATTCTTCTCTTTACCCACATTACCCCATTAAGGATGCTTAGAAGTCTAGTCAGCAAAGGACTGCTATGTTCCTTGCTAGTCCTCATCAGGGCATGGCAGCCTGTGAAGGCTTACCCTGTGGGCCCAATAACCCTATCAGACAGCCTACCCAGGATTGGCACTTTTCTTCCTCCCTCATCAGTAGATTTTAACCATCAAAAATGAGTAACTTTAACTGCTTTTTTGACCCATTTAAACCCGTTTCTCTCAGGGGTGCCTGGGTGGCTCAGTTGGCATTTGACTTCTTCGGTTCAGGTTATGATTTCACAGTTCTTGGGTTTGAACTCTGCACTGGACTCTGTGCTGACAGCTCCCAGACTGCTTGGAATAATTGTTGTCTCCTTGCTCTCTGCCCTTCCCCCACTGGCGCTTTCTCTCTCAAAATAAATACACTTAAAATAAGTAAATAAATAAAACCATTTCCTTCTTCATGAAAGCAAGACATCCATTACAGAAAATGAAGAAAGTGCAAACAATGTGAAGAAATAGAAAAGAATATCACCCTATTATTTAAAATACTGCCCCAAAGGTACAACCATTATTAACATTTTGGTTTATTTTCTTTTTAACCTTTTTTTCTACACTTGTGTATCACTTAACATGATATCACAGGTTTTTCTCATGTCATTAAAACTCTCTTAAACATCATTTAATGGCTGTGTGTAGTTCATTGTAGGCGTAAAGTTTAAGTATCTCGCTATAGATAGACATTTAGAACATTCATGAAAGACTTCTTGAAGCACTAAAACACAGGCTTCTGAATTGGGGGATAGAGTGGGGTGCGAAGAGGCACTGTGTCCAGTGAAGATTTCGTTCCCCTAACCCCATCCTTGTAAGACTATCTTGCTAACTTTTTCTAGTGATTAGAAACTAGAGTGTTTTCTTTTCTTCCTTTATACATCTTTAAATATTTTAAGGTATATATGACTTTTATTGTAATTACTATAGTATTTATTATTATGCATATATATACAAAAGTAAAGTGACATACAATTCTCCTGTAATTATACCTATGATTGCTCTCAATTTCATAACTGAAGGTCACAGAGGCTCATAACATTTACTACAACCACATTCCAACTGTGTAAATATATGGCTCCTTCAGTTATAAGATCTTCTCTCCCTTAAATGCATATTTTAAAACTCAACTGGAATTCTACCTCTTTTATAAAGATTTCCCCTAATTATCTTTTTTCTTTATTTTCTCTGAATCAATCAATCGATTGATCGATCTTCATGGATTTTCCTTCTCTGAAACTTTTATAAACACTCCTAGATACATTCTTAAAACTCTTCACCGTTTAGAATTTCATTATGTATAATCTGCATTATACTGAAATATACTGAAATAATTCATCCTGTTTGTCCTTTTTTTTCCCCAAACTCAATTTAAGCATCTCAAGAGAAATATATGGTTAAGAGTGTAGGTTCTATGAGTGCAAACATATGGTATCTGTCCTTCTCCCCCTGACTTATTTCACTTAGCATGACACCCTCGAGGTCCATTCACTTTGCTACAAATGGCCATATTCCATTCTTCCTCATTGCCATGTAATACTCCATTGTATATATATACCACATCCTCTTGATCCATTCATCAGGTGATGGATGTTTGCACTCATAGGTCTAATAGGACAAACCTAACAGAGGATCATAGGGAGGGGAAGAGGGAAAGAGAGTTGGGGAGAATGAGGGACACAAATCATGAGAGACTATTGAATACTGAAAATGAACCGTGGCCTGAAGTGGGAGGGGAAGGGAGGGAGGGAAGGGGGTGATGGTCATGGTGGGGGGCACTTGTGGAGTGGAAACCAATTTGACAATAAACTATTATTTTAAAAAAGTAATAAAAAAAAGAGTGTAGGTTCTGAGGCTCAACAAATTAAAGTTCTGTTACTAATGTATGACCTGATCAAGCTCATTACCCCTTTGTGTTTTTGTCATATATTAAGTAGACATAACAATACTATATTTCCTCAATTATAGATGGTGTATTTTTCACATTTTCACATAACTGAAACCAAGATGCATCTTTCAATCCATGGCATGGTAAGGTTTAATTGGCAGTGTATTTTTTTCTTTTTTAGTAACAGATAACCAATTGTATCAGAGTCTATGACATATGTTAATGTGTACCTTGCTAGAAAATGAGATTTTTGGGTTTTTTTTAATATAAGGCATAGCACCTGACAAAAAATGAACATTCAATATGTATTAGCCATTATGATGTCTTACTACCCTTTAGGTCCCAAATGGAGTCCCAGAAACACCATAACCACTTGTCATTAGATGAATGATGATCTCATGTTGGAAGTGACTAGGTGATGGCTGGAACATATTGACATTAAGATGAACTTTCCAAGACCCTTAAAGATCAGAAAAGATCAGAAGAGATTTGAGTCCAGTGTCCTTATCAGCATGGAGCAGATGTCTGGTGGAACTTACCTGGCTTTGTGATGGGCACTTGGAGTTGCTTCCCAATATCCATGTTTTCAATACCATGGGCTGAGATGGAGTAGGGCCGCTTAGCTTTGTTCTTAAATATGATCAGGATGGAGTCGCCTACCTCAGCATGAATCATTGGACCTAAAGGCAAAACACAGGCCTGTGTGCATTATCATTGCTCTTTTCAACACTGATGTAATATAAATGTAGACAGTATTTGGCAAAACAAAATAAAGGTTACCTTCTTCATTAGTGCACTTCCTTTGGAGGGCAATATATATAATATTAAATACTCATGTAGTATTTGGCAATTGGACCAACCTGGGTTTGAATCCTGCTTCCTTCACTTATTAGAGAAGTCTTGGGTAAGTCAAGTAACCTGCCTGACTCTCAATTTCCTCACCTACAAAATGGGTTTAGTAACACCTATCATAAGAATTAAATAAGATAATATATATAAAATGCTTATTTCAGTGCATTGAAACACAGTAAGTACTCAATAAATGCTTACATTTTTACTACTGCTGAGACAATCTCCAGGAAAAGCTGTATCCACATGATATGGCGACTTTCAGTTGTGTGTAACCTTTGGTAAGTCTGAAATTGCTCATTTTCTGATAAATGGATATATTCATAATCATCATCATCATAATGGGGATCCAATGAAACATTGTGTATAAAAGGGATTTGAAAGATAAGAGCAAAATGAAAACATCTATGTGCTGATTTATGGCCAATAGAGTGATTTCACTAATGCGTGTCCAGGGCCGTGTCCCAATGATTGGATACCTTGAGGAAATGTGTGCTCCTCAGCAATCATGGGTACACATTCCTGTGAGAAGCAACCCTTCTGTGTGCCACTGGAAATTGGCCCACACTCTGCTGGCAAGGCCTGGACCGGTATGACCAAGGGATAAGCTTTGCCCACACTGGGTGCCCCTCTCCTCTCAGTGCCTCAAAAGTGGCACAAATGCAGCTTGCTTGGTGCATGCGCCCCCCTGACAGAGCACCAGAAACACATGGGGTCTTCATGTGGCACCACTTCGAGAAGGATGGAAGAGACTCCCATTTGGGAGTCACCTCACACCTGGTGTTATGGTCCTGGGGGTTTATTTGCATTCCTGAGTACCTATGGCATTCTACATCAGAGAAAGACACACTCATGGTGGGGGTCTAACTATACCTATCCAGTCTTCACTGATGGTCATAATTGCTTTTCTGAGAAAGACCACTAAAGTCCTAAATCAATCTAAAATTTGTTGGACTGGGGTGCCTGGATAGCTCAGTCAGTTAAACCTCCGACTTCTACTCAACTCATGTTCTCGTGTTCCATGGGTTAGAGCCCACGACCCACGTTGGACTCTGTGCTGACAGCTCAGAGCCTGAAGCCTGCTTCAGATTCTGTGTCTCCCTCTCTCTTGCCCCTCCCCTCACTTGTGTGCTTTCTCTCTCCCTCTCAAAAATAAATATTAAAAAAAATTTTTTTAATATTCTATTCCATTGGTCCATGTGTCTGTTTTTGTGCCAATACCATATTGTCTTGATGGTGACAGTTTTGTAGTAGAGGCTAAAGTCTGGGATTGTGATGCCTCCCGTTTTGGTTTTCTTCTTCAATATTACTTTGGCCAAATCATGGAAAGAGCCTAAATGTCCATCACCTGATGAATGGATCAAGAAGATGTGGTATATATATATACAATGGAGTATTACATGGCAGTGAGAAAGAATGAAATCTGGCCATTTGTAGCAAAGTGGGTGGACCTCGAGGGTGTCATGCTAAGTGAAATAAGTCAGGCGGAGGACAGATACCATATGTTTGCACTCATAGGTCTCACAGGACAAACCTAACAGAGGACCATAGGGAGGGGAAGGGGGAAAGAGAGCTGGGGAGAGTGAGGGACACAAGTCATGAGAGACTATTGAATACTGAAAATGAATCATGAACTGAAGGGAGAGGGGAAGAGAGGGAAGGGGGTGATGGTCATGGTGGGGGGCATTTGTGGGGAGAAGTACTGGAAACCAATTTGACAATAAACTATTATATAATTTTTCTTTTAAATAAAATTTGTTGGACTATTATGATCTTGGGAGGAATGAATCAGGAAGTGTCTAAAAAACACTTTTATTTTTAATGATAAGGCTAGAAAAGAATGCATATTTTTAAACAGTAAACTTGGGCACAGTTACAGATAGGTGCACGTGCATGCATGTTCTAAAATCCTTATTTGTAACTCATCACCACTTCAACTGCACATGTCTTGCTGTACTGGTAAGGGTGAATGTCTTCTGACTTGGGGCCTGATAGGTGGCAAAGAACAAAGGTGTGCCTGTTGCCTGCCCTGTGCCCTTTGGAACTCCAGAAACACAGGCCTGTCCCTGAAAATGCAGAAAATGAGTGGATGGGCCTTGTGATCTCCTGGGGGAAGTACTGTTGGGCTTGCCTCTGATGGAGTCACTCCTTTGGGTCATTGTACAGAGTAGACCCAGACCAGGGCTCTTTAAAGGGCAACCCACCCCACCCTTGGCAGGACCAACACCTTTTTTCTGGAGTTCAATTAAGAAACACAGCTCAAGAGAAGGAATGTCCCCACTGGGGTTGACTCTTTCAGGGTGGCGAGCTTGCATGCCAATGTTGATAGCGAGGGGGCAGGGAAGGTGGATGGGGCATTTAATAATTTATCACGCTAGCTGTCCTGGTGCCTTTTTTAATATTAAGAAGCCCTGTGTAAAGTCATACTATTTATACAAATCACCCATTTAAAAATGGGAACAGAGGGATGCCTGGGTGGCTGAGTTGGTTAAGCATCCAACTTTGACTTAGGTTATGATCTCGCAGTTCATGAGTTCAAGCCCCATGTCAGGCCCTGTGCTGACAGCTCAGAGCCTGGAGCCTGTTTCGAATTCTGTGTCTCCCTCCCTCTCTCTGCCCCTTTCCTGCTCATACTCTGTCTCTCTCTCTCTCTCTCTCTCTCTCTCTTAGAAAATAAACATTAAGAAATTTTTAAAATAATAAAAAAATGAAAATGGGAACAGAAAAAAAAAAGGGAACCAATTTCAGAAAATCCTCTAGATTAGCCTTGTGCCTAAAGATCTGGTTTTCATAATGGAGTCAGGTTCGGTGACTCCCAGGTGAAAGTAGGGAAGGAAAACAGGAAAAGCTTATCTGCTCGCCAGGTCAGGCAGCCCAGGGCATCAGACAGGCCCCGTAGGTTCGGAGATGGCCACGTTCGGGGCCTCCTGAGCTCAAACCAGGCCTTCCACCCTTTGCATTCCTCTCATGTATGGAGTTTCTCTTTGGCTTGAATTTTTTTTTAATGTTTATTTATTTATTTTGAGAGAGAGAGAGAGAGAGAGAGAGAGAGAGAGACAGGGCAAAGAAAGAGAGAGAATCCCAAGTAGTCTCCGCGCTGTCAGCACAGAGCCTGACTCAGGGATTGATCCCACAAACCATGTGCTCATGAGATTAAGAGTCAGACACTCAGCTGACTGAGTCCCCCAGGCACCCTTTGCTTGAGTAGTTTTTACGGTGTGTTCCTACTGCTCTGTGCATAGATAATCCAGGCCCTTGCAGAAGCGATGCAATACTCTGCCTGCTCATATCCGAAGCATCACATCATTCCAGTTATAATGCCCTAGCTCAGCAGGGAGGATGGGAAAGGAATTTCAGGGCAACAGATGCTGGTTAGACTGTCTTCACAATATGGATTCCCGTTTGCATGTTATCTGGTAGATTCTTCTTTGAATGAGCTAAGCACACAGCATGCTCCCTGACAACGGGAGAGCAGGAAGATGTCACCTTGGTTGAATGCAGTCAGGCTACTCTGCCCCTGCTGTCCTTTGTCAGGCCTAAGTGTGACAGTATATGTGTACGTGCTCATGTGCCCTTGGGGCTGGCAGCACATGGCTGTGATCTGTGTCATACCCAGCAGTTCCAAGTGCTTCTCTCGCGGTGGCCGGGCCTTGATCTCCACAAATTCCCCATCAGTGTATTCTCTGTAAACCACCTTCTTGTACTGAGAGCCAATCCAGTTTTCAGTGTGGTTCATAAATATATCTCCATGTCTGTAAATCAGAAGCAGCAGAAATTAAGGTCCTGGCAGGCTTGACTGCTCCTGAGTAACTCAGGGGTACGCAGGAGCACTGTTTCCCATACCTGGCTGCCATCAGAATCTCCTAGTGAAGCTCAACTTTTGCACCAGGCTCTCTTGGAGGGGGGCCAGTAATCTGCATTTGAAAGCACCGCAAGGGGTTCTGATTGGGACCCGCCAGCACTGGCCCAGGTTTTACTTCTTGGGAACCATTGTTCCATAGCTCTGCTGGGTGCGAAATGGGGCCAACCTTAGTTGGAGACTCTGAAGAGCAGCTAGAGGTGGTAGTCCTCTTCTTGGGACTAACTAACCTCACACACATGGGCATGCTCACACTCCTCTACCCTGAATTCCTTCAGATTCCATTTGTATCATTCCATACTTCGTTCTACTTTTCTACCTTAAAGATCTCAAGAAAGACTGGGTTGTATACTGTGCATATACTCATACACAAATATAGGCATAGTTGATTCTTGGTATTCACAGGAGTCATGTTCTAGAAAGCCACCTCAAACACTGAAATAATGAACACTAAACCATTGTCCCTAGGGAAAATGCAAGGTTAGGTTTTGCAGGTGTTCAGAATGAATTGCTCCAAGATGTACCACTTTGGCATGTGGATTATGTTGAGTTGAAAGCAATCAAGACCCAAAAGATCAGGAAAAAACTTTCACTTTCCCTCTAACTGCCCAGAAGAATTTAGGTAGAGGGCCCACTCCAGGAAGGGGCTATTATAGAAGGTAACTAACTCCCTTATAGTATGAACTAGACATATTCTGTCTGTGGAGACAGAGAGGAATTTAGCAAAGCCTGTTAAAATTCTTCTCTCTGTCCCATTGTTTCTGAGTGGCCCAATCAACATCTGTTTACCTAACATTTACTCTGTTTCATCTTCCTATAAATTTCTTTTCTTCTCTTTGAAGTCCCAGACCCCTGCCCCCTTCTCCTTCCTTCAGAATGACATATATATCTCCTTTTGCCTCACGGTCTTTGGAATCTCTCATGTCTATGTAAGCAAATTTGATGTTCTCCTGTTAATCTGTCTCATGTCAATTTAATTCTTAGGCCAGCCAGAAGAATTTGAACAGTAGAGAAAAATTCACCTCCCTGGCAAAAAAAAAAAGACTGGTTCTTTAAACCTCTGGTCCCAATATTTTCATCAACAGATTAATAAATATCCTTGTTCTATGGGTGTTTCTGTTTGAAGACATCTCATTTAACATACTGCCAATTCATTAACTTTGAACTCACGGCCAATAGCACTATAAGCCATGCCTGAAGGCAGTTTATCTAACACATGTATTTCCTCTGTAAGACGCATCACAGTCTTCTTGCACTTACCCTGGGGGCCATTTTAAACAGCTAAGTCACCAATGAAAAGCACACACATGCATGCGCGCGCACACACACACACACACACACACACACACATATGCAGGCACACAAGTGGCACTGCATAGACCGCAAAGAGGATGCTTGTTTACAGTGTAAAAGCTGAAACAAGAAGGCAGAGGGCTGCTTTGTTTGTTTGACCTCAGCTGGGAACGTTCACATGGGGAGACACAAACTCTTTGCTGCTTTTTGCATACCTCTAAATGACCACAAAAGCACCATAAAAAAATTGATTTGGGTGTTACAAATAAATTTCAGTGAATAGGCAAGTTTGTAAATATGAAATCTGCAAATAATGAGGATCAAGCATAGATTTAATCCATCACCGAGATACATCATCACAAAAGATAGAAAAAAAACCTATCAGTTTTATCTACAAAATAGAGTATGTCTCCCATCCTTCCATTTCCCTCCATTAAACTATGTACACTCTAACCTAAGCCCCATATGTCACTTACCTGTATTACCTGGAGTTGTTCTAATCACTCTCCCTGCCACTCACGGTCCGCCCTGCCCTCCATCCTCTACTCCGCAGGCAGAGTGACCCTAACCTAAAAATTCCACCAAGGGAGTCTTTGTGGAAACCTGATGATGGCTTCCCACTGCCAAATTCCTCAGATTAGCTGTCATACCCCTTCCCTGTCTGCCTCTGTGACCCTCCCTCCCCCAAGCCTTGTTTCCCGTCACGGGCACCCACACACTCTATGCTCTGGTCATCCTAAACATTCTCTCTTGAGCTCCACGTGCCCTCTTCACCTCCAGCCTTCCGTGTGTTATTCCCTGTGCCAAGAACACTGTTGGCACCTCTTCAACTGGCCTATTCTTCAACTCCCAGGACAAAGATCACTTCCTCTCTGAAGCTCTCCCTAACCACCCCTCTCCCCACCTCTCCGCTAGGTGGACCCTGTGCCCTGCGCTGCTCCTCTCATAGTGATTGCCTCACTCAATATGCTTGTTCTAATGTCTGCCCCACGCGCCATGAATTCTATGTGGGGAAGGACTTCGTCTGCCCTTGTCAGTACTGTTTCACCAGTACTTTGTACAGTGCCCAGCACACAGTAGGTACTTAACAAAGGCACGTATATGCTTTCTGAGAGAATTTTTCTTCTACTTTTATTTTCCAGAAGTCCTACTGACACATGTGGTAGTAACAGAAATGCCTCCAGAGCCACACTTTACTGTTTCTCTGCTTTCTTCTTCTGCAGGAGAGTGGGATAATAATAAGGCATTTGCCTCCCAGGATTGGTGTGAGGATTATATGGGTTAAGATCTGTAAAGCTCGGTGTCAGATATGTACTGAGCACCAGGTAAGCGCATGCTCTATCACAATCTTTCTGGGATGTCATGTGATGTGCCGGGCCAAAGCTGAGCAAATGGGTCAAGTATACCATGAGAGGCTTTATCAGAAAAGGTTTATGAAAACCCTAGCAAAATGCCTGGCATGTAGTGGGTGCTCAATAAGTCCCAGGGTGGTTAAATTAAATGCATATCAGTCCACAAGCTCAGGAGTACTGGGAATACAGGCTTTTTTCTCTAGAACAACTTAATCTCTCTTTTCAAATTCTCTTCCACTGCATAAACCCTGGCATTGTGCTGATGGTCCCATTGGTTGATTTTCTGGGATCCTGAGGGCTTTGCGGTGTGCTCTTGGAAGCCCTGGGAAAGATATCTGAGGCAGAGGGTCTGGGCTAACCAGGACGATCAATGTCTTGGGGATAACCCGGATTGAGAGGTGGTTTTCAAGCCAGGTGTCTCCATGCCATGGCTTTGGCTCAAAGGGCAGAGACATAACAAGGCGGGGGTTAGAAGGAACATTTGTCCCTGGACTCTGATCCACAGAGGTGCCACAGATGTGCCACTAGGAGAACCTGTCATTTCAGTATCTACTGAATTTTTATCTACAGGTCTGTTGTACTCTGAATATGTGAACCTGCTCTCATTCTGCTTTGTTCTTAGTTACCTATGGGCAATATCCAGAGTGACAGGGCAGAGTACAGACACACCTGGCATGCTTTATCGCTCTATGTCACCTGGAGACAATCTCGGAAGACTGAAACTAGAGCTTCCCACCAGCCCAGACACATGGGATCTGATGACACAAATTACACTGAGTCTCAAGAAAGTCACGGAAGCTATATTTCTTATACTAAGAATATAAGGGCTAAGAATATACATACAACAGAATTGTCATACAACTATTTCTTTAGTTATAGCAACCTTTTAGTAAAAAAGAATCACTTTAGTAAAGGCTGAATTATGATTCATTTCACTTTCCACTGCACCAGTTTTAGTCTTTAGCTTGTATTGGCAGCTCTGGTTTTGCAGGAGAGGAGTATCTGGTTTAATAAATGGGTTGATGAGTCATGGAGTAAATTTTAAACCGCCCTGCCTCTGAGGCAAATCTTTTTAAATGGAAGAGGCATTTTGTTTCTTCATTTATCCATGAGGTGATGCTGTTACACTCTCTTTCCCAAGTATCTAAACCCCGCAAACAGGCCAACAAATAAGAAAAGAAAAAAGACATGTTAAGATTAGGAACATTTGGGTATAGAGAAGTCTGTGTGTGACATGGCTAAAGAGAATTAGTATGGGGGAGGGGGCCTGATATTAAATGACAAAAAGGAACAAAGACATGGAAATTAACGTGCTTGGTGGTGAGAACACAGATTTGTCCTTCGAATGGTCTTTGTTCAATTCCAGTGCCAACGACTAGGGGTTAGTCTTAACTCTCTGCACTCAGTCTCCTGATCTGTATATGGGGACAGGGAATAAATACCCAAGTGGCAGGTTGTTGTTTAATGGAGGGTATGAATTTTGGGGTGGAGGTCTGCAGGTCAGTGCCCAGCAGATGCCCCTATACCTTTCACGACTCTACCCCAGTACATCCCAGCAGGAGGTGAAGGACATTTGGGGCGGGTGGAGGACCAGTGCTCACAAGCCTGCCCAGGCTCCAGCCCTGCTGACTCTTTGATGTTTACCGTGGGCAGACAGTGCTCTCACAGGAGGGTCAGAGCCTAGTAGAGAGACCAGCTCTTCCTACCCCAATTCCGGGATTTCTGCCAAGGTAATGCCTCCTACCCACTGTTAGGTTGTTCCCCATCCAGATGGATGCTCTTTCCCCATGCTCCTCAATCTAGAGCAGTCCATCTGCTCACCCCACTGTGCACCTCACCTCTGCCTCCCTCCCTACCATTTTGTCTTCACAGTTCTGAGTCACTGGGATCTGCCTCTTTCCCTAACTCTTTCACCCTGGGCGCTCACTCAAAGGCACATGCATTCTTGGGACAGCCACACTTGGAACCGGCCACTGTGAGCGGGGATGCATGGAGCTTTCTGGCATGGGGGCGACCAAAATGATTTCCTTCAGACTCCTCTCCCAGGATGCAGATCAGCAGCTTCCCTCCTCTTTTGTGCTCCTAGTAAAAGTCTCTGTCTGCCAGAATTGTGCAGACAAAACCAGGGCGATGTTTAGGTTTTCACATTGGCTAAACGTCTACAGAGTGCGTGCAATCCCACCCAAGAGACTTGACGGCTTGGCCCGTGGTACCTTTCCCCTCCTGCGTCCAAGTGCTGCTTTTCGAACTCCCAGTTTTTGTTAGGGGCATAATCCCATTCTACCTCTTCAGCGGCGATGTAAAAGGTTCTTATCATCCCGTACGGCTGCTCAGAAGGGTCCTTGTTGCCACAGCTGTTGACCTCATATATCTGATTCATGCCTCTCACGAAGTGGTGCATGGTGGAGCAAAACACCCTGAAAATACCTGAAACAGAAATGGCTTGGCATTGTGTGCGGCGTTGGTGTGCTCGCAAGTTACAGCATCTTATTCCCAAATAAATAAGTGATGAGGTGAATTTTTAAAATATCGACTTCATATAGTGTGTTAAAGCCAGACTCCAAGGGAAATAAATTACTTTGAATATATTTATTTACCAGGAGAAAGCCATTTGAAATTCATTGGTAATGGAAAATTAAAACTTGTGAAGTTGCTGCCAAGAAATGATTCTCTGGGCCTGCCCTATTGCATACACCTATTAGAAGACAGTTGCTCCTGGAAAGTCACTGACGGCTGTGATTATCTTAGCCCTGTCCAGTTTAAAATGAACTAATTACCTGTAACTTTAATATTCTAAACCAAGTTCAAGTAGGGCACATTTCTGAAATCATGTATTATGCCCTAAAAAAATTCATAAACTATATAAAGTGCTATATACAGGTAAGATATTATTATTAAAGCCATGTGTATCTTTACTCCATTAGGCCTCTGAGCAAAGGAGGTTCTCATTACCAGTGATAGGTCTTCATTATGCCAGATGAAAAGAAAAGAAATCAACTAGATTTCCCTACATAATGCCAACAAGAGGAATTGGCATCATCATACAAAATGTATCTATCATACATGTATGTATGGCATGATACAAAATATGAGGAGGGGAAATGAATAGACAATAGGAAAAAGACAGTCTCTTCATCGAATGGTGTTGGGAAAACTGGGAAAGCTCCATGCAAAAGAATGAAACTGGACCACTATCTTCCACCATACATAAAAGTAAACTCAAAATGGATTAAAGATTTAAATATGAGATCTGAGCCCATAAAAATCCTTGGAGAGAGCACAGGCAGTAATCTTTCTGACATCAGCCATAACAACATTTTTTTCTAGATCTGTCTCCTGAGGGAAAGGATATAAAAGCAAAAATAACTACCGGGACTACATTAAAATAAGAAGTTTCTGCTACAGTGAAAGAAGCAATCAACAAAACTTAAAGGCAACCTATTGAATAGGAGAAGATATTTGCAAATGACATATCCAATAAAGTGTTAGTATCTAAAATATATAAAGAACTGATGCAACTCAATATTCAAAAACTAAATGATCCAATTAAAAAATAGGCAGAATTCATGTATAGATATTTCTCCAAAGAAGACATATGGATTACAGATGCATGAAAAGATGCTTAACAAACTCATTGATTTGTGTATGGCAAATATCAACAAGCTTTCGTATATCAGTCATATCTCAATAAAGTGGTTTAAAAAAAAAAACAAAGAAAAAAATTGAGTCAAAGCCTAGGGTTGCCTATTTTGCCCCAAATGGTCAAGTTGTTAAGCAGTCACAGATTTATACTCACCACAAAACACAAATCAGAAAATATTGTCGTAGCCTCTTTAGAAGCTTGTAGGGCACATGTGGAATACCCAAGGCACTAGAATAATTAACCAAGTCTCTAAAATTATCCCAGCCAACTGCACCTTTGAATGCCTGTTTCTGTGGATTAAAATTGGCTTCTCTCCCATCTTTGGTCTTGAAGAGCATATTTAAAAAACAAAAACAAAAACAAAAATAATTATGCTCAAAGCCTCCCTTGGTTTGGGTGATTCATAATTGATCAATTATACTAACATAGAAAGGTTAAATACTCAAAGTCTGTAAGGCTAAGATTATGGAACTCCTAATTTCAGGCAGTTCTTGGATGAAAGTTTTGAAGCACAAGTCCTAAGTGTTTAACCAATGACACTGAGAGGCATCTAAACTGCACTTCCAGTGTGAAACAAAGAGGTCGACATCAATTCATAAGGGAGACAGAATCAGCAAGTATTCATCTTGGGTAATATATTGGTTTCTCTTGAAAACTAATGAAAAAGTTCGATTGGAGAAACATTTTGAATGCCCACGGCATTGGCTATCCTTATTTTTCAAATGAGCCATGTATTGTTCTGTATCTTTTATAAAAATGCCCCAAGTATCCAATTAGCTTGGGAATCTCCAAGAGAGGGGATGAGTACTGGCACTTCAACGGGCCCTCCGTGGACTTCGGACCCAGTGCAGCTTACCCTCTAGGAAACATGTGGTGCCCAATAGAATGAAAATGGAGAAGTCCCTTAATAACTTATCAAAATTTACTATCAGTCTCTACAGAAGGGAAACCAGGTCACGTCTATCACTTGGAAGCATCCACTGGGCTGTCCATACCTGGGAGAGGCTTCAGAGCAGCAACTAAAATGTTAGTTAGTGCTTCAGAAGAACAAGAAATATTCTCTTTCTTGGGGTTGAATTATTCCTGGGAATGAATCAAGAGCATTCTCCTAAAATTTGGGTGGCAAGATCATTTAGAGGACTTCCTCATTGTGTCATTTTAGATGCTTCCCCTCTGTCCTTTATACTGTGTGTTTGGAATAAAATAGTTAAGATTATCTGATTGTAACCCAAACTGCATGTCTTAATATATTGCCCTGAAGTGCCCAAATTCAACCAATTTACTCCAGGGGAGGACTTAGGGTATATGCTTGAAGATAGGAATTTGGTCACCTGAGATGGCCCTGCCAAGTTTACCTGCATGGTCTGGCTGCATGAACACGGTTGTGGAGGTATGAGGAAACAGGGCCAAGGTGTCACGGTGAGTCCCTCGTACGTGGATGGTGTTCCCTTGAAAATGGACTCCATGCATATCAGTGTCAGTGCCCATTCCAATCATATGCCAGGAAACTCTATCTTTTTTGCACATGCTTAGTCCTGGCTGGTTGCCATACATATAGCCGTTAATAGCTAAATGAAAGGAAAAAGATAGTCAGAGCCTACTATGGTTTTGTAGATACAGGAAACACACCGTTTTAGTTGAGGATTATCAGTGTGCGGGGGTAGTTGTTCAACTGGTTAAGTTCAGACTATTTACAGAAGACCCTTACTGCCAGGGAGTAAACAGTAAAGTCACACAGTGACTCAATCCAAAAGGAAGACTAAGAGGAACAATGAATAATGAAAATATACTAAGATTGTGAAAATATTATGTATAGCGATGTATACACAAGGGCACAAATCCTAAGAACAAATAAATAATAAATAAATAAGGAATAAATCAGGTTGGTTTCTGGCATATTTTTTTCTGACAAAATTGTTTGACAGTGTAATATGATATCCTTCATTTCACATTTTAGTTTTGCAGATTAGAAAGAGCATCATCCTTGTGAAAATATTTATGGACTTTGTCATTTTTCCCAAATTCAGCTCTAAAACTAGTGATTTGAAAATCATTTTCTTTTGAGATTCTTATCCTGTTATCTCCCTTACGTGTCTCTTCTTTGGTTGTTAATTCACTTAATTTTGTCAATCTTTATTTACCAATGGATTTACATTTGATTCCAGAAGTTATCAGACTTCTCATTACTACTGATTTCATGGAACCTGCATCCTTTGAAAGACTCACAATTGAGTGACATTATATTTGCCTGTCTGGTGAGTGAAGAGGAATTTTGGGGGGTGAGAAGGAGAAGCATGCTAAGTTTATAAGAGGCTAGTCTTATAAATAATTCTGCCTTTTGGTAGGTTTTATTTCCCAACCTCAATAAAATAACTGAAGGGTCTTTAAATAATGATTACTTAGATATGAAGACCTTCTGTATCTCCAGAAAAATGTTTTCCTCTTTTATATCAACCTCAATCCATTGATAGTGGCTCCTTGGAGCAGTGCCTTGAAAAGAATTTAAAAACCATATTCCCACTCTGTGGGAGATTAATGCATTGCCTGAATAGCACTGTTTGAGGGGTGACTATATACAATTATGTCTGATGTGTGATGTCCTGTAGAGAGACAAAGATTCGGGTGTTGTATGGAAACCAATTTGACAATAAACTATTAAAAAAAAAAGAGGAAGCAAAGAGGCAATTCTAAAAAAAAAAAAAATAAAATAAATAAACATTAAAAAAAAAAGAGAGATAAACATTCTATTCCCGTCTCACTTCTTACTAATGCCCATAGCAGGAAAGAACTATCACACACACAGATGATCTTCTGTTATAATCCCATTGCCAGATAGAATTGCTTTTTATTTCTGTGTCTGCAGAACTAATAGTGCTTGGTAATTTTACTCAAATATCTGGGATTATTAGTAGAAAATCTAAGAAGCCTGGACACTTTGAGAACATTGCATTTTCTGAAAAAAATCTTTGATAATGCTTTTGCAAGTAAATTATGTAATTTCTGTCCATTGAATGTTAAAGAGATATGGTAAGTTGGGGTACTAATAATTTAGTCCTTGTCTGGCTGGTAAAGAATCTTCTCTTGTCTTGGAATTCTAGTTTAAATCCTTTCTTTCTAGAACATTCATTCATGCATTCATGTTTGTTTGTTTAATAATATTCTAAAATTTATTGAAAGAATGATGTCATTGCTGGTTATAGTGTCAGATAAAGGTAGTCAAGGATCATAATGAGGTCTGGTAAAGAAGTTACAATGTTCTGCCTTTTTGTATAGACTTGTCGCCTAACCTAGATATTTGACTAACCCAAGAACCACTGTAGGTATGACTCTTTTTCATCATAAAAGACACCCAAGGATAGCTCACAAGCCGTTGAAGATGCCCTCTAGGAAAGGAGGTCCACACCTTTGAATATAGACTATATAATAGGTGTAATGCAAGGCATCATATACCGTGAGAAGTACTTTCTCTTTGGTATTGTTGCCATCATTTTTCCTCATACTCCATGCAAGCAAGACTGGAAATAGAATTTCATTTATAATTAATGTAAAATTTAAATTAAAATACATTGTCTGAATTTTGTTTTAAAGATGAAGCGCTCTTTATTTCCAAAATATGAAAGTGTATATTACATTGCCAAGTCAGGATGGAGCTGGATATGACGTGGTCCATTACGTTGTTTAATATTTTCTCCTTACAGGCCTCTCTTAGGATACATTTCTTGTACAACTTAGTTTCTCCACTGAGGACTTGCGCATTCTACTTTATTCCTCCTTTTTTTTTTTTTTTTTTTTGGCTACTAGGAATGTTGGAAATAAATTTCGTTATTCAGTTATAACAAAAATTTTGTTGAAAATGGTATTGAAAATGCATTACACTATGCTTTCCGTTGGTTCAAGAGGAGACTGTTGGCATAGAGTATCCAGGACCATAGGAATGTGTACGCTGATTGCTGTGGGTCACTTGGAACCTTGGACTTTCTTGGACTTCCTTGTGGGGAAAGGAGATTAGGGTCGATTTTGTTATTCTCCTATGTTTTAAAGACAATAAATAGATGTTATCCTTGGTCCTAAAAGCAAGCAACTTAGCACATGCTATCTTACAGTGCTTGCTTTAGGCCCCTTTTTGACTGCACACTGTTGTAGTTATTTGGGATTTGACTCTCGCTCACTATTCTGTCCCCTAGGGTAACGTGCCCAAGGCTAACGAGACTCCTGTGTTAGTCACATCAATTACAAGGTGGTTTGCCATTGTTACAACTGATATAAGAAAGAGAAGGAGAATTAAGTAATTCCTTCTAAATAAGATCTGGAATAGGAATTGCTAATATTTTACACATTATCACATTAGACAGTTCTTCATGCAACTTGATAAGACACACTTTGCTGTATAATAATTATCTCTAATTATCACCTGGATTATCAGCTTCAGTGATGTTATTACGAACCCAAGGGAAGGCATTTTGTCAACAATTTTCTACATTTATAAGGCACTGAAGTCTTTGATGGTTCATATTTTGTGTTGCTTCATCTAAGGCTGATGAAGTATTTCAGAAACGTTAATTAAGTTGCACAACGTTCCTGGGAGATAGGAGGTTTCATCAGACCTTGTGAGATAAACTCATGAAACAATGCTCTTGACCAAGAACAAGCTCCAAGAAACCAAAATCAAGATAGTCAAAATATTCCAAACATTTTCACATCAAATCCCTTATAAAAATGAAAGACATTTTTCATACCATGCATTCGGTTGGAATTCACAAAATCTTTGTCTTCTTTGTCAACACTGAAGGGACGCCATGTAAATCTCTGAATGTTTTCATCAAGATACCCGCTCAGATTCTCATCAAACACTGTAAATAGTAGATAAAATTCCTTGTCTATTCCTTTCTGCAGAGAAAAAGACATAATTGCATAAAAAGTACAGCTTGGAGGAATTCTAATCTCTACTTCACTTTCAGTGTGAACACAAAGTAAATTAGGACCAACATCAGCTGGGTCATTTTGGAAATCAGGATTCTGAGCATGATTTTGATCAGTTCATTTTACACCCTAATGTTTCATCTTTCTGTTTATATCCTTCTCCCTTCCCATGAGACTTGCTCAGAGGAAATAGGTCCTTGCTCAAGAGCTTTTCAGTCTGGTGATCACTATCTTCTTCTCCTCCCCAGGGTCTCCATGCCCTGGGTGCTCTTGCTCTCTCTTGGTCTCTCTCTCTTTCTCTCTCTCTCTGACTTCATCTCCTTGTACTCACCCCTCATTTACTCCAGCAACCCTGCCCTTTGGTGTTCTGTGAACACACCAACTTCATTCCTGCCTCAGGGACTTTTCATGTGCTGTTCCCATTGCCTAGAAGGTTCTCTCGGGTCTTGCCCGGCTCACTCCCTTACTCCATTGAGTTCTATGCACAAATGTCACCTCCTCAAGTGCCTTTTCCTAACCACCTAGTGTCCACCCTGTCTGAAAACTGACTTCACTAACCCCAACCCCTAACTCACTCTTATTTATAGCACTTAACTCCACCTGAAGTTATATTTCATTTGTGAACTTTAATTTTTTAATGTTATCCCACTACATTGTAGCTTTATGAAGGTAGGGAACATTTGTATTCCTGTCTTTGTCCCAAGCTTTAACAAAAATGCTTAGAAAGGATCCTGGGTGGCTTAGCTCATGAGTTCAAGCTCTGTGATGGGCTCTGTGCCAATAGCATGCAGCCTGCTTGGGACTCTGTGTCTCCCTCTCTCTCTCTCTGCCCCTCCCCTGCTCCATCTCTCTCTCAAAATAAATAAATAAACTTAATAAAATAAAATAAAACAAAATAATGTCTGGAAAAGCAGGCACTCTACATGTTTTTGAGTGAACTAATAAATTCACATAACCCATCAGACTTTGCTAAACTATGTTAACATAAGTTGAAATGGAGGGGACCATAGATTACTTCCCACTGTGTATATTCCTAATCTATCTGTCCAAGCATGTCACACATTCTGCATTGCCAAAATATGCTTTTCTTTAAAGCTGAACCAGAGAGGTTACTGTATTTTGTGTCCCTCAACCATCTTCCTATGTCTAATGTGCTCCCCTCCAACCCACCCTTTACCCCACTGCCTGCTCTGGAGGGATCCCCATCACTGCCACTGATCAGGTCTCTCTCCTTATGAAACTGGACAATGCAAACTAAACTCATAGTAATCTGGTTCTTTCTTCCCTCATCTCTTGGCCCTTCCCTCCTGGCACTTTGAAATGAGGCCAAGCCCCTTGCCGCAATCTGAACTTGCTGTGTTCTGGAAAGAGATGCAGTTGTATTCTCTACCTACCTATCTACGAAAGACTTAAAGTTTTACCTGTAGAGGGCCTGGTTTAGTATGTGTTTCATAAGTAGTTTTTGCATTGAAAATAACTTTCTGTCTGGCCAAATGGATTTCTCTCAGCCAAATCCCAAGTAGGGGGTATTTCCGGTTACTGTTAATTTTTTCATGAGCTTTGCATAAATGAGTTGGCTGTGAGTGGTGTTTGGCTCAGGCAACAATGCCCCATATACCATAAGGAGCTTCTAGAAAGCATTCAAACTACCATTAAATAGACGAAATTGGGGTAAAATCAGAGCCACCTTACAGAAGTTTTCTGGCATTCAATTTCTTGGGCTCAGGTATTTAGCTATAGGAAGCAGGTTGGTGTCTTGAGAAAAAAAAACAAAGTTGGAAGCTCAAAATCCTATGTTCTATTGCTGAGTTTCACTACTTACTAGGTGTGCTTCATAGGATGTCACTCAATGTCTTGAGCCTCAGTTTCTTCAGCTTTAAAATGGGGATAGTTAGGGCACCTGGGTGACTAAGTCAGTCAAGTTGCCAACTCTTGATTTCAGCACAGGTTGTGATCTCACAGTTGTGAGATCGAGCCCTGTTTTGGGCTATGGGCTGAATGGGGAGCCTGCTTGAGATTCAATCTCTCCCCCTTTCTCTGCCCCTCCCCTGCTCATGTATGCATGCAATCTCTGTCTCTCGAGATAAATAAATAAACATTTTAATTAAACATAGGGATAGTCATTCTGCTTTGCTTTATATGATTGTTACAGTACAGTGCAACTATTCAGTCTTATTGCACTTGCTTTACTGAGGGCCAATACCAAGGGCCAGGGACACAGACTGTAATAAACATTTCTAGGATTGGAACTTTGTGCAGGGACATGAAAGTCTGAGGTGGACCAAGACACCTTGTGTCCTCTACCTAGAAAGTCCCTTGAATCCAGAAGTGGCTGCTTACAATGCCAAACATCATAAAATATACCATTTAAATAAATAGTCTTGCTATTTCTGACTGGTGAAGTAAATCACACTGGTTACATGATTAGATTTTCCTCTTTTCATCAATGTGTTTAATATCATGTAGACATAGCTTAAAATGTGATGCTTTGCTACGCTAGTCAGTGCAACCAGGGGAGCCTCAAAGTTGGGACTTGCAAGAATTTATCTACATGCTTTCTTGTGCCTTCAACCACGATGATTAATTTCCGGCTTCCAGCGGCGAGTCGCAGTGGCTCTCAGCCTTGGCTGCGCATTGGAAAGCACCTGCAGATTTGGTTTAATTGATCTGGAGTCCCTGAATAAAAGATGTTTAAAAGGTCCCCCATTTGGCCAAGTCTGAGGAAACTTGTCCAACAAAAAAGGATCCCAATTCACATTTCATGTGGACCTCTGAAGATTCTATAATTAAAGCAAGCACAGGGAAAGGGACCCACTGAATCCATCCACAGCAAGCAGAAATCCTGGGTTTCTAGGTGGACATCTGTAACTTTCAGAGCTTAACTTTATATTAAAATTACATTAAATTTAAATTCAGATATTAAATTTACAAAAAGTAAAATAAAATACTCATGATGTAGAGATCAATATTAAGAAGGAGGAAGAAGAAACACTCTTTGTACCTGACCCTTCATTACAATCTAATCCCTGGCCATATTCCTGGTGTCTCCCACATACAAGCCTGAGAACTTGGTGATCTTTGATGGCCTACCTGTGTCCCATCAGCATTGAGAACGCCCTTTTTACAGATGAGCAAGGGCCCCACAAGGCCAGAGCTGGTGTCCTGAATTGGCTTAACCGCTGAGAAGTAAAGGTAGGTCAGACAGGGGGGATCGCCGGCCGTCGGGCTTACACTTTCAGGCACTGTCCATTTGTATGTGAAGGTTTCACCTGGCTTAACATGTGCCCCTGGTTTCAGAAATCCTGAGGAGGTAAATGAAAGTTAATCAAAGCCAGAGCCAAAAACATTAAACTTGTCAGACTGGGTCCTCCAGCCCTGGGGTCTCTCTCTGATGATGTATTTTGTGGGACAGCTGTTCTCATGAATGTATCCTACCAGGGAGGCCACTGCCACAGTTCACTGTTTTATGAGATAGAAACTTAGATCAAAGAGTGATCTTCAGAGACTATATTTAGTATCTTCATAGATGTTACATCTTACTCAAATACTAGGTTTAGCAAATATTAAAAGAGTGATAAGTGCCTATTTAACAATCACATTTAAATCCATAAAATATCAGAGTGCCTTTATATGTGGAATATATTAAAGTCAGCACTGAGGAGGATATCCCAAAAAGTTAAGAAAGAGACCTATCTTTAAAGAGTTTGAAATCTGGAGGCACTTGAGTGGATCAGTTGGTTAAGCATCTGACTTTTGATTTTGGCTCAGGTCATGACATGATCTCACACACAGATAAGGGCTCTGTGCTGACAGCAGGGAACCTACTTGGGATTCTCTCTCTCTTTCTCTCTCTCAAAAAGAAATAAACACTAAAAAACAAAATGCAAAAAACAAATCCTAAAAAAATAGAGTTTGAAATATAAAAGTTTGAACTAAGAAACAACCCAAAATAACCGTGACAAGGCTGATGAGTAGCAAATCTGGAATTCAAACTCAGGCTGTCTGATTCCTGAGACTTGGTATTCAGTCTGCATGCTATATTGCCAAATGAACATGCTGAGTCTCTTCAGCTAGACTGAGATTAGAAACTCTCTGTATCTTGTTCAGAGTTTTGCACAAAGATGCCCAATATGTCTACTAAACTAAACAATAGAATATATAGACATTTGGGCTATCACCAGTGTTGTTTCAGTGCACACACGTGCACGTGTGCACACACACACACACACACACACACATACACACATAGTGTTTGTGAGCATTTTGACCAAAGAAGTGCAGGTACAAGAGATGATGCTCCTGGTGGAGAGAGTTTTGACAGGTCTGAGGAGAGGGAATTCTCCCTCCATTGCTTCCTTCTCAGTTCCCTCACCATCACCTCAAACCAGCTCTGGACTGGGCTTAGCCCCATCATTAGACATGAAGAAGTATCCCAGAACTCATGATGTCTGTTGCCATAATAGGGAAGGTTCCCAAGGATATCAGGAGTTTCCCAAGAGCATATCGTGAGTGGAAGATAGTTCCTGCAGCCACTGGGCAGAAACTGCCTTTCTTATATGTAGAGTCTCTACTACCTCTTCTGTGATGGGGAGAGGCCATATATGATGGTAAGCATGCAAGATTGGTTTTAAATAAATATTTGTCAACAGAGACAGAGCAAAGACCATGTGTAAGATTTTGATGTCAACCAAACATTGGAAATAAGATTTTCTCCTCAGCCTTCACCCACAGAATCCCCTGCAACCCATGGCTGAAAAGCTCTCCATCTTAGGGAAGCAGGGGTGACTGTGAACGTAGCTCACTTTGAGATTTATTACATTACTGAGGGAGAAGGAAAGGCATCAACATCTCCTAAGTGCCTACTGTGGGGCAGACTCTGCCCTGAATTCTCTCCAGCTCCTTCTGAAACCTGCCTCAGTAGGGGAGAAGAATAAAGTTCAGCAAGCTTAAATGATTGCACAAGCTCACAGGGCCGATAAGAAAAGGGACCAAGAGCTGAACCAAATCTATCCAGTTCTACGTCCTCTTGTTCACTCATCCTCTTTCCCCCAGAGGCCAGGCTGAGACTCACCATCTATGTTTGGGGCTGCATCAGAGGCCTTGTCATAGATGATGCCATGAGGCAAAATACTGTAGACTTTGTCGGCTTTGTTGGCAAAGGTCACTAACAGGGTATCACCCACCTCTGCCCTGATGACAGGACCTGAAAAATATCAAGAGGATGAGGGAGAAGAGGATGAAAAGAGGCAGACAGAAGTGAGTATAGGCAGGAGAGGAAGAGTCATTTCATGTAGACATATATGCCCCACTAAAGCATCTCCCCCCATTCAAAACATGACAGATGGTTTTATTCTACCAAGAATTCCAAGATGGGCTTCTGCCTCAGAGAGTCTCTTTCTTCGAGTAAAAGTTGCATCAACATACTCCATATACTGAGCCTTCCAATATTTTCCTCCAATTCTGTTGTCCCCTTGTGTGAAGTAGAGCTCGGAGTCACTGTGTAAAGAATAGGAACCTGACTGAGAGCACATCTCTACATATGCACCAGATGCCTTAATTATGGAGCTTCCTTATCCTTAGCTCATCCGCCCACCCATCTCCCCAGGAAAGATGGCCTGGTCTTCAACTAAGTTCCCAGGAATAATTAGGCAGCTTTAAAGTCTCCAGGGGGCTGGATGATGGTCAAGCGCATTCCTCTGTCAGCCGCTGTACTTTCTTCCCCAGAGGTCCAATGACTGAAGAATGTACCGGGGGAACTCCTTACCTACCAGCGTTGGAGTCCCGGAATGGTGTGCTACAAAGTAAAGAGCTAACTGGTTTCTTTGCGGAGTAAGTACCCCTCTATCTCTCTCTGATGTCAATATGAATAGTCTCTGCATATAGTAAGCTCTTTCATATCTGGCCTGATTAAGGAATGGAGTGTCTAGTGAATCAAATAGCTTCGTCAGTGGAGTTATCATATGGACTATATACATGAAAAACCAAATTCCAAATGTGAAATACAATAACTTAAATTCTGACTACCACTGTCCTACATTCCTTATTTCTGCTGCTGATGCCTTCACTCTTGGAGTCACACAGGCTCCTTCTTCCATTAGCTCACTTGGGGTTTCCCTCAGCATACACACTACTGTGATATTAATCTCCAAGAGGGTAATATCCACAGTCATTTACCCGCTCCAACATCTTCCCTCCATGCAACTGCTGATCAAATCAAGGTCACAAAGATTAAAGGCCCTCTGCAATTGAGATCCAATTTACCCAGCTCTCTCCCTATGGTTCTATGCAAATATTTGCTCCAGTCACTCTGATCTAAATAACCTCTGTATCTAAAATTTCTCTCTTTAGGGGCACCTGGGTGGCTCAGTTGGTTAAGTTTCTGACTTTGCTCAGGTCATAATCTTACAGTTCATGGGTTCAAGCCCCACGTTGGGCTCTGTGCTGACAGTTCAGAGCCTGCTTCGGATTCTGTGTCTCCCTCTCTCTTTGCCCCTTCCTTGATCACTCATGTTCTCTGTCTCTCTCTTTGTCTCTCTCATTCTCTCTCTCTCTCAAATAAACATTAAAAAACAATATAAAATTTCTCTCTTTACTATTCACTTTCATAAATTCTATCATTCTAGGACTCTACTTGAGTTCCACGGACTCTGTGAAGTGTTTCCTGGCTATCTCAGTGCTCTCTGAATGCCCAGAGAACTCACTTGCTTGGACAACTCATCTTAATCTCATTTGTAACTTGCAAAGTTACTTCTCTTCTGTGCATGCAGCTTCTTTCTGCCCTGAGGGTGGGAAGACTGTCTTAGGAACCTCCCTGCAACCCATATGTCGCTTTTTATGTTGTGTTTTCATATATCACATTAAATATCAGCTAAATATGATTCATTACTGTATATTTCATAAGGTGCTTCAGAATTCTGGAAGGCTCCTAAGACAAAATTCTCAATGTTAATGCTCATTCTGCTTATGGGGAAATACTGGTCAAAAGAGTGTTGATGTCAAACATGTTCATAGATGGTTCGCACAAATTCTTTAAGCTGGGTCAAGTGCCTTGGTTTGTTTGAAGAATGAATGAATAAATGAATGAATGAATGAATGAATGAAATTTACGATGAAAGAAAAAAGAAAAAAATCACAAAGAGAATTTTAAAAACATTTCCTGGAACATAAAAGAAATCATAGGGTAGTAAAAATCATTCTTGTATCATACCTTACATTTTAAAATGCTTTCACAGACATCATTACACAGAATTCTATAATAACAAGCCACAGGAGTTCACAGCCACTTAATGAATTGTTAGATTCAACTTGAAAAATACTTCATGCTATGGGAGTGAAAATGATTAATAATGACTCAGGAGTCAGGGGAGGCTTCACCTAGGAAGTGACATAGAATTTGAAGAAAAAGTAACATTTTGCTGGATAGGTAGGACAAGGACATTCTGGATAGAGAAGTATAACTTATCAGGCTGTCCTTGAACCAAAAAGGATAATTCTCCTTGGCCAGTTCACCTCCATTGAGAGAGGGCCCTGACTTCTTCTCTCCTCAAAACTGTCTCTTCCATCCGTGCAAAGAACTTATTCTATTTTGTCAGTGTAGTATTTCTATGTGCAAACTGCACAAGAATGAATTGATGAATGAATCTAGTGCTTTGATTTAGCCAGCAAATAATGAAACAATAAATATTCTGCCGATTCTCAGCATCATGTACATTGTGAGGCTCAGAATTCCTTACGGGGTATCATTATGCCACCCATGCCTATGTGCTCATAGGCTGCAAATACAAATGAGGTCACAGGGAGGAGTCTAACAGGTGCCTCTCTCATGAGAGTCTTAGAAACACCAGCAAAGAGTGCTTACCTGCCGGAAGCATTTAGGGGAAGGCCACTGAATTTGTTATAGCCTTGAGGAGCATAATCCCAAAGAACTTTTTCGGCTGCTATAAAGTAACGCCTTTGTTGACCCGTCATCCTGGGGTGAGGAGTGTCACCTTTGCAGTTACCAACATTGTACTGCCCCAGCATGCCAGCTGCAGAACAGAGGAGAAGCACAAACCAGGGTGTAAATGCTCATGTAGGAGATCAGACAGGAAAGAGCTGATAGCTTTGACTTCATAAACATTTAAAACTTAAAATAGGACCTTAACAAAGTAAAAAATAAAGGGTAAGTGGCAGGTTGGGAAATATTTTAATGCATAGGATGAAAGATCAATATGTAAATATATTTGACAAATAAGAAGGAAAAAAGCAAATATCCTGATGGAAAGTGGGCCAGGGACATCAACAGATTATTCACAAAATCTCTCGAAACACTAACTATAAACACATGACAAAAAAAAGTTCAGCCTTAATAGCAATCAAGCAGTAATGTTGTTCATTTATCAGATTGGTAAAGATTAGAAAAACTGGTAATTCTCAGTGTTGGCAGATGAATGGGGGGAGGGGAATATTCGTTCACACACTAATGTTGACTGAAGAGCCAAGGGGAATTTGGCAATGTATGTCCATCCATAGCTAAGAGAAAAATCAAACTCTGACCCAAGAATTCTAAATCTAAGAGTTTTCCTAAAGATATGTCAGGCAAAGTGTAACATATCTATAAACTCCAGTGTTTTAGTATGGTTCATAAAAGCAAAAAAGAAATGAGGGATACAAATGTGATGCATCGGGGTATTGGTTAGGTAAATTGTAATCTCCCTTGAAAGAACCCAGGGAAGATATGCAATGATGAAGTGGTTCTATATTCACTGTCATGGAAATATATTTCTGAGACATTACTAAGTGGGAAAAGTAAGGTAAAGGGCAGTATTAAGAGATTAGTTTCGTTTTATAAATAACATGCATTTATATACAAACGTCTAGAAAATAGTGAAGGGGAATATTCCTCAAAATGTGACACCATTATCCTAAGACAGGATTACTGCTATTAAAGATTAAATGTATTTTCTGGAGCACCTGGGTGGTTCAGTTGATTGAATATCCAACTCTTGATTTTGGCTCAGGTCATGATCTCATGGTTCGTGAGACGGAACCCTGCCTCGGGCTTTGTGCTGACAGCACAGAGGCTGCTTCAGATTTTCTTTCTTCCTCTTTCTCTGCCCCTCCCCCACTTGAGCTCTCTCTCCCTTTCTCTTTCTCTCTCTCTTCCTTTCTCAAAATAAATAAATAAACTTAAAAAAATTAAATGTATTTTTAGGTTTTTTTAACAATAATTTTTTCTGAGGGTCTAGAAATTAAGGAAATATTATAGTTCAGTAGTGTACAAATATCAGCTTATGTCCACAATCACTGGCCAAGCTTAGCAAACTTATTAGCCTCAAATGGCTGCTAATACCTTGATTTTAAAACTAGTTTCTTCCCAGATATAACATTTAAGAATAGGCATCTTATGGTAAGAATTCTTAATATCTATCCTCTTAGGGGGGCGCCTGGGTGGCTCAGTTGGTTAAGCCTCCAACTTTGGCTCAGGTCAGATCTCACGTTTGTGGGTTTGAGCCCCGCGTCAGGCTCTGTGCTGACAGCTAGCTCAGAGCCTGGAGCCTGCTTCCGGTTCTGTGTCTCCTTTTCTCTCTGCCCCCTCCCCCTCTCATGCTCTGTCTCTCTCTGTATCAAAAATAAATAAAACATTAAAAAGTTTTTTTTTTAAATATCTATCCTCTTAGGAAATTTCAGGTTCACTATTGACCACAGTCACCTTGCTGTACATTAGGTCTCCAGAACTCATTTGTCTTGCATAACTGAAACTTTGTACTCTTTGAGATGGTAAGTGTTCTTAGCACACACATAGACACACACACACACACACACACACACACATACATGTGTCCATGCACACACACGTATTAACTATGTATGGTCACGAATATATTAACCAGCTTGAGTATGGTGATCAGTTCATAATGTATGCATATATCAAAACATCAAGTTGCATACCTTAAATAAATACCATTCCTATGCATCAATTATACCTCAATGAAATTGAGAGAAAATAAGAAGAGCAATCTTGTCTTAATACTGTGTCTTCCGAGAACAGTATCTGGTACATACTAACTGATTAGTTCCATATTTATTGAGTTGAATTGAATTAGAATAATCCAGCTGACTAATGGCTAAGATTAGCTGCTTAAGGCTGACAGTAGCAAGATAAGGTGGCCGGGAACAAAAATATGGTATCAAAGCCTGCCTTGGACAGTCGCATCCCTGTACCTGCTGGTGACTATGTGTAGTTTATCAGGAGCCCACTTAAATTATACATTATTTCTTCTGTGTCTCTTCCACTGACACTTTTTTCCCTATTTTGTTTTCACCATCTTAGACCAGATCTTTTCTATGTCCTAACTCTACTGTTGCCATGCTTGCTAACTAATATCCAGGGGCCAGAATCTCTCCATCAAATCCTTTCTGTGCACAGGTATCATATTTACCTTCCTAAACTGCTCCACTGATTGTGTCACTGATGTCCCAAAGGATCTGGAAGGACTCACCATGGCCTTTCAGACACAGCCCTGTTTCCTTCGTTTTGCCACTCAAAGCTCCTCCCACTGGGCTCTGCCTCCATGGTCTTCTCTCTTATCACTTCTCTGGCATAAGCCTGTGGTCTATTCTGTATGGTCCCAAGGAACCAAGACTGAATCGTTCTCCAGGCATTTAAGTCAAAAAATACTGTACCTATCCTAGGATTTCACAACTATCATTGGATCTTGTCTCAATATAAGGAAGAACATTCTAATAGAGTGGCCCAGAGATAAAATGGGCTGCTACAATTACTTAAAAAAGAAGTCCCAGAAGTCCATCAAGAATTGGATGGTGAATGGGTATAGATTATCTACAAATTTCTTTCCAATGCTAAAATGTTATCATTTTATTCAGAGTTCCTCATATAGAATATGCATTCTCCTTGTTTGTGTTGCTTCCTCTACTTGGAGAGCCTTTCTTCCCTTCTTCATCTGTTCAATTCCTACCCATATTTCAAGACTCAGATTAAAAGCCAACTTGATTGTTCCAGAGAAGTGACTATTGTGCACAAAGAGCCTTTATTTTCTGCCTCAAATCCTTTTTTGTTTTGTAAATGTTTAAGTCTAGCTACTAGGCTATGGACTCCTTGAAAGTCTTACCATTTCTTGCATTCACTACCCACCTTTCTCACAGGGAGGCAATCACTAAATATCTGTTGACCGGATGGCAAGTAAATGAGCATGTACATTCCTATATATTCAATATTTAATTAAATGTAATACAAGAATCTGTCTAACAGCAGGCCCTGAATAAACACCATTGACCGTGTGGTGTAATTGTACGACTTTCTGCATCTACACGCTGGTCCTTGTTCTTTTTACCTTGCAGGTGATCACTAACTTGGCAGGTTATCATCCACTTCCCAGGATTCTCGACTATCATTTCTACTGTCAGAAAAGTGGCTGGGAACAGGTTGACGACATCAGTCCGATGCCTTCTGCTGACGAAGGTGTTACCATAAAAATAGATGGAATGGATGTCTATCTCATTCCCCATCCCGAATAGGTGCCAGGACACTGATTCTCCAACACACATTTCAGGCTCGGGGAAGTTTCCAAAGAGGTATCCGTTGAGGGCTGAAAAACAGAAGCACACTGGTGGGAGAGACTTCCCTGCAAAGGCGAGCAGGACCAGAAACAATGGTAACATACTCTAGCACAGCTGAAGAGGTGGCACTGGTTATCGGTTGTAATGTTTTTGTGCAGAAAAGCATGGCTTCTTTCATATAGTCCCAGATACGAATGAAAGGTATTAAGCTTTTCAAGAAAAAAGCACTCAATAGAAGTAGAGATGAGCACAGATGGAAACAGCCTTGGAGATGCTATGTGATCACAGCACCAAGGTCAGGAGTAAATAGAACACTGCCCAGACTTTGAGGATGGCTCCACCACTTCCTGTCGAGATCCTTGATTTTTTTTCATACCTGACTTCCCTATAGGACTCCATTTCCTGAAACTCTGTCTTACTCATTTCACAGCTGTCAGGACCTGGCAGAAAAGCTGGCACATAGTAGCTACTTAAGTAATGAAAGCTTGCAACAAGAAGGAAAAGAAAAGGGGCTGATTACAAGGACATGTTACTTTAAAGTTTTGTTACTTTAAAATCAGGGAGAAAAAACAGTGTTTACTAGGTCTTGCTGGGGCAGAATCTTACTGATTGTGCTTATGCCGGAAGTCCAAGACCTACTCTTTCAAATCACCTGAATGGCAGCCAGGACTTGACCAAGAGTGGAAGAAAACTTGATTGAGGGTTTTCAAGAGTCATAACATCACTTCTTTTTTCTTTAGGCCTTTTCTATTTTTTTGAGGGTTTATTCACTTATTTTGAAAGAAAGAGAGAGAGAGAGAGAGTGCGTGCGCACCAGCAGGGGAGAGGTAGAGAGAGAGAAAGAATCCCATGAACCGTGAGATCATGACCTGAGTCAAAATCAAGAGTTGGAGCCTAAACCGACTGAGCCACCCAGACACCTCTCATAGCATCACTTCTTAAATTCAAACTGAGCTAAGAAATAACTAAGATAACAATGATTAAGGCAGTTCAATTGATTCTAAATAATTCTGGTATTATTAATTTATTATTAATAAATCTTGTATTGGTCAAGCATTTTTTTGTTGTTTTTTTAAGTTGATATTTTTCTATTTTCTAGTATTGGGTCTCCTTTACCAATCCAAAGAAGGATTGATTGTTTGCAAATACCTACTTCTGCTCACAGGATGGTTGTTATGTTAAATGTATTCTGTATTTGCTTATGTAACTCATTCCTTTTTGTTGGACATTTTCATTTGAAAGAGTAAAAGGAGTTATGTGGGCAGCTGAGTCATAAACCATCACAGTTAGTAGTTTTCAGCAAGATTTGAGATCATCGCCACCATTTTGTAAAGAATAAGGACACAAGTTGACTGGACACAGCAATGACTTGAATTTAGGTCTTTGTTTATTCCATTCTTTGTTTCTTTCCCTGCCTCCCTCCCTTTTCTCCATTACTTCTTCCCTCCTAAAATATTTGCCAAGTATCCATGTCACACAGCGTTGCTGAAAATACCACTGGAAAGAAAAGAGAGGGTGTGTGATGCAGTGGAAACAGAATAGGGACACTCACACCTCTGCACACTTTGGAATCAAACACAACAAAACTAAAATGTATTTGCTATGGATTTCTCTCAGGTTCTGTCAGGCAGCTCTGGCACTAATCATCACTTTGAACTCAGGCAAGTCATTGACAGTCTCTTGACCTCAGTTTCTTCATCTGTAAAATGGAGGAGGTCAGATGATCTTTAGCTCCTCCCCTCTCTCCTATGATTTTATGACTACGTTGATGCTGCCTTGGTTAGGATGACTCTGGGAGACAGACAAGCAAATATGGAGGGAATTTATCAATGAATGACATGGAGAGTTTGTTTACATTGAAGATGTTCTTTCTGTTCAGTAGAACTCTCTGAGAAAACAGCTGAAAGACACTACTTAATAATCCCCAAGTCCTAAAATTATGTATTAAGCCACTGCTCCACAAAACAGAAATGAGTAAGTGTTCTGTCTCAGTGGACAAGGTAACTATAGAAATTCATTATTTTCAACAAATACAGGGTCTGAAACATTGTGAATGTTTAATAAATGTTGACTGAAAGAATGTCTGGGAAACATATTCACCAGTGTGTGTTTAAACACAGCATATAGGGGCACCTGGGTGGCTCAGTCAGTTAAGTGACTGACTTCAGCTTAGGTCATGATCTTGCAGTCTGTGGGTTTGAGCCCCGCATCGGGCTCTATGCTGACAGCTCGGAGCCTGGGGCCTGCTTCGGATTCTGTGTCTCCCTCTCTCTCTGCCCCTCCCCTGTTTACACTCTGTCTCTCTCTCTCTGTCAAAATTAAATACAAAATTTTTAAAAACACAGCATATAGCATAGTTCTTGAACTTAGCAGTCACTCAGAAAATGGTTACTGGATAAATGTAAAAGTTTGCAAACCACAGGATTGTTATATGATGATGATTCATTCTCCTTTTATCCCATCAGTATAAACCCACCCATCCTCTCTAGGCTCACCTCCTAATTCTTTCCTAATTATAATATTAATCCTTCCATTTTCTATATCATAGCTTTGTCATACCCAATATAGCTTATAATTATTGCCTCCCCCCTTCTCAGATTGTTTGAGGTTCTGACATGTACTGTGTTTCAAATCACTTTCTAATCACTCTTATCCCTGAGTTATAAATCCTAGAAAACCAGGTTAGACATTTCTGTGTTTTTGCGTCCCTCATAATATCAGATACACAAAAGGCATATAGTACAAATTTGACAACACCGGAGACACTCACCGTGCATTTTATTACTTCTCTGGAAAACAGCATCTTTTTTGTCAACTGAATTAGGGTCAGTGCAGAAATGTCTGATATTTTCATCAAGGTACCAGCTTTGATTCTCATCCACCAGAGTAAACATTATAATGAACTCTCGGTCCACATCTGTCCTTGTTCCTGAATATTTATTCAGAATACCTATCAGGAACATTTAAAAGAGTAGAGAAAAAAAGTTCAAAATGAATTAAATCAAGGTGTATTTCATTTCTTGCCAATGGTACCAGGTAAGTGAGAAGGGTGATCAAGACTTACATGTACAAGAGTAACCACAACATGAAAGCAGCAAAGAATTTTAATAGAAATGACAGAGCTAAAGAGAAAAGTCATAAAACATAAGTCTTCGCAATCAGACTTGAAAACCTTGGCTCCTAAAGGGAGTCAGCTTTACCAACAGAGCACAGACACACTAACTCAGTAGCGAACAAAATCTCAAATGATTAAGCAGTTGAAATATAAAACAAAAGCATCTCTGGTCATTGGGCTACATTTTTGACTTTCCAAAGTGTGGTGTCAGGGTGGTCTGAACAACTATCAGTGGGGAATATCCCTGTTGTTTGAAAGAGAAATGCATGTAAGTTTCAGAATGCTATCGTGGTTCTTTGACAGAAGTCTGAATTATTGCCGTTGCTGCAATGTTAGATTAATCTTCTATGTTGGAAGAATTTCCCTATCCTACAGAAAGCTTGGAAGAAAGGGCACATTCCATATGAAGCAACAGAGATGGGCAAAACAAGACCTGACGTTGTATACACTTTTTAACACACCTGGGAATAGGCTTCTGTGCATGTGTGTGTGTGTATGTGTGTTGGAGGGGGCTCTCTTTACCTTCCTTGCACACCAGCAGTGGGCCAATTAACCCAGAGCAGATGTCCTTAGGAGCGTCAATGTGCGAATGGTACACCCAGGTCAGGCAGTTGGCGTCCGCTGGAGCAGGGGCGTATTCTTCTCTCACTGGCCAGACATAGGTGTAGTTTTTGCCGGGAGGAACCATATCATCATCCTTATTCCTTCCAGATGTTCCATCTGGGTATAGGGCTCCTTCCAAGAAAAGATACAACATAGTTAAAATACAGAGATCACGTGCTATCATGGACAGGGCCAGAGCTTTGGAATCAAACACATATGAATTAAAATTTATTTCCTGTGGGATTGAGGCAAGTACTTAAATTCTCAGTGCCTTGGTTTCCTATCAGGAAAGCTAGAATGGTGACATCTACCCCACAGGGACGTGAGAACTAGATGACACAATGTATACAAAGCATCCTGAACAAAACCAAATGCTCAATAACTGCTCATAAGGACCCCTTCTGATGGTCCCCCTGTACCAATCAGGAAGATTTGAATCTACCCCACTTAACATCAACTCAAGAAGGAAAGGATAAATGGCAAAAGACATAATGAAACTCTTGGGCACTTATTACAGATTCAGCACCTGTTTGGGATCTCATAAAAGACAGGAAGGAAGAGTAAGACATTCATCTTTCCTCCAGAGATCCTACAGTTCTGTTGAGCAGACCAGAATTGGAAGTATTATCACATATGACAACTGGAGAGTAAAATAGGGTGATGTGTTGAATGTAATTTTGGGCTCAGCTAAGTGGGAGAGGGGGATCTACCACAGAGTGGTTAGGGGTAAATGGGCATGGCATTTCCTTTCTCTGTTTTATAAACTAAGATGGCACCAGATGTTTCAATTAAGGAAAGTCCACTGCTAAAACTAGTTTGACAAACACCTGGATGGAATGTACGGGCCTGCAGGGACAGGGAGGAACTGGATGGCACTGAGCAGAAGGCTGGAAGGTGAAGGGCCCAGAAGGACATGAATGTGGACACACTCCAAGTTCATTCTTCATTCTTTCATTTCTTCACCAATTCATTCAACAAACTTGCAATCCTGAACTCCCTGCAGTAGGACAGTTTTCTAAAATGCATTTACATACAGAGAAGGGCGGGATAGCCAGCGGTTAAGTTCACAGCCATTGAAGCTAGACTGCCTGAAGCTAGACTGCCTGGAAACAAATCTCATCTCCATCACTTCTTAGCTGTGATTTAGGCAATTTCCTTCTCTTCTATGAATCTTAGCTTCTCATCTGTAAGAGGAGGATAATTATCATATTAATCTCATAGAGTTGTTGAGGCTTATGTGACAAGATCTACAAAAAGTTTATCACAGCCCCTTATATATAGTAAGCATTCCATAAATATCAGTTGTTATTTCTTCATAGCACTTGCCCAAGATTTTAATTATATAATGTTTGATTGATGGCTATCTCTCATTTGTCTCTTATATTGACTGTAATTTCCATGCAAGCCAGGTTTCTTTATGCTTAAAATTTTATATGCAGTGCTACCTCAGTGCTTAGTATAAGGGTGCTCAGCATCAAATATCTGTTGAATGAAATAATGAATGAGTGGCATGACTATACACACCAAAGCCCTGTGAACAAAATGCATGGCTTGGAAGCTTCTGAATTATGCAGACACTGAAGGTCAGTAGCTGGGGGAGGGTGGGTGGGTAGTGGACTTGTCTAGAAACTTCAACTGAGATCACCCATTTTGCTTTGATTATACGATACAAATCAATATCAACAGTAGTTTTTCTAGAGATTCTTATATTCACAATTTACTTAATGTGCTTTTTTTTTTGCTTATTATTATTGGGAGGTGTTGATGGCTATTATTGAAAGGAGAAGCTAGAATCCCTAAGCAAATCCTTGGTGTCACCACTCAAGATGATGAAGATCATTTGGAATGCAAAATAAACCGTGAATATAAACTAAAAAGTGATTTGGGAGTGGGTAGCTTATTAAGTTGTTCTGAAGGTTATCCCCAGGAAAGGATTTTGATTTGACAAAGGTTTTGAGCAATGGTAACATTAACAGTATGAGCGTATTTTTAAAACATTCATTTGGTTTTACTCATTTGAGAACGTGTGGGTATTTAGAATTGTAATATACAAGTTTTCACCCATCAGATTTGAGAATATTGAGGATTGGTGACATTGGAGGAGTAACAGGACAACTCTTAAACAAATGGTGAAAGAGTAAACGTGCAGTTGTTTGGGGGACAACTTACCAATTTCCATAGAAAGAAAGAAAGAAGGAGAGAGAGAAAGAGGAGAGAGAGAGAGAGAGAGAGAGAGAGAGAGAGAGAGAGAGAGAGAGAGGGAGAGAGAGAGAAGGAAGGAAGGAAGGAAGGAAGGGAGGAAAAGAATAGAGAAAGGAAGGAAGGAACGAACGAATGAACAAACGAGTATGAGTATAACCAGCAATTTACTTTTAGGAATTTACCTCTGAATTATCCTTGCAAATTTTTATTGAAAATACACTGGAATAGGGGGGAGGTGACTGGGTGGTTCAGTTGGTTAAGTGTCCAACTTCAGCTCAGGTCATGAGCTCAAGCCCTGTGTCAGGCTCTCTGTTGACAGCTCAGAGCCTATAGCCTACTTTGGATTCTGTGTCTCCCTCTCTCTCTGTCCCTTCCCCACTCACACTCTGTCTCTCTCTGTCTCTCTCAAAAAATAAACATTTAATTAATTAATTAATTAATTAAATACACTGGAATATATTCTTGTATTCTAAAACTGCAATGTATACTGGAGCTGGAATATTCACTGTAGAATGTGCTGGTATCCACCCCAAACCGAAAACAACCTAAGTAATTGTCAATCCCAAGTTGGTTCATTCATACAATGGAATATTGCACAAGTGTTAAAAGGAGGTCTTTGTGTGCTGATATGAGAAACTCTCCAAGATTAAGTGAAAAATGAGAAAGAGGAAATACATAGCAGCCTGATAGTATAATCTCTTTGTACAAATAAACACATATACACACACATATGTACACATAACCGCACACATACAAATATGTGTATAGAAAATTTTCTAAGAGAAATTTCTAAGACATTTTTAAAGGTGATCGCTTTTCAGATAAGAGACAAGTAGGAAGAATTTTCACTTTTCTTTTCATACCTCTCTGTACTCTTAAAATTTTCTAACCATGTTCATATACTACATTTTGTTTAATTTTTTGTTTTGAACTCATTTTAGTGGATTATGTAGGAAATCAGAATGTGAGATACTTTCTCCTTCTTTTGTCTTCTCTGAATTAAAAAAAATAGATACTATTTGTTTGTAAATGGTCCTAATACTTAACTATATTTCATATGGGGATCAAGAAAGCACAAGTTAATTCTATTATTAAGTAAGTTAGTGCATGTTAGAGCTCTAGCATAGGTATTGGCATATTAGTAATTGCTTAATCAATGTTAGTCCCACCTACCTACTTGTTCTGAGTTCATTATTTATCTCTCTAGATGAATATCTTGGAAGCAACAACTATGTATTTACTCATTTTTGGAGCCCCAGTACGCAGCACTGGGTCTAGTTCATAGTAAGCACTAAGTAAAAATGAACAGGGGCTTCAAGACTACCAAGCCTGCAGCCTGGGTGGCTCAGTTGGTTGAGTGACCAACTCTCGATTTTGGCTTAGGTCATGATTTCACAGCTCAAGAGTTGGAGCTCCACATTAGGTTCCATGATGACAGTCAAAAGCCTGCTTGGGATCCTTTTTTCCCTCTCTCTCTCTGCTCTTCCCTCTTTTTTTTTTCTCTCTCTCTCTCCCTCTCACTCTTGCTCTCTCTCTCACACACACACACACACAAATAATAAGTAAACTTAAAGAAAAGAAAAAAAAAGAACTAGGAGGCTGGCAATAGTACCCAAGAGAAAAATTCATTAAAAGAGAATGAGATGGTCAGCAGATCCTCTCCCCTAAAAGTAATCATAAAGTTGAAAGAAATAAAGAAAAATGACTATTTCAGTGCTCTGGAAATCAAATAAAGGTACCCAGCAATGTTTACACTTGATAAATTGTTGCACGTGGTTATTCACATACTCCTGGCTGATTCTAATGCTATATGCTTGCAGAAAGAACCAAAGAGCCCAGCAAAAACTAAAATCCAAGGCAGACAAAAAGTACTTCAACTTGGATGGGTTTTCTATCCACTCACAATTCCAATGGTAGAGAACTTAAGATTTACCCATGTTTAACAACAACTTCTGTCCAATCATTTTTCTGACTTCAAAGCTAAACAGATGTAGAGGTGAATCTTAGCAACTAGTCTTAAAAATAAATACAAGAAAAAAGAAAAGAACAGAAACCTTGGTGGCCTCACACTATAGGGAAGACAGATATCATAGATTTAGTCCAGGTAAGTTACTCAATAAAAAGCCTTTAACAGGATGAGGAAGTTCTTATCTATTCCTCTTTGGAAGTTTTTAATTTGATAAGTATTAGATTTTGTTAAATGCTTTTCTGCACCTTTTGACATGATCATCTGGTTTTTGACCTTTATTCTATTAATATGTTGTATTACATTCATTTATTTTTGAGTGTTAAACCAACCTTCCAATCACAGGATAAATTCCATTTCGTCGTGTGTATAGTTCTCTTTATATGTTATTGACATCAGTTTGCTAATATTTTGGTAAGAATTTTTGTGTCTACATTCATGAGGAATATTGATCTGGAGTTTCCTTGTGATGTCTTTATCTGGTTTTGGTATCAAGATAATGTTTGCCTCATAGGATGAATTTGAATGTATTCTTCTGTTTCCTCAAAGATTTTGTAAAGGATTCTCATTATTACTATTATTACAGTCTGTGATAGAATTTAGAAATGAAACAATCTGAGTCTGGGTTTTTCTTTGAGGGAAGATTTTTAATTGCTAATTCCATTTCTTTACATTTTTTAGGTCTGTTCAGATTTTTTAAATTTATTATTAAGTCAGTTTGAGTAAATTCTGTCTTTCTAGGAAGTTGTCAATTTTTATCTAAGTTGTCCAATATTTTGCCATAAAATTGATTGTAATCCTCCCTTAATTTTTATGTGGTCACAGTGATGTCCCATCTTTCATTCCTGATTTTAGAAATTCGTGTTCTCTCTCTTCATCAGACTAGATAAAGTTTTCTCAATTTTGTTCATCTTTTTCAAGAAGCCAACTTCTGGCTTAATCTATTTTATATTATTTTTCTGTTTTTTTCTTCTGTGCATTTATGCTCCAGTCCTTATTATTTTCTTCTTTCTACTTGATTTAGGTTTTATTTCTTCTTCCTTTTCTAGCTTCTTACAGTGAAAGCTTATGTTATTGGTTTGAGGGGGTTTTTTTTCTCTTGACATAGTGTTTAAACCTCTAAATTTCCTTTTAAGTACTTCTTTGGCTGTATATCATAAATTTTGGTATGGTTTATCCCCATTTTTATCCACATCAAAATATTTTACAATTTATCTTATGATTTATTCTTTGACCTATGGGTTATTTAGAAGTGTACTGTTTATTTCTAAATATTTGTAAGAATTTGCAAGATTTTTTCATTGATTATATCAAATTTAATTCCATTGTGATTGGAGAATATACTTTGCATTCTATCAGCTCTTTAAAACTTATTTAGATTTCTTTTAAGCCTATTGTCTATAGGCTTAGGTCAAGTTGGTGATAGTGTCAGTGAAGTCTTCTATATCAAGGGGGACAGATGGAGATAGGGAGAGAGGAGATGGGGAAAAGACAAATCATTGCCTCTTAGATCCCTTTAACTGAAACTGACAGCTCCCTTATTTATAAAGACAAGACACCAATCATATAGGATTGATATTTACCTTCTGAATCTTTGTTGTAGAATACGCCATGTGGATGCAAAGAGTACGGTCGAGAAGCAAAGTTCTTTAAATGGATGACAATCACATCACCCACTTCAGCCCTCAAGATAGGGCCCAGGAATCCAAGCCAGGGAGGTTTCGGGATCTCCGTGGAATAGGTCTCATCTGTGTAATGTCTATAGACAGCCTTTTTGTAAAGACTACCTATCCTGTTGGGCCCTCTTTCGAGAAATAAGGTTGCAAGTCTAAAAATAAGAAGGAACATATTTTTTAATTAACATCAAAAGAAAAATCCTAATAGCTTATCTTAACAGTTCAAAAAGTACTTGTGTGTATGATTTCTTATTTGGTGTTGGACATAACCCTCTAAACTCTGTAGAGCTGGTGAGATTATCTTTAAGTTACTTATGAGAAAACTGAGGCTAAGAGAGTAAGTGACAAGCCAAATGACACAAATAATATTCACAACCAAACTGAACCAAAATAGTCTAAAATCACACTGTCCATTTGCCCCTTTTTGTTTAACATGTTCCCCTTCACTTTTTCTTTTAACAAACAGTATGTACTGACCAGGTTCCCAGCACCTTGCTATATGCTATGAAGGAATACTAGAGTTTATGACCTAATGGAAAAGTTAGGTAATGACATACAGCAGTATATGATTAAGTGCCAGTTGAGTTGATGGAGTCACACCAGGTCTGAGAGTTTCTGTATTGACTAATGGGTTAATGTTTGCTTCATTAAGGTTGGGGAAAGCATTATAGATCAAAAAGCCAAAGACGAGGTATTTTCAAGGCTCCATCCTCATTTCCTCAGAGAGATTATACAATGTTTGTATACCAGTGACTCAGATACAAAGCTCCTAAGCAGTTCCTACCACAAAGCTACCCAGCAGCCTCTAGTATGAATGGTAGCTTTGCCCACCCTGCAGGCTTTTCAAGATGATGGAGCCAGATATCAGCATGTCAAGCAGTCAGGCAGCCAGTCCACCATGGAGCAGAAGATACGGGTGTAGGCAGATGGAGGAGAGGGTGCCTGGATCAAACAGGGGACAGGGATCTAGTGGCTCAAGTCACAGCAGGAGCAGTGTTCTTTGGTACATCTAGCCCAGCTTTCTTTCCCGGCCTCATTTCCTCTTTGCCTGCTTCCCATGACCTCACACTTCTGCCAGGCCTCATGGTCAGCCCCCTCAAAATGCACGGTATCCTTCCCAGTGTCTAAGATTTGCACACATTCTTTTCCCACGTCTGAATGTTATTCCCTACTGTCTACCTACCAAGCACCCTTCCAAGTCAGTTTCAACTCTTCCTCCTATTCCTTTCTGTACACGCACAGTGCTCTGTTCGTGCACGAATAACACCCTTGCCAAAATGTGTTACAGTAAGATATGTCTCTGGTTTGTGAGCTAACTGATTACAAAAATCCTTCAAATATATTTTTATTATAATGCTTCAGAATTGCCTGGAAGCCTTGGCGCTTAATGGCTTTGGAATAAAGAAAAAGAAAAGCCTTGAATTTGCCCCCAGATTGGCAGGTTAAAGCTAGGGTAATATTGCAAACTACATTTGCAGAAAATTGTATGGCCATAACTGACTTTGACTATTCTCTAGGCCAAGAATGGCAAATGGGTTTTAACTTGTGCACCAAATCTGACTAATTGGTAGTGACTGCTTAGGGGAAAAAGTCAAGGTTGAGTTCAAGCGAGGGGAAGAATGAACCACTCAGGATATGTAATGCAGATGTGAGGTTGGAGGCATACTTGATTACTCTCTGCTCACACGGACTCCCAGGTAATAGGATACTTTGGGGTCTTGGGATGTGGCCTTGTCTACAACTGGATGACATAATACTATCACTACTGGCAGAACATACACCAAGCTGTTCTCTCACAACAGCAATTAGAAAAAATGAGCTCCTCATGTTCTTTTCTCAGGTCCCTTTGTAACCAAAATACATAATACATTGTATCTGATAATGGCTGGGTCCAGGGCAGAGTTTGTGGGCACCAGAAAATATCCAGTGAATATCTCCAAAATCCAACCTGTGACCATATGAGATTAGGTTTGCTGAACCTGCCTTCCAAAGACTATTTTCTTTCTCCTAGAGACCTGTTGACAAAGAGCCAACTTATTTGTTTGTAATTTATAAACAGAAGCTTATAGCACAACAAAATTTAAAACAAAAGCATTTAAACAGAATAGCACGGTTTTCAAGTCAGAGTAAAAGCAATTTCTTGGGGTGTCTGGGTCACTCAGTCAGTTGAGCATCTGACCCTTGATTTCAGTTCAGGTCATGACCCTAGGGTCATGGGATTGAGCCCCATGGGATTCTCTCTCCCTCTCTTTCTCTCTCTCTGCCCATCTCCCACCACCCTCAAATAAATAAATAAATAAATAAATAAATAAATAAATGGCATTTCTTCACAGTGTCATGACTTCCTTATTCTAATCAGCTGGGACATTCAGCTTACTCCAGATCACAAACCATGGTCAAACCTGCCAGCAATAAAGCCCTCCTTTTTTTGATAAAAATTTTTTTAATTCTTTATTTTTGAGAGAGAGAGACAGAGTGAGAGTGTGTGTGCAGGGGAGGGGCAGAGACAGAGGGAGACACAGAATCCAAAGCAGGCTCCAGGCTCCGAGCTGTCAACATAGAGCCTGATGTGAGGCTTAAACTCATGAAACATGAGTTTCATGATCCTGAGCTGAAGTCAGATGATTAACCAACTGAGCCACCCAGGTGCTCCAATAAAGCCCCTTTTAAAGAGGCTGGCCTTGGCTTTGGAGTAAGGGAACTTGCTAGGGTTCTCAGCCAACCCAAATTAAGGGGTCGAGCAATGAGACCTCAGTTCTAAAGGGCATTGCCACATCACTGCAGAGCTGGAGGCATTGCCAGAGGGGTAAAATTAACTGGAAATGACATTAGAAGTGGAGAGAAATGCAACTTGCAGAACTTCTCTGAGCAGTGAGTACTGTTTATGCTCAAAAAAAATCAGCTGCTCCTGATGCGGTTTGTGAGGTGGAAGGAAGGAGCCCCCTGAAGATACATGAGTATATTATCAGGTGGTCACCGAAATCCCTTCTGAGAAGGATTGCTCCAGTGACCTGTAGAATGGGTTCCGTCTTCTTGTGACCAAGGGGACAGTAAGAAGTGCCACAACCAAGCCACCTTCCTCTCTCCTCAGCACACAGTCTTGCCTCCAAATAAGAATGGAGCAAGGATCTGTTGAAGGAGCCCCAATATTGTTTATTTTCTCAGAGCCCCAGATTCGTAGCCTGGCTGGGCACCCACATGTGTCAACCCTGCCCTGCCTTTGGTGTGGAGTCAGTAGGTGGGAGGTTCCTAGGACAAAGAGGAAAGCCATGGGTTTAGGCTCCCCTTGGAGGAGCCAGGGACCAGAGGGCTAGTCTTTCCAGAAGCAGCAAAAGCTCTTTCTCCCCAACCTGCCAGGTTCAGCACCTAAATAGCAGGATAACAAGACCGGAATCTTGACAAAAGGGTTGGAGTATTGTCAAAATGATTTTGGTAGCAAAAACCTGGAAAGACCAAAATGTTCTTCAGTTGGTGACTAGATTAATTATGGCACATTCAGACCACATGGCCAGACAACAGAATGAGGTCCTTCGACAGGGGGCAATGTGGCATGACCACTAAGATACCACATGAAAAAAACAATCAGCACATAAAGTATGATCCTATTTCTGTTTTTTTAACAATATACACATTTACACATATGCAAAGAAAACATTTGGAAAGTAGCCACGAAAACCATAAAAATGTAACCTCTGGGCCATGGGCTGAGGCCACAGGCAGGAGTGGGAAGGAATGAGTTTACTCCCCCTCTTCTGTATTTGGGCATATTTGACTCTATACTTTTTATTTACTGTTGTAATAAAAACAAGCTCACATTCTATATAGAAGAGAGGATCCAGGCTTTTTTGACAACTCAGGGGCCAAATTCCTCTTACGTGGCTTCTCCCTCTGAAAACATAGCTGCCACCACAAGGTGTGTTGTTAGGATGAGCTCCCCTCCACGGGGGTGTGGCACCCTGAGCAGGGAGCACAGGGCCTGCAGCCTGAGTTGGAGGGAAGGGAATCACTGCTCAACCTCTGGCTTGACAAGTCCTCTCTCAGGCAGCGGACCGAGAACTTGGGCACAGTTCCATGTGTGCAAACTCGGTCTTCTGTGGACCCACTGAGCCTGCGTGTGTCTGCCCCAGAGTAAGAGTTCACCCTCTTTGGCTCCGTGAGGCAGAAGCCTATGTTACCCTGTGCAAGGGAATGGGATAAAAAGTCCGGATGCCTGACACTAGGGCTTTTGTGATAGAAGCCTTTAGGTTTCCCAGCCTCACTTGCAGCTTGAAGGGTCATGTGACACAGTTCTAGCCAATGAGCTGTATACATATGTCATTCAAGGTACTCATCTGGACTCCTCCTCCGGCACAGATATCGCAGTTGTTGGCCCTTCCCCTTATTCTTGCCTGAAATGAAGATATGATGAAGAGCGTCCACAGCCATCTTGAGAGAATGGGGAAGAGGGCGACACCCTACAGAAGGTCAAGTAGAAAGCCAAAGGAATCTGGGACCCTGAAGATTGCCAACCTCTGGCTTTCTCTTGAGTAAACCAAAAAAGTACTGTTGAGCCAGCATTTTTCAGGTTTCTGTTAACTAGCAGCTGAATACAAGTCTTAACTGAATAGGCTGTTGAGAAGGAGGAGGAGGACAATGAAGCAGATGAAGAACTGAGTCATCCTCAGGCTAATTAGCCCCAGAGTAGGAGAGTTACCTGACTTTATAGCTGATATTGGGCCACCCAGTGAGGCAACGACAGAGGAAGGATTAGATATGGAATTACTGGTGTCCTTTCTAGGCTCAGCCTGATGGATAAAAGGCTAGAAAGAGGTCATTCATAGGGAGGGCCCTGTCTATCCAACAGGGTCTGCAGGGAAAGATGGACCTCTGAGTCTCGCCGCTTCTCTACTCTTGGCTCCCAGCATGTGCTGGCATGCATGGGTGTGCTCACACACACACAAACACACACACACACAAATGCATGCTGAGCAAGAGTTCCTGACCATGCACGAGTTGTCTGGCAGAGCCACCCAAACAAAAGGCAAACATATCGGAAGGAGGGCGAGTTGTTTGTTGACTGCCTATAGTACCCATTAGAAATGCTGCATATTTTAGCATTGAGTTATATGTATTGACTTGTTTTGCACATTCCTGGACGTGTGTCGGTCTTATCACATAGTCAGCCTATAGTCACCCTGAGACAGGATTAGGTTTTCTAAAGCAGTAGTTCCCAAATGTCCACCCATGTGTCAGCTGTATCAGAATTATTTGGGACATCTGCCAAAAACTTGGGTCCCCAGGCCCATTTCAGGTCAACTGAACACACTTTCTGATGTGGCATCTTTATTTTTCCTAAGTTCGCCAAACGATTCTTTCAGCAGAACTTCCCAGTGCTTACCCATTCCGATTCTTCTTTCCTCCCAGCAGAAGGGGAGAGCAAAGAGCTTTTGCACACAGGTGGGGCCACGAGATTTTGGCAAATGGCTGGGAGAAGGAAATGACATATGTCATTTCTGGGCCAGGGTATTTAATTGTCATTATAATACCCCCTCACTTTCTCTGCTGCAGGAAAAGCCTACAGGAAAGATAATAAAGCCTTAGGACCCATGCAGCCGGCTTATTAGTTATCCCACTAGGACAGTTGTCCTGGAGCCATCTGGCCCTATATGAAGCTGAGTGGATGAGAAATACACCTCTGTGGTGTTAAGCCCCTGAGATCTGGGGGCTGTTTGTTGCTGTAGCACAACCTATCCTAGTCTAACCCATGTCGTGCTGAATGTGCAGGGAAATCACATCTCTGTAGTACTCAGTACAAAACAAAAACTATAGCAGCTATTTGAAACTAGAACATAGTAAGTATTTGAAACCATAGGAACTATTCAAAGTGGAGAAAATAGGAAGAGGTGAAAGTAAGAGAAATCAGTCTTTTTAGTGGTTCTGCAGTAAGTTGCTCCTAAGAACATACTATACATTTGTAACAGTAGGACAGAGCTCCATTGCTCATGAGTCAGGGAAGCTGCAACCCTTGCCCAAGGGTGACTTCGAGGGAGCTGTCCACAGAAAGCAGCCTCTGACACAGCTAGAGAGCACTAGTTAGAATGTCTATGCTCATGGGACTGATATTATTTACAGAGTAGCTGCAAGACGGCCCCACCGTGAGGCCATCACTGCCCCTCAAGCTCATCCCCAACCAACATTCTGATATCTTGGCTCAAACTGAAAAGGAATATATTTAATGCTGTGAAGAAATACAGTCAGGCTGGAAATTTTCACATTAGCAACTGCTTGAAAGACAAAATGAGGATATAGAACATTGACATTGCCAAGGCCAAGGGTAATACCGTGAAGAGGAGGTGAGATTACCCATTGTTACAAGCAACTTGCCTTCAAGAATCATCTAACCAGTGCAGAGACAGACTTCCAGGCTAGATTCTGAGGGGTTGGTAGTTCAGAGCAGGTGTGCAACTCACCAGCACCTCTGTCCCCCACAACTTAGATCTTTCAATCAGATTTTCCTTCATTCATTCAACCACCGAACAATTGTTAAACATCTATTGTATATGGGACATTAAAATAAAAACTGGGGCAAAGATGTATGAATGTCAGTCTCTGCATCCAACAGATTTACCATCAGGCTGGGAAGACAAAACATACACATTTGAGAGTAAATAGCAACACCTCGTTTTCTATTTTGGCAGCTGTACCATATAGACCCTGCAGGTCTGAGTGTGTGGAGGGGAGATAGGGTGCAGGGAAATAGCAGCGGGGAATGTGGTCAGAGCAAATGTGTCAGACCATGATGGTCACCAGAAGGAAGGACAACGTTGTTGCCTGAGCTTGAGAAGGCACATTGAGAAAACAGGACTAGATTTGGACAAGTGCTACTTGGCAAAAAGAAGGGTGGAGATGGTGATTAAGCAAGTTTGCACTTGGGTGCAGCCATGCCCCCTAATTAGATTAATATATTTTAAGCCATCCAATTGATGTGTTCTTCTACACAGTCTCTCACCCCAGCTCCTCTGGCACTACTCAAGTCTTGAGTTCTTCCATTTCCCACTTCATGTCCACAGAAGCCCCTCAGAACACACACAGGAGCATTATAAACAGATTTATGCAGTAAAGGGAAAAGAAAGTAGACTTGAATCCCAGCTTCCCTACTTGATGCGGTGAGGTGTTGGGAAAGCAACTTCTCTGAACCCCATTTTCCTTAGCTGAAAACTGGTGACTATGACATAGCCATCATGAGGAGAAAGGGAGGCAATATAGAGTCCCTTACACAGGGTCTGGGAGAGGGGATACTCAGTCAGTGGGAGTCATGGCAAAGCTCTAAGTAGAAAGAGGGAAATGTGACCATTTGCGGTCTCTTTTCCACAGAGCTCCTGCTCTCCAGAGACCCCTCGAGATAGGAGAGCTACCATGATGGTTAACATTTCTTGCATGCAGACCCACACCGCCAGGCACCACATGTGAGCACATCCACAGATTCTATGTCATCTGAGCCTCCTGATCCCCCCTCCCCAGAGTGGGCTGATAATGGCTTCCAAAGATAAGTGTCAGTCCTGATCCCCTTATTCAGAAAAAGAGTCTTTGCTGCTGTGATTAAGTTAAGGGTTTTGACATGAGAACAAAGAGACACATATAGAGAAGGGATAGGAAAATGGGGGCAGAAGTGGGAGCCATGGCTCCACAACCAGATTGCCAGCAGCTTCTACCAGAAGCTGGAAAAGTCAATAAATTGATTCTCCTTTAAGCCCCCAGAGAGAGTGTGGCCCTGCAAACATCTTTATTTCAGACTCCGGCCTCCAGAACTAGGAGAGAATAAATTTCTGTTGTTTTAAGCCACGCAGTTCATGATAATGTGTTACAGCAGCCACAGGGAACTCATATACCCACAAAGCAAGTGCTATCATTATCTCCATTTTACTGACAAGCATATTGAGGCAAAGAGAGATTCAGATACTTTACTCTGTTGGTAAAACAAGAATTGTAAGCCTGTCAGTTGATGTCAGAGCACACTTCCCCAGCAAGCCAGGCTGCCATGGCATCTCTGTTAGACCACTGCTAGGCTACACTTGGCTGGGGAAACCTACCCTTGGACTCCTGGTCCCCCTGACCTGGGACAGGACATCTGTCACCCATTGCATGGCATGAAAAGCTTTTACAATGACCATATCTGGAATGTAATGAGGATGCAGTGATGGTTAGCTATTATATTGTCTGTGAGTTCTCTTAAATCCCACTAACCAGGCCTTGGATCCCCACTATCTAGAGGTCAGAAAAGGTAGAGGGGGACCAAGATGGTGTTTGTGAAGGATGGTAAGGAAACAGGGAGAACTGGGGTAAGGGAAGGTGACAGGGACTGCCTGATGCCGTGCAGTAGTTATGTTCCCCTGCTTCTTAGTAACAGAATCAAAGCCCACTTTTACTCAGAAAGAAAAACACAAAATGAGAAGACTGTATTTCTGAGCCCCCTTTGTGACTTTGGGTATCCAGTGAGATGTACATAGAATTGGTTGTGTGGGGTTTCCATGAAATCCCTTTAAAGGGCTATAGGATAATACAGCAGGAATTGTACCCTTTTTACCTTTCCCCTTTCTGTCTTCCTTCCTGGAACATAAACGTGAGAGCTGGAGTTCCAGCAGCCATATTGTGGTGGCCATGAACTACCCTAAGGAGTGAAGTCACATGCTAAGGTCATCCAGATGGCTAACAGATGTTGAAAAAATGCTCAACATCACTCATCATCAGGGAAATACAAATCAAAACCACAATGAGATACCACCTCACACAAGTCAGAATGGCTAACATTAACAGCTTTGGCAACCACAGATGTTGGCGAGGATGTGGAGAAAGGCTCTCTTTTGTACTGCTGATAGAAATGCAAACTGGTGCAGCCACTCTGGAAAGCAGTA
>NC_043710.1:72959828-72984058 GCF_006229205.1 Suricata suricatta | reverse complement strand
TATATATATATATATACACACAGAGAGAGAAAGATAGAGAGAAGGCCCCTGAAATCCTATCACACCACCTGTCTCACAAACCTTAGACTGCCCGCCTCTGGGCTTCTTTTATAACAGAATACAAAAGCCTAATTTGTTTAAGCCATTCTATCTGGTCTCTACTGGCAGCCCAAATCTGTCACCATCTGATATAGGGAATAACAGCAGCCCCAAGATATTTATATGACGTCACACCCAACACATGGTTTTTCTGCTGATATGATGGTGGTTGAGATTTGAAAGTCACCTTCTAAGATCAAGCCCAAATGAGATGATACCCTTCCTTGTATTTCAAAGCCTATAGATGACTCTCTCTTCTCCCACCCGCTTCCCTTCAACTGGCTCTTCTTTCAGATAAATACATAGGTCTTCCCTTTATATCTATCCTAGGCCCTTCATCAAGGAGGCACTCAAAACCCTTTGTCATAAACTTGGCTGACACAGTGATATGGTTAGGTAAACTCCTTAACAGACCCCACAAACTTGGGGTTTGAGTGTGGTCAGCCTCACTCACGTCCAAGTGTGGGTTCTGCCTGTGAGTTAGCATGCATAAAAATCACCATTTTACGGGGAAGAGAAACCCTGTGTGTGTGTTGCTTGCCTAATGAGGTCTTTGGTGAGAATTGCAGCTTTAAATAAGGTGACCCCATTCTGGTTCCATTAAAGACCAGGCTTTACCACCGAAGCACAGGTACACCTTAATTAAGTGCTTTATGAGCCTGACAGGACAGGCACGAATGGACCAAATGCTGACACCATCCCCAGGCAAATCAAAGCAGCCCAGTGTCCCCATTACACCCAAAGGAGAACAGGGAAATATATTCATCTGGATAAAATATTTCTTTAAAAAATTTTTTTTAACATTTATTTATTTTGAGAGACAGAGACAGATCATGATCAGGGGAGGAGCAGAGAGAGAGGGACACATAGAATCGGAAGCAGGCTCCAGGCTCTGAGCTGACAGCACAGAGCCGATGCGGGGCTCGAACCCATGAACCTTGAGCTGAAGCCAGACGCTAAACCCACTGAGCCACCCAGGTGCCCCAAAATGTTTCTAAATAGAATATAACTCCTAAGTTTTGTGCTTCCTAGGAAATGTTAGTGCGTACAGTCTCTGTTATATTTCTAAACTCTGATTAAAAGAGGTACCAAGAAGGAAAGTTAAATTGTACCTTCCGGCTGCTATGGGATCTTGGGAAAAAATGATGTCAGTGTATTTCCTATTTTATCCTTATGAATCAGGATTTATTAGGCTCTTTGCACTGCCTAATTTTGGTTTCCAAGCTTTTTTTAAATCACTGAAACTTTGGCACTCACCATTCGGTTCCCCTAATTTTTTCCATCCTCATAATCAAAGATCAGGCAACGAAATAACTAAATTGACAAGGTGATTCGTTTTTATTCTAATGACCCCAAAGGAATAGCCTGCGCTCAGTCCTCCATAAATCATCATCACCAACAAAGCTTTGTGTGAGTACGGGGCGGTATCAGATGTACCCCTGCCTCCCTCTCTGCCATCATGGTGCCTATCTGTCAGCTGCGGAGCTGACCAGTGGCCATCAAACACTCACACAGCAATGGGGGGCGAGGACAATGCTGTGTCCCAGGCTTAAGAAAGACACCCAACTCCGTGAACCAGGAGGAAGGAAACAGATCAGAATAAGGGTTATAGGGAAAAGGTTTTTGCAGACAGAAAAAACTGGAGATAGTTCTTAAAGAACAGGGGGGAAATGGATAGATAAATAAAAATATAGAATACTTCAAAATTTGTCACACATCCCCACTCTCAGACCTTCTCCAACTCTGATTCTTGGACGGAACATTTGCAAATCTTCTCTCTTTCACCATTGTGAATCAAATAAGATGTTTTTCATCCAGTTTCAGAAATTATTTTTGATGCCTTGGAATTACGCTTCTCAAGTGACTTTAGGGATTATAATTCAACTACCTTGTTATACAAATTAGGGAAACAGAGATGATGTGAGATGTTCACGGTTTCACAGCAAGATGGGGGCAGAGCAAGGACTAGAAGTGAGGTTTCCTGATTCTTATGTCAGGCTCTTCCCACTCATAGTGCAATACTAGACCCCTGGCTTTCCTGGACCCCTAAATATCAGGCATTTGTCTGGATCTGAATATCTTCAACAGCAGACTGACACTGTTCCTCAGAAGTGCAGGAGCCTAAGTGAGAGGCATTTTCACATTATCCAAGATAACTCCTTGCTTCTGGGGAAATGGCATAAAGTAGAATACACGTAGTATGTCCCACAATTGTGGCAGGTGTAACACATGAATCATGACGTATGTCTTGTGTTCTTCAAGTGAGTCAGCAGCCCGCTCCCAGTGTGCCCCCTCTGGGACTTGCCCTGGGCCACCTGCCACACCGGTAGCCTGCTGGACATGCTTGCTAATAAAAGCCAGTATGCACTGCATAACCCAGGCTCCCATTTAAGAATCAGGAAGCAGCCCCAGCGTCACTCATCATCAGGGAAACACAAATCAAAACCACACTGAGATACCACCTCATGCCAGTCAGAGTGGCTAAAATGAACAAATCAAGAGACTATAGATGCTGGCGAGGGTGTGGAGAAATGGGCACCCTCATACACTGTTGGTGGGAATGTAAACTGGTGCAGCCGCTCTGGAAAACAGTGTGGAGGTTCCTCAAGAAACTAACAATAGAACTCCCCTATGACCCAGCAGTAGCACTGCTAGGGATTTACCCAAGGGATACAGAAGTGCTGATGCATAGGAGCATGTGTACCCCCAATGTTCATAGCAGAACTGCCAACAATAGCCAAAACATGGAAAGAGCCTAAATGTCCATCAACTGATGAATGGATCAAGAAGAGGTGGTTTATCTATACAATGGAGTACTGCATGGCCACGAGAAAGAATGAAGTATGGCCATTTGTAGCAACATGGATGGAACTCGAGGGTGTCACGCTAAGTGAAATAAGTCAGGCAGAGAAGGACAGACACCATATGTTTTCACTCATAGGTCTAACAGGAGAAACTTAACAGAGGACCATGGGGAAGGGAAAAAAAGGGGGGGAAAGAGCTGAGAGAGGGAGTAAGGCAAATCATGAGAGGCTCTTGAATACTGAAAATGAGCTGAGGGCTGAATGGGGGGAGGGAAAGAGAAAAGGAGGTGATGGACATGGAGAAGGGTATGTGTGGGGAAGAGCACTGGATGTTATATGGAAAACAACTTGACAATAAACTATAAAAAAAAAAAAAGACAAAAAAAGAAAAGAATCAGGAAGCAGCCCTGCACAAACGCCATCCCTGTACACATTTGGGGACTTCGGCATTGCAAACGTGACATCCAGAAAGCCACTGTGCCTGAAGGGCAAGGGTCCTCTCCTGTGGGTCCCACAGGTTGTTAGACCACCCCACTCTAAACTGATACCAAACCATGACTTAGTCATGCCTATTATTTTTCTTTTTCACCATAATTATTTTCATACACTTTATCATATGTTCTTCAAAGCACCATCTTCTGGCTGAAATGACCAACAGAGAGGCCCTAACGTTTTCCTGCACTGAGCTTTAGTAGAGACAGCAGTGTAGTATTTGGGCTATTTAAAGTACTTTGGGGTTTCGAATGAACTCAGGTAACCCATTTGGCCACCAACACCAGTGATCATTTTCAATGTCTCTCTGGGAAAAGTGACCCATGAGACTAAACCAACCTTTGGTAAGAACTGGGGCTTTCTAGAAAGTTCCTTCTATTGGAATCCCTGGCTGCCATCAAAGCTGAGCCTGGGTGGCTCAGTCAGTTAAGCGTCTGGCTTCAGCCTAGGTCATGATCTCACAGTTTGTGGGTTTGAACCCCACATCAGGCTCTGTGTAGATAGCTAGCTCAGAGCCTGGAGCCTCCTTCGGATTCTGTGTCTCCCTCTCTCTCTGACCCTCCCCTGCTCCCACTGTCTCTCTCTCTCTCTCAAAAATAAAAACATTAAAAAAATAAAAAGCTGAGTTTAATTCAGTGGAATAAGATTACCTTTACCAAGAAGCAGGTTGCATGGTAAAAAATATATATATATATATGTATACATATATATATATGGGGGGGCTCTGGAGCAATGTGAGTTTGGTGCTGCCTTTACTCTGTAAAATCCAATAGCACTTAACTTCAGAACCTCAGTTCTTAGGAATAATAACATTTATGAGCAATAACAAATTGAAAGTCTCTGGTGAAATTCCTGGGTCAGAACAAATTCTCACAAACAGTTCTACTGACATTTTAGGAGAAAGATAGACTTCTAAGCTTTTTACTCAAGCATGTGAACGGCAATCCCAATATCTCACTGTGCTTAAAGACTATACTGTGTTCAGCATACACATCTTGAACAGTCTCATGTTCAATAGCTGCTCACAATGATGATATTCTATTGAGTCCTTTTTGAGAACAACAGAGCTCTATTTTGGGAAAGGTTATTGGCAGTTAGGGTAACCTCTCACTCTCATATTTATTTATCACAGTAAAGACTACCACAACCAATGGTCAGCAGATATGAGATTGAAGGAAGTCAAGAGCTGTCTTTGGAAACAGCTCCCTGGACATTAACTTTCCTGGTACAAGGCTTTAGGAAGAGTCTTTCTCAGCAGCCTGGCTGGCACGAGTTTCATCTTCTCTAACCAAACAGAACTATGCCATCTTTGTATTTTTAGAAACCTGGAAGATGTGTGTCTAAGCCAACTGGCTCTTTGGTCTTTCCCCAGGACAGGGGGACCTGGCTCTTAAAGACTTGTTGGGAGACCCCATGGTATTCCTGAATGTCAGCAACTAACTTCATCTTTATAAAGCGGAACTTGGATGTTGAATGAACTGGGCTCTGCCTATCAGAAAGAAGTCAGTATATCTTGACTACTCAACAGTGGTTGCCAGAACATCTCATAAAATGTTCTAAGAATCACTAGGTTGAATGTCTGATTTATAACTACTAAAGCCGGGAGATAACGTCAAAGGGATATCCAGGAAACAAATAGGAGCTAAAAGAACTGGACCCTGAGAGAGAAAGAAAGAGCAAGAACTGTTTTCTGCAAAAGATAAAAAATCAGGGACATACAACGTTCTGACACATTCTTACCCATCTATGTCACAGGCCTGAGAACTAGAACATCGCTCTGAGATTGAATGAGTTCCCTGTAACAAAACTCTCACCAGTGAAAAAGCCATTTCTAGAAGCCTTGGGGAAACTCTTAAAATACCAGCCAAATCTATTGAAACCGCCCCTCTTTTAAATGTTGCAAAAGAAAAATAAAGCATAACTACCTATAGCAAACTTTACTTATCTCCAATCTTCATTCCAAAAATAAACACTTAGAAACCACTGTGTTTTAATGGTAAAGAATTCAAAAAGCTCTCAAATGCTTATCCCAAGGGTTGCCTTTATTTATTTATTTTTTTAACATATTGAGGCCAGAACCTCCTGGAAGTCCTTAGTAGTGCTCAGTGAAAATTGTCCTTTTATGGAGTGAGCCATTATTGAAAACACCTGGTTGTGTAGCCAGTCCTTCCCAGACAAGGCTGTGAATAGACAGCTCAGCAAATAGGTAGGGCTAAGCATGTCTCGCCTACATTACATACCTACCCCTGTGAGGGCTCTCCAAACCAACAGAAAACCCCTTCACTTGGTTTAGATCAACTTCTCCCCACTATTACCACCCAAGGACTATAATCTTCTCCATGCAGAGTCAAGAGAAAAGCCAAACATAGGAGTCTTTGGGAACCCCAACTCTACTCACTTGTCTTCTGAAAAACTTTCCCCAGTAATAACGTTCTTCCCTTGGGGCACATAGTTCCAGTATTCTTCCACGATCCCAATGTGGTATGTCCTGGTAACTGCGCCAACCAGCCCAGACAGACCCAGGAATGTGAAGAGACAGACGCAGCCAGCCTGCTGCTTCCGAGGCATTTGTGGATGTAACTCAGGCAAGCAGCCTGCGCGGGAGGCAGCCCTGCCTGTCCCTCCCCCTCACCTGAAGCTAATTATAAATAATGAATGAACAGGGCCCAGCTCCTCCCCCTTAGGTAGCTTGGGGATGGGACAGAGGCTGACAACTTGTGTAAGCAGAGAAAATGATGGCGGGAAGTTGATGATGACAAAACTTTTGCCTGCCATCCAAGAAATGTGTAACTGGCTTATTTATTTACTACCCAAGCCAAACAGGCCTGTTTCTGTGCATTTTGGTGCTCAGCTGTGACATTAGTCATTCATCTTTGCCAGGAATGGTGGCGCAGCAAGTTGGGCTAATGGGTTTCCTCCCTTCTTCTTTTTTCCTCCACACCTATTATAGGAACGTATTAAAATCTGAAAATTGGGCTGGCCTGAGTGGACCATCAGGAAAGTTCCTGAGCACTAAAGAAAGCTTCATCTCTACTGGGAGGGCAGAGGGAGTGATGTAATCATCCTCCGCCATCTCCAACTTGTTTTATGAGGCTACATGAAACAATCAACTCACATCATAAAGTTTATAACAACATTGTAAAACCTCACTAATTCTCCATTTGGTCATGAACCATCTCCCCCAAATTCTCTCAAATCTTACCAGCAAAAATGAGTAGCTCAATCACTCAGTTCAGCCAAAATTTTAGAGGTCATCACCCTCAGTGAGCTGCCTGTGTAAGGATAAATGAAAATGATGCAGGACAAGTACTCTTCAGGTACATGAAGATAAAATTCAGTAGCAGGTCTTTGAGTCAAAAAGGTGAGGGAAGTCCTCATTCTTCTGCGTGCTCTCATCTGTGCCCTAGAATCTTGACAGAGACCTCATCCAACCCTGGAGGAGATCCAATCTGATCACCACCAAGAGTTGCTCACAAGACAACAGCCATGGAATAAGAAGACAGCCTTCTGGTGTGGCTTTGAGGTTGGCAGATCTGTGTTTGAATCCAGTCCCACCACTTAGTGGCATTGGAGAATCACTCGCCCTCTCTAAACCTGGATCTGTAAAACAGGATGACATAGCAGCAAATCTAGATGATCTTGAGTTTGATGACAAGCTTTTCAGTACAACACCAGAGGCACAGTGCATGAAAGAAATAACTGCTAAGCTGGACTCAAAAAGTAAAAATTCCTGCTCTGTGAAAGATGCTGTCAAGTAACAAAAACACAGACTGGAAAATATTTTTGCAAAAGACATCTGCTAAAGGATGGTTACCCAACATATACAAAGACCTTTTAAAACTTAACAACAAGAAAACAAACAACCTGATTAAAAAATGGGTAAAAGATCTCAAGAGACAGCCCATCAGAGAAAATATACAGATGAAAAATAAGATTTGAAAAGATGCTCCACATCATATGTCATCAGGGAAATGCAAATTAAAACAACAATGAGATACCACCACACAACTATTAGAATGGCTAAAATCTGGGACACTGACTACACCAAATTCTACATGTAAACAACAGGAACACTTATTGGGCTGGCCAGTTTGCAGTTTCATATGAAACTAAACATATAAATGGAACATTCTCCAGAATTGAGTACATATTAGGCCACAAGACAAATCTCTATAAATTCAAAAAGATTTTTTTAACTTAAATATACAACACACACTAAACATCTTACAAGTTTGTCAATTACACCTCAATAGAACTATAAAAAAATATACCCTTACCATATGATACAGCAATTATGCTCTTATATTTACCCAAAAGACTTAAAAATGTATGTCCAGACAAAAACCTTCACATGAATGTTTATAACAGCTTTATTCATAATTGTCCAACCTTGGAAGCAACCAAGATATCCTTCAGTAGGTTAGTGAGTAAATAAACTATGGTACATCCAAACACTGGAATATTATGCAGCATTAAAAGGAAATGAGCTAGAAATCAATGAAAAGATATGGAGGAAATTTAAATGCACATTACTAAGTGAAAGAAGCCAGAAAGAAAAATCTACATATTGTATGATTCCAGCAGGATAATTTCTGGAAAAAACAATGCTGTGGGGATAGTAAACAGATCAGGGGTTACCTAGGGTTGTCAGGGGTTAGTGAGGAGGTAGGGGTGAATAGGCAGAGTACAGAGGATTTTTAGGGCAGTGAAAATATCCTATAAGATATTATAATGATGGATACATGCCATTATACATTTGTCCAAACCAATAGGAAGCACAACACCCAGAGTGAACCCTAATGTAAGCTATGGACTTTGGGTGGTGGTGTATCAGTGTGGTTCATCAGTTAAAACAACTGTACCTCCAAGGTGGAGGATGTGGAAAATAGGGGAAGCCAAGCATGTGTGGGAAAGCTCTGTACCTTCCGCTCAACATTTCTGTGAACCTACAACCACTCTAAAAAATAAAATCTATGTTTAAAAAAAAAGATTTTAAAAGATGTCTGCAAAGTTCCTATCATAGTCTGAGGAGAGAGTAGGTGTGCAATAAGTGTTCAATTTGCTCTTCCCCATCCACACCCCCTAAGAGAGATTCCCTCAGCCTCTGCGGTAACAGAATGGCATTCCCAATCTTCTGCTTTCTTTCCAGGTGTCCCAACCGCCATAACTCCCACAAGCCTCAAGTAAGAGAGTCCCTTTTCTTTAAATTATAAATACCTGAGAGATGTGCTATAGCCTGAGTTTTGAATTAACATCCATTTTAGCTGATAAAATACGTGCTGAGTATTGTTTCATAACCAGACTCTTAACATCTTGGATATATTGATTTGTTTTTATGTCAAGACATGTACAGAGGAATTGCCATAGCACATTTCCATTTAACTGAAATCTACTCTTCAATGTGCATTTGGAAGCTTTGCATGAGTTTGTCACTAATAGCTGCTACAGAGGAAGGACTCACCGGGTGAATATGAACATAGCCTCAGGAGAAATAGGGCTTCAGGAGTTCTTGGAATTTGCATATGTCTTAAGCCAAGTAGCTTTGTGTTTATACACTGGAGAAGCAGATTGTTTTATTTTGTTTTGTTTTGTTTGTTTTTTATAAAGCATAAAGTGGTAGAAGGAGAGAGAGAATCCCAAGCAGGCTCCATGCCCAGCAGTGAGCCCAATGCAGGACTCAATCTCACAATCCTGAGATCATGACTTGAGCTGAAATCAAGAGTCAGATGTTCAATCAACTGAGCCACCCATGAGCCCCAGAAGCAGATTATTTTAGGTCAAACAGGCTTGATGTAGCATCAAAAGCGTCATTAAGATATAGTCCACCTGAATTTCAGAGGGGTGTGGGTGCAGAAGAAATGGAGGTATAAATGGCACAGATCAAAAACACCAAGGGTTAACTTTCCTACCTGGGACACTGAATGCATGTGATTGAGTCCCTGAGGAAAGCATCACCTAACTTCTGATTCAAACTGCGGCTTCCAGGAGGATAGAAGAGACCTGGAGACCCAGAGTTGGGGCAACAGATCAGTGTGTTCAATCTCTGTCTGAAGCTAAGAGTGTGGTTCTTGAGGGGCAAAAGAGTCAGGGAAACAGTTTACTGAGAGCAATGAAATCACATCTGGAAGACACACTGAAACTCTTCTTTACCCTAGAACAAAGAAGATGCTCAACAAGGAACTAAACTGCAGAAGAGCTAAAAGAAAGAAAAGTAACTGGTAGAAGTGAATGCAGTCTTCCTACAAGCCTCATTTCTGAGAACCCAAAGTTAAATACAAGATGTGATGGACAGTGTCTAGCATTTGATTAGGAAATCTGTGAGTGATAACATTGACAGATATCTTCAACTCCTCTGGACACAAATCATACATAAATAAAGCAGAGAAACCCAGCATTTGCAAAGCACTGAAAATGTGAGATGACAGTACACTATTTAATCAATATACTCACCAGGTCTGAGATATGGTCATGTTGATGGCATGCACTGATAGAAGAGAAAGATAGTCTTGCATTAAATCCAATTTCTCTGAAACAGAGTACAGGATATTCAAACAACAAAACCGTTCATGGGAGAAGCCAATTCAGAGAAATGGTATTCTAGATAGCCTCAGCTGAGGTGTCATTTTAAATAATAAAGTGTCGAAGGTGAAGTTGGCTATCCCATCCTTTATTTTTTTCCATAAATGCCTTTAATAAACCAGTTACAATATGACAATGGAAAATGTATTTTTTATGAATGTAATTTATTGTCAAATTGGCTTACATACAACACTCAGTGCTCATTCCAACAAGTGCCCTACTCAATGCCCATTTTCCCCTCTCCCCCAGCCCCCCATCCACCCTCAATTTGTTCTCTGTATTTAAGAGTCTCTTATAGTTTGCCTCCCTCCCTCTCTATTTGTAACTATTTTTTTCCTCTTCCTTTCCCCCATGGTCTTCTGTTAAGTTTCTAAAGATCCACATATGAGTGAAAACATATATTTGTCATGTCTGACTTTGTGTGTGTGTTTTTGGAGTTACATTAAATATTCCTTAAGTGATTCTTGATATCCAAAACTCTGATGAAAATTCCCGTCCGTTTTACTCCCCTGCTAGATCATGGCTCAAGGGATCCTCAGTTCCTTGAAGGCACCTTGTTACCTCTCACCTGGAATTCTTTTCTTTTTTTTTTTTATAATAGTCTATTGTCAAATTGGTTTCCATATAACACCCAGTGCTTCTCCCCACAAATCACCTGGAATTCTATAGTTTCCTAATCATTCTCCCTGAGGCCTGAGTGACCTTCCTGAATGCAGATACCACCACACACACCCCACACTGCTTCTGATTTTTCAGTTGCTGCATGGCCTTTAAGATAAGGCTGACAGTTTGGCCTTGACTTTCAAGGCTGGTCTGGTCTGCCTCCTGGGGACTGGGACCTCTCCTCAACATTTCATCCATGCTCTGATGATGATCATGATTATGGCAATGAGTGTGCCCTTCATTTGTGCTTCTGTCGAGACTCTGTGGATGCCTTTGCCATTGCACTTACTACACACATGGAAATCACCTGTTTATTTGTCTGACTTCCCACACAAATACTCAGCATGGTCTTCTAATGGGCAGGGACTGGGCCTTGTTCATATTTGTGTTCCTTGTGTCCCATGTTAAATGGTGAACTAATGCAGGGGTGAATGAATGATTAGATGCGCACCAACATGTGCTCCAGGTATGCTGTGCAGTGGCTTCAATACAAAGCCCTTTCCATGCCTCATCTCATTTAATTATTTAAAAATTTTTAATATCTATTTATTATTGAGAAATAGAGACAGAGCATGAGCAGAGGAGGCGCAGTGAGAGAGAGGGAATCACAGAATCTGAAGCAGGCTCCAGGCTCCGGGCTGTCAGCACAGAGTCCGACATGGAACTCAAACCCACAAACTGCGAGATCATGACCTGAGCTGAAGTCAGATGCTTAACCAACTAAGCCACCCAGGTGCCCCTCATCTCATTTAATTATTAAAACAACCCTATTAAGTGTGCACCATTTTTATCCCTGTTTTCCAAACGCGGAAACTCTGAGGTGAGAAAGGTGAGGTGATTTTCTCAGTGCCCCACAGCTGGTGAACAGCAGAGTTCTGTGAGGCTTTGAAGCCAGGATTCCTACCCAGTTCACTCAGACTGAGAACAGGAGGGGGTGCCCCAGCGATCATGGTGGCCTGCCTCAAACCGAGTGGGACCCACTTTCTTTTTTCTTTAATATTTTTTGTCTTTTATTTATTTTTGAAAGACAGAGAGAGACAGCACAAGCAGGGGAGGGTCAGAGAGAGAGAGAGACACAGAATCCGAAGCAGTATCCAGGTTCTGAACTAGCTGTCAGCACAGAGCCGGACATGGGGCTTGAACCCACAAACCGAGAGATCATGACCTGAGTCGAAGCCGGACACTTAACTGACTGAGCCGCCCAGGCGCCTCCTGGGCCCACTTTCAATAAGGAAACATGACCCCTTGGAAAGGATCCCAAGATGCTCCTCCCACCTCATCCATGCACCCCCGACAGCCCAGGTAAAGCCCTAATTTGTTACAGAACATTGAAAACACCCAAACATATACCGTTCTGCTTCATTCCTCCATCTTAGATCCTGACCTTCCATCCACTCCATCTCTCAGCCCCACTGAATTCTTTCTCATCCTCCAAGCCTCCTAGGCTCTTGTCTCTGAAGGCTTCCTTCGTTGCCGCCACAAGCACCACGCCTTCCCTCCCAGGCCACAGCATAATCCACCCTCTCTTCTGTGCTTCCTCTGGACTTGGTGCACAACTTAACATTTTAATAATATTGTTTACAATATTGTTTGCTTATGTGTCAGTTAGTTTACTAGTCTCTAAACTCCTAGACAACAGTGTCCAACCAGCCCTTAACATCCCTCACACTACACCTGAGGTCTCAAGACTTTTTTATTTTTTTATTTTTTTTAATGTTTTTTATTTATTTTTGATACAGAGAGAGACAGAGCTTGAGAGGGGAAGGGGCAGAGAGAGAAGGAGACACAGAACCAGAAGCAGGCTCCAGGCTCTGAGCTAACTGCCAGCGCAGAGCCTGATGCGGGACTCGAACCCACGAATGTGAGATCTGACCTGAGCCGAAGTCAGAGGCCCAACTGACTGAGCCACCCAGGCGCCCCTCAAGACTTTTTTAAAAGAACAGCAGTTCAGGGACTAGCTCCAGCCTCCACCTGCCCCCCAGGGCCCCTAGTCTCTGCACTCACTCTTTCGAGAGTCTCAGCCCATCCATCCTTTTTGAACCAACTCACCTGGGCTGGGGTTTTGGCCTTCCCCCTCTCTTTCCTGCGTCCCTCCCATGGTGCTAGCTTTCACTTATGCCTCTGCTCCAAGCTCTGAGCCAGTCCTGCCTCAGCCTCATGCCCAGGTCTGGCGCTCAGGCCTCTTCTTCTCTGGATTGGGAGCTTTAAAAGGCATCTTGTTTATCTCTACATCCTCAGCGGTTAGCACAGACCAGTGGTTAGCAGTACCCACTGAGGAAAAACCAATATTAACAACCATAGTATTTCCAATATGGCAGGCAGAATGCTCACTTACTGAGCAGTAAGATGTATTATACCATAATATTCTATGAGACAGATATTTTTGTCCTTATATTTCAGATGGAGAAACTAAGGTTTGGTAAGATGAATGACTTGTCCAAGGTCACATAAGTAGAAAATCACAGGGCCAGGATTCAAACCCCCCTCAGTCTCCCTGTTTCAGAAGCTTTTATTCCAGACAGCCAAACTCAATAGATGTTAGTGGAACTGGACTGGACTGAAAGTCAAAGTGAGGCCAGCAGACCCTTTCAAGGAAAGAAACACTAGCAATATGTGAGAAGTTCCTCCAAACATAGACCGGACCTAAGGATTTAAAAGGAATAGAATATAGAATTTACATGGACAATGAGTCCACCAAATAAAATTCCAGTGATAACATCATTCATTCAACCATTTGAAAATATTTACTGAGCATCTACCTTGTTAACTGTTTTAGTCAACCAGAAAAGAGACATGCATGGTCCCGGCCTTCAACTAGTTTATACTCTAGTGAAGGAGACAGAATATAAACAAGAAGAAAGTTTTAAAGTATTAGCTAAAAATATTAACTAAACATTGTGTTGAGTTGAGTGAACTTCAAGTTCAATGCAGTACGAATGGTGTGGGGAGCATGTCAGGACCGCACCCAGGAAGTGTGTGAGGTGCTTGGGGAGGTGGCCCAGTAGCTTGTTCTGAAGCATGCTTATATTTTATAGGCTGGAATCGAGCATATTAAGGTCCCATCCCTAGAAACTGCACCTACTGCCATCATAAGAAACAGAAAACAATAACAATAAAAAAAACCCTATGTCAGACCTAAGATTCTTTGGTTGAGTTCTAGGAAGAAAGTTAATGGGCCACATCACTGCCCAGTGGGAACTTCCACTTTCAGGCACTCATTTGTTCCTCTACTGGGAAAGTACCAAATGATACCTCACTTCCCACAGGCCTGAGGCAAACCCCTGGTGCCAGAGGCTTAAGAGAGCCAGCCTTCAATCACAAATACAGTCAAAGGAAGAACAGAGAAAACGGACTTCCCTTTATCTCTCAGACTTTGCCTTCTCCTTTTCCACACAAACCAGCACAGATAGGGGAGGTGATTCAGTCTCCTAGTGCCACTTTGATGTATGGATGGGTTCAGGCAGGGCTGCCCCTCAGGTGCCTGGGGCAGGGTAGGAAGGAAGTCAATATAAAGAACTGGAGTGTTAGCGCCATTCTGGCAGCCCATCTTGCACACTCCCACAATAGAAATGTCACATCTGCTAACAGGAGCGATCTGCCCACCAGGCCACCTGCGACAACCATGTAAGAGCAAGTCCTAGAGCCCATAGTGGTATCTGGTTAACCCCATGCACAGCTTCGGGGCTGGAGAGCACCCAAAGAGGTGAGAGGGGATCACAGACCAAAGCCCATGTAGGTTTCTGTCTGGGCTCAAGGCACCCTGTCCAGATGGCAGTGCTAGGCCTAGACAGTCTCAGACGCCAGAAAGAAGCCACCTTTGAGGAAGTTTCTCTAAAACAAGGAACCTCCTAAGGTCCAGGGCTCAGAGCAGGGATTCTGTTGCCAGCTCTAAGGACAGTACTGGGTTCAGTTCTCCCTCAGCTCCAGTGTGTGTGTGTGTGTGTGTGTGTGTGTGTGTGTGTGTGTGTGTGTGTAGAGGAGTGGAGTGGAACAATCTGGCCATTGTGGTCTAGACTTAGGGTTTTTCCATAACATCTTGGTGACCCTTCTAGGCCATTTAGGTGATTCATTCTGAGAAAACTCAGAGCAAAGACCTGGAAGAGACCCACTCCCTGGCTCTTTCCGTGTCACGGATTATCCTTCACCATCTTCTGTAACAACATAATTGTGCCCTCCTATCCTCCATGCTCAGATCTCATGGCCAGCTCTGTTGTAAGTTAGCCTCTAAGTGTTCTTGAGACTTCTGTGTGTGCACACTTCATAAATAAAGAAGACAATGATCTGACAATTATCTGGGTGGTCAGTAACAGATTCCATGGCAACAAAAGTCTCAGGATTCTTTTGAGGACCTGTAATTTTGTGTGTGTATCCAATACTCTCTTAAAATAGATGGGTCCTCCCTGAGCCTTGAGGCTTGTTTTATAATAATCTTGGTTGTGATAGCCTTGATTTATACCAGTGGAGAAAGCTCCATGACCCTTAATCATTAGTGACCAAAGAAGTCTTACAGACTTAGAATCCTCTTGTCTGAGGCCCCAAGGTTTCAGAGTGGTATCTGTGTCAAGGCATTTGGCAAATCAAGATACTATATAGGACTGATTGGTTGAAATTCAATCCAGACTCTAGATTCCCCCATTTTTAAGAGATGGAAAAGCCCCTTTACCTTCACCTACCCTTCTATTGTTCTTCCAGTAATGGCTCAGTAAGGCTGTCCTTAGTACATCCCTGGTGACCTGGCTCTGTGGAATGCAGAGGAGCAGGGCAGGGCACCCAGAAAGGGATTCATCGACTTTCCAACATATTTTCTGGGAACATAGCAGGCTGCTCATCTCAACGCTTCTGAAAAATCCCACCTGAGAAGCAAAGCGCTTCAGGAAGCCCTGATAAATGACATCAAAGATGCTGGGTAACTGTAGCAAATGTCTGGGTGTGGGTGGCTTCAGGAAGTAAATTCCTACTGGAAAGGAGGGCCCCGGCTCCAGGTGGGGCATACCTCACCTGAGACCTCCCTGGGACATAGATTCCCAGGAGAAATGTCTCTGACGATCAAAGCACCTAGTGATTCTGTAGAGAAGATCTTTATAGGTAGTGCTTCAGCTCCCAGGTTTGGGCATGTAGGCACATGTAGTGTGGATTCTGGAGCATGGCCAAGAGTCCCTGCTCTGGTCTCATCATTGATGCTCCAACTCTGCCATCAGAGCCTCCTGATTTGGCTTAAGACTAACACTGTAAAAGTCTAAGTATATCTCATGGTATTGGTCTCAGTGGTTGAGGTTGCCTTCAATGAATGAGTTTATCAGATCCTTTCCTGTGAATAGGTTTCGATTGGGAGGAAAAAGTGAAGAGGCACAAGGCACCTGGTCTTCCAGGAAGAGGTCCAGTAATCAGAAGGAATCCAAGTGACCATCTGGTTCAGAAGTTTCAACCCATAACCCACAGGCCACACTCAGCCTGTGTAGTTGGTCTAGAATAGTGCCTACTACAAATTCTGAACTTTATTTCAAGTAGAATACGAGCCTCCCGGTTAATCATAGATCCAACCATTCTCACTATTTTGCATCTGTTTACTTCATCTGTTTAGAACACTTGTCCTGAAAACTGTGTGTGTTTGTGACCCCTGAATTCTGGTACAAGTTTCCACTCAATGCAAAGTCCTTTCAGCAACATCATGCAGTCCTTCTGTTTTCAATTTTTCACATATTTATTCAAAATATGTGCACTGAGCACCTACTACAGGCATAGAATTTTAGAGCATGAAGAGTCCTTGGAGATGTTCTAGTCTTACCACTTCATTTCACAGATGGTGCAAGCAAGGCCCAGAAAGCTGCACGACTCATGTAATGCCCTAAAGCTGCTCCAAGGCAGGGCTAAATTTAGTTAGAAGCTGGGTGGGCAGAAAGTAGCTGTCTTTCTTGAGACTGCCAGGCACCTCACTGAAACCCAACTACACTTCAACTGTGACACCTCCCCAAATGTGCTTAGTTCAATGATTCTCAAAGTGTAGTCCAGGGGCCTCTGGGGTCCCTGAGATCCTTTCAGGGCATCGGTGAGGTCATGACTATGTTTTTGTCACTCTCATCCTGTCACGTGTGTATGGAACTTCTCCAGAGGTGCATGATGTGTGATACAGCAAGAGATTGAAGGCAGATGCATATATGAGAGTAACAACCTGTCTCTGAACAAGTCAGCCTAACTGTATAGCTATGCCTCCATTCTCGCTAAGTGTTTTTTGGGGAAATACATTTTTATTTAAAAATATGCTATTTAGGGGCACCTGGGTGGCTCAGTCAGTTAAGCCAACAACTCTTGATTTCAGCTCCAGTCATGATCTCACAGTTCATGAGATCAAGCCCTGCATTAGGCTCTGCACCGACAGCACAGAGCCTACTTGGGATTTTCTCTCTCCCTCTCTCTCTGCCCCTTCCTTACTTGTGTGCATGTGCTCTATCTTTGTCAAAATAAACAAACTTTTTTAAAAAGTATTTTTTTATGTTAACATGTAATCTGTTTTATGTTAACATTTAGTATTAAATTATTATATATTTATATATATTTATTATATAAATCAATAGATGGTTTTAAAATTTGTGTTTTAATTTCTAATGTGGTAAATATCAATAGATATAATCCACATAAACTATAGCTTTTTGGGGTCTTTAATAATTTTTAAGAGTATAAAGAAGCCCTGAATTCAAAAATTTGAGGATACTAACTTATTCTGATAAACCTAGCAAAGGAAAATTATAATACTTGAATTTTTCCGACAGGCATATGGTCACATATAAGTCATATAATTATTTTTTTAAAAGGAAAAAAGTGAATGGGATCCATTTTTGCTTCTTAGAAATGGTAGAGGGTGCCTTTCCATGTGGTAGGCCTACGACCGCTTCAGTTCTGCCAAGGATTGATCTGACTTGAGCTGTTCCATCCCCAAGGAATGGGAGGAGCAACCTGGCCCAGTAGTTACTAAAGTATGAAATTAGGGCTGGTGTCACCAGGATTTACATCTCAACCCCAAATCCTGCTCCCCCTGCTTCCATGTTAGCTACAAGTACGAGCATCATGAGGGCCTAGGCCAGAAACCTGGATTCCTCTTACCCTGTCCTCCCATTTTCTACCTCATCCACCGCTACCATCTCCCGGAACAGCTCTGCTACCTTTCCTCTTCACTGCAACAGCTACAGTTGACACAGCTGTGAGCTCATGCTTGGAGATGACTATGTCTTCACTGGTCTTGGGGCTCTTCTTGCCTCCTCCATGGTGGCTCCACTCTGCCTCCACAGTCATCTTTCGATTACAAGAATCTGATCATGATCCATCCTGTTCACCCTTCCTCAAGGCCCTTGGTAATCTGGACCCTGAGGACCAAGCAGCCTCACCACCTCACACACCTCCTGATAACTTTATCCTCCACTGTGGAGAACTCTTTATATGTCTGCAAACCCACCAGGTGCAGTGGGGCTTCAGGGCTTTTCCACAGGGGGTTTGGTGTGCCCCCAAACTGGAATACACTTCCTTCCTGGTTGTCTACCCGACAAACTCCATATCTCAAGTCTCCGCTCAACGCTCTTGCTCTGGAGAAAACTCCAGCTCCTGGAAAGACCCCATACAAAGTTAATAATAGAGTAAGCTTTGTTAAAATAAATGAATGAATCCTTTATTTAAAAAATGTTATTCTATACTATCTATTAAATTTCCCTGCCTTATTAAGTATAGAACAATGAACTGAATTGGTAACTGCCATCCTGCAGAGCCAGTGGTCTTTGCTCTGGACACCAGGCCCCACTGTACATGCTGCAGGGTAGAGATAGTGAGTTGGAATGAATGTTTGTTGACATTAGAACTTGACTCAGAAGTTGGTTTTCTCTTAATATGTCTTTAATGTCCACTGTTTTCTTGTCTTTTGCTTATTTTTCCTTAAAATGGAATCACAGAGGGGAGAGCCAACATGGAGGAGAAGTAGGGGAACCAGAATTTCCCTCGTCTCTCAAACACAGCAGTATCGGAGGTCAGAACACTTGGAACTCCAGGAATCCAGGCTACAGAGTGACAGAAACGTCTCCACAGGTGTTCAGAGATAGCTTGTTGGGACTTATAGCTTCCTTGATTCTCTGCCTGGTCCTTTTTTTTTTTGCCACCCTTGTCATTTCTCTCTTTCTGTAGGCTAAGCCTTCTTCCACCATCCCCCTTTTTCATTTTTTCTAGGGTTGCTTCAATGAACAAATCAAAGCACACCTGATGGAAGGTCCAAAATGGAATCACAGGGTGAGATCAAGATGATTTATGTTTCTAAAGAGGTGATGGAGATTCAGGAGAACACTTATCATGATGAGAGCAGTAAGTAATGTATAGATTGTTGAATCACTATATTATATACTGAAATGAATATAACACTATTTGTTAAGTATGCTAGAATTCAAATTAAAAATTTAATTATAAAAATAAAGAGACAAATACCTTTAAAAAACATGAGTTGTGGGGTGCCTGGGTGGCTCACTTGGTTGAGCGCCTGACTCTTGATTTTGGCTCAGGTCATGATCTCATAGTCATGGGTTCCAACCCCTCCTGCTTGGAACTCTCTCCCTCCGTCTTTCTTTACCCCTTCCCTGCTTGCTCGCTCTCTCTCTCTCTCTCTCTCTCTCTCTGTCTCTCAAAACAAATAAACTAACTTAAAAAAAAAGATTATTTGTAGTTCCAATTAATTGGTTTCTGGTTGTTTCTGTCACTTTAAGGTTAATAACATGATACTTATGAAACTTTTATCATAAATGATGCATGGATATTATTCTTACAATTTTCTCATTTAAAACTATTTTGTAACATTAATTCTGGCAGCATCTTTCTTATGGTGTCAACATGATACAAGATAGGTTTTCACAGGGCCATTGGTCTAATTAAAACAACCTGTGATCTCTATTTCTTATTAATAGAGAAAATTTTGTAGAGAGAATATAATCTGTGGAAATAACCCTTGTCAAACACAGAAAGACGGTTTGTCACATGGTAGTAAGCAATAAATGCTAATTCTTCTCTCTTCCACCATTAAAGTCAAATTCGATAAAACTAAGTGCAAAGTTTTCAGCAAGGCACATAAAGCCCTACTGGTTTGATGCATGCCCACATCTGATACCTGCCCCTCTCCCATGAAACCTTGTGTTCCAGCCGTATGCCTTGTCAGCGGTCCATGGATGTACTATGCCATACCGCCACTCCTCTCTGCCTTTATTCACTCAGTTTCTAGGCTGGCAGTGCCCTTGCTCCACCTGTCTTCCTGTCCTGCCAGACTCAGAGCAGCTATTACCTTCTCTGGAAACACTTCTGGTCTTCCCCAGCTTAGGTTAGCTGTTCCACCTTGAAGTTTCAGCAAAACCTTAAGCTGACCTCTCTCCGAGCGATATGACCTTGAGCACAGGACTTGACCTCTCTTATCTAGACTTCATCATCTGTAAAAAAAGAATAATAATGGTTTCCACCTCACAGGGTTATACGGATAATTACTTGAGATTCCTGTAAAGTGCTTAGAATAGTACCTGGCATGTATTAATTACCCCCTGAATGCTAGTTGTTATATTTATTTTGGTATCGCTTACTATAATGAAAATATCTGCACACTTATCTGGGTATCCATGCCGGTCTTTTTCCTCTGTCTCTGAGAGCCTAGCATACCTCCTAGCAAGTGCCCTGTAAACTGAACTAACTCTTGATATCTATCAATGTACATACATAGCTTTATACCGTAGTAGTCAGCAGAGAACAATAGTAGATGTTCTGATCTTTCTCTTTACATCATCTAGGGTTTTGCCATTTTTAACAGCTATAGACATGCCCATTCATTACCCTTTATGTTTTTATAATTGATTTTGTTATAAGCATCTTTGGCATTAAACAATAAGTGCTTCCCTGTGGCAGCAAGCAATTATCTGGTTAAAACTTATAAACACCTTTATAGCCTTTGAGGGGCATCACCACACTGATCACCAAAGAGACCGAACTAATATACAATTTCTCATGAAACTATTTCTTCCCAAGCTTGTCATCATTGGATTTTATCACTACTTTGTTACTTTAATGGGGACATAATAGTATCTATGAGTTGTTTTTGTTTGTCTGTTTTTAATCACTAGCATGGATGAACAGTTTATCGCATGATAAGATACTATGTTTTTTCCATCAGCAACAAAGCATCTATTCATTTTTTACTACATACAAAGGAGAATCCAAATGGGAACAGTATACACTTTTATCAAAGTTTTCTTCAGATATAAAATTTACCCAACCTGTGTCTTTTCTTTTCAAGATGTACTTAAAACATCTGCTAACACAGAGTTTTCTACGTGGATGGTGTCCCTCTAGTCGGGCAACAGAGTGATACTGACATGCAAGCAGTCCCAGGGCAGTCTTCCATAGTATTCAGTCCTGTGAATTTTTTACTTCAAGCTCTTTTTTTTGACAGGTTGTTTTTAAATAGTTTATTCTTTGACTTATTGAGGGTATATTATGTGGTATAACTGAATTCTTTTCCCTACTGAGATCCAGTTTCTACAAAGCAGATTGGATAAGGACCCTTTTCCCTGCTGTCATACTGTTTCTAGCATGTTATGAAGTTCTACACAATTTTGAATTTCTGAAATTTCTATTCTATTGCACTGATGAATCTTTTAAATTGCAAGTTATATGGTTTCAATTACTGTTACTTTTTTATTAAGTTTTTTATTTTAATTTTTGTATGTTGACATACAGTGTTACATTAGTTGCAGGTGTATAAATAGTGATTCAACAATCTAGACATGGCTCAGTGCTCATCATGGTATGTGAACTCCTTAATCCCCATCACCTATTTTGCCCATCCCCCCCAATCTTCCCTCTGGTAACCACCAGTTTGTTCTCCATAGTTAAGAGTTTATGTCTTGGTTTGTCTCTCTTTTTTTTCCCCTTTGCTCATTTGTTGTTTCTTAAACTCCACATATGAGTCAGTCTCTGATGACTTATTTCACTTAGCATCATACTCTTTACTTCCAACTATGTCATTGCAAATGGCAAGATTTAAGTCTTTTATGGCTGAATAATATTCCAGCTTATATATAAGCCACTTCCTCCTTATCCATTTATCAATTGATGAACACTTGAACTGCTTCCATATCTTGGCTGTTGTAAGTAATATTGCAATAAACATAAGGGTGCATGTTTCTCTTTGAATTAGTGGGGTTTTTTTATTCTCTGGGTAAATACCCAGTAGTGTGATTACTAGATCATAGGGTAGTTCTCATTTAAAAATTTTTTAGGAACCTCAATACTGTTTTCCACAGTAGCTGCACCAGTTTACATTCCCACCAACAGTATATGAGGGTTCCTATTTCTCCACATCATCTCCAACACTTGTCATTTCTTGTGTTGTTGATTTTAGTAATTCTGACAGGTATGAGGTGATATCTTATTGTAGTTTTGACTATGATTTTAGCTGTGGTTTTTTCATATAAGGGCTTTATTATGTTGAGGTATGTTCCCTCTAAACCTACTCTCTTAAAGGGTTTTTATCATGAATAGATGTTGTACTTTGTCAAATGCTTTTTCTGCATCTATTGAAATGATCATATGGTTTTTATCCTTTATTTTATTGATGTGATATATCATATTAATTGACTTGCAAAAATTGAATGATCCTTGCATCCCAGGAATAAATCCTACTTGACTATGGCAAATGATTTTCTTAAATGTATCATTGGATTTGCTTTGCTAATATTTTGTTGAGGGCTTTGCAAAAGTTCATCAGAGATATTGACATGAGGTTCTCCATTTTTGTTGTGTCTTTATCTGGTTTTGGTGTCAAGGAAATGCTGGCTTCAGAGAATGAATTAGGAAGTTTCTTTCCTTTCCTATTTTGTGGAATAGTTTGAGAAGAATAGTTATTAGCTCTTCTTTAAATATTTGGTACAATTCACTTGTGAAGCCATCTGGTCCTGGACTTTCATTTGCTGGGAATTTTTTGACTAATGATTCGATTACACTACTGATAATCCTTCTATTCAAATTTTCTCTTTCTTCCTGATTCAGTTTTGAATTCCTAGGAATTTACCCATTTCTTCTAGGTTGTCCAATTTGCTGGATATAATTTTTCATAATATCTCTTATAATCTTTTATGTTTCTGTGGTGTTGGTTATTTCTCCTCTTTGTTTTTAAAAATTTTTTAATGTTTTTTTTATTTTTGAGAGAGAGAGAGAGAGAGAGCATGAGTAGGAGAGAGGTAGAGAGAGAGGAAGATACAGAATTGGAAGCAGGCTCCAGGCTCTGAGCTGTCAGCACAGAGCCTGAAGCAGGACTCAACTGTGAGATCATGACCTGAGCCAAAGTCAGATGCTTAACCAACTGAGCCACACAGGCATCCCTATTTCTCCTCTTTCATTTCTGATTTTATTTAATTGAGCCACCCCTCTCCTTTTTTTTTTCTTTTTTAATAAGTCTGCCTAAAGGTTTAACTATTTAGTTGATCTTTTCAAAGAACCAGATCTTGGTTTCAATGGTGTGTTCTTTTGTTGTTTTAGTTTCTATTGTGTTTGTTTCCAACCACTATTACTTCATAACATGCTGTACAGTCTATCATGATAATAGGAAACCTTATTACCAATCTAAAATGGTTTTGATGTTTTTGCCCTCATTTCTTCCTTCAGGGGTTAAGAAGTAAGAACAGTGAGAGCAAGAATGGTCAGAGAACCTTAACTTTCTTTTCTGTCTGCAGAATCTGGATCCCTGTATTGAGCAGACTTCAGAAACTGCCGCCCCAGCTGACCTACAGTCTTACTTTGTTTGGAGGACAAGGGCAGTGCATTTCAGGGTGTTACAAAGTTTCCATTTGGGATGATGAAAAGGTTCTGGAAATGGACCGTGGTGATGATGTACAACAATGTGGGTATACCTAATACCACTTAATTGTACACTTAAGGGGCGCCTGGGTGGCTTAGTCGCTTAAGCATCTGGCTTCGGCTCAGGTCATGATTTCACGGTTCATGGGTTCGAGCTCCACGTCGGGCTCTGTGCTGACAGCTAGCTCAGAGCCTGGGACCTTCCTTCAGATTCTGTGTCTCCCTCTCTCTCTGACCCTCCCCTGCTCACACTGTCTCTCTCTGTCTCTCAAAAATAAATAAAAAACATTAAAAAAAAATTTTTGTGCTCCTATGCCTCAGCACTTCTTTATCCCTTGGGTAAATCCCTAGCAGTGCTATTGCTGGGTCATAGGGGAGTTCTATGGATAGTTTAGTGGCACTTTCTACAATAGCCAAATCATGGAAAGAACCTAAATGTCCATCAACTGATGAATGGATCAAGAAGATGTGGTATATATACACAATGGAGTACTATATGGCAATGAGAAAGAATGATAAATGTCCATTTGTAGGAAAGTGGATGGACCTTGAGGGTGTCATGCTAAGCGAAATAAGTCAGGCAGAGAAGGACAGATACCATATGTTTGCATTCATAGGTCTAACAGGAGAGACCTGGCAGGGGACCATGGGGAGAGGAAGGGGGAAAGAGAGCGGGGAAGAGTGAGGGACACAGATCAAGGGAGACTACTGAATACTGGAGACGAACCATGGACT
>NC_043710.1:72947416-72959728 GCF_006229205.1 Suricata suricatta | reverse complement strand
TGGATGGACCTTGAGGGTGTCATGCTAAGCGAAATAAGTCAGGCAGAGAAGGACAGATACCATATGTTTGCATTCATAGGTCTAACAGGAGAGACCTGGCAGGGGACCATGGGGAGAGGAAGGGGGAAAGAGAGCGGGGAAGAGTGAGGGACACAGATCAAGGGAGACTACTGAATACTGGAGACGAACCATGGACTGAGGGGGAGGGGGGGAGGGGGGGAGGGGGGATGGTCATGGTGGGGGGCACTTGTGGGGAGAAGCACTGGATGTTATATGGAAACTAATTTGACAATAAACTATTATAAAAAATAAATAAAATAAAATGTTTTTAATTGTACACTTAAAATGTTAAAATGGTAAATGTTATGTATATTTTATCGTAACAAAAAGTCATTTAGGGGATTATAAACAAAAGCAAAAAGGAATAATATGAAAAAATCTCTGATAGAAAAAAGCATAATGTAAAATTATATCTATACTATCATTAAAATAATCTAAAATTTATACAAATGAAATAGGATTAGAAAAGATCATGGAAAATTAAAGGTATATTTTAGGACCATGGGATTATGTATGAATGTCTTCTTTCTTTTATTTATAGTTTTAATAATATTGGCACGATGTTTTGATGTCATTTAACATAATTAGGTAATTATTGCCTACCCTCTTCCTCCCTTCCCCTAAATGCTGAATTTGAATAAAGAAATGTATATAGATAAGATTAAGAGTACACAGAAACACCTCCTTCTGCCATGAGGGCTCAAGGAAAAAATCAGCCTAGAAATGCTTGAAGAGGAACAGAAAAAAGTTCTCACTTAGATGTATTCTCACCATTAAGTTCTATTCTCACCATTGAGTTCTGCCTACTGGAATGGCCTTCTATAACTCTCCTTACTTGTTACTTGACAGAGTGGACTAAAAATACATCTTTTCAAAATACTTCCTGCATCAGAAGCAGAAGCAATTCATATAAATGCCTCCAGAGGTCATGGTATTTAGGACCCTAGATCTTTCCTTGGGTTACTTGTGCAGAGTAGGGTGTTAAGTAGTCAAGGTGTATATAGTTCAAGAAAGGAAAGGAACCTAATTTGACCATTTTGTACTTATCACGTGCCAGAATCTAGATGGGATTTAGGTGAGTATTTGAGCTTCCTCTCAGAGTAAGGTGGTGAGATAGGAATCTTTATCTCCATTTCAAAGGTGAGAGACTTGAAATCCAAAGTATTAAGGAACTTGCTAGTGGCTTAAAAGTCTGGCAATATGAAGAAAGAGGTAAGCCACCTGAAAACCCTCCACTCTCATACCCTGGAAATATTGAAAATATTTATGACCAAAAATATAACATTGTAAGTGCATAGATGAATTCACAAGAAAAAAGCAGAAATATATAGATGTCAATAACAAGAGAAAGGTCTAAAGTAGAGTAGTGAGAACAGTAAGTAGTGAGAACAAAGCCTGTTGCTTCCTGAGGAAGATGCTAGAACTCAGCGACTTGGGCACCTAGATTTTACCACCTCATAGTCCCAGAACCCCCAGGCCAAGGAATTGTAATAATTGATCCCAAGCCAGTGATATCTCACTTAATTCTGAGAAAATTAAGTGGAAAATTCTGGAAGGAGGCCAATCCAGGCCACAAGAATTTCTCTTAGGAAACACAAGCAGGTCTCATCAGTGATGAGTTCACAATCAAAAATTTAAAAACACATAAGGAAAATATCACCATGTGCACAAATCAGCAGACAGTAAATATCAGGATTTGAGCCCTAAAAACTTGAGATAATGGAATTGAAATCTAAGAGATAAGACATAATTATATTTAAAGTAATTAATGAAGAAATAAACCTTAAGGAAAAAGTGTCACTATGAAAAACAATGGGTAGATTTTTATAAATAGGATTTCTAAAAGTAAAAATAAAAAAGTCATTGAAACTATAAACACTGGATGAGGCATATAGCTTGTTAGACATCTGAAGGGAAAACCAGTCCACTGGAGGACAGATATTAATCCCCTTGGATGGGCCTTTGCTTGGACACAAGAAAGGTGGTCCTCATAACCACCACTGAGGCTCCAGGCAGACAATGAGGTCTGACAAGCACCACCAAGCCTGTATGAAAACCCATGAACAATTCCATGTATATTGTCAATGATGAGAATCAACTTGGCCCCACTTTGAGGCTCTTTGATTACTGGAGAAGATTTTGGTATTGCCCTAGGAGTTTGTGCACTAGTTGGGTTCACTAACCTGCTAAGTGGGCTTATTGCTTGAAATCAGGACAATTGTTAATCAGCTTTGGGAAATGTTCTTGGTCCACTTGCTGATAAAATCCCAATCAGCACTTTATATATTAGCTTGATCTATATAAATCTGACTCCAGTTTCACTTATTTATATAAGTGAAAGATGTCAAAAATGTAATATTGGTGGCTACCATTTTTATGTCAAATGTTGAATTCTTCCAGTGCTGAGAACACTTGGTAAGTATTTCAATCCTTGCCTGTCACTGCTAAAACCAACATTCATCAGCAAAGTAAACATCACAGTCCAGTTAATCTTGGCAGTTTCTTTGGCACCTCTGGTGTGCAGTTATGCTGACAGTATTCATCCTCAGATGTGGTGCTTTATATTTTGCAGCACAGCTGCCTCAGCTTACAGTTATGCTCAGTATGCTGATCAGGTGAAAAAAATGTAGATGAAAGTCATCCATCATCATTAGGAAGGAAGCAATATGCATGACTGGCACCAAGGCCACTTGGAAATCTATAAGAATTGCCCATTTGAGTGTTCAGCCTGAAAAAGGACCTGTCAAAATAAATCATGTCATCAAAATTGAAGTACTGCGCATTGAAAATAAGCTTTGTCATGAGGATTATGCAGAATTTCCAATGTATTTGTAATACAAATAGAACTTAGCTTAGCATTTTTCTCTATTTTAGAGTTCTTGATTAATTTACAAAATAATAATCATTCCAGTTAGTATCAATCATTTTTAAATACATAAAAAAAAGTCTAGAATATGGAAACTGAAATCATCATTTCTTTTAAGATAGAATTTAGAGGGGCACCTGGGTGGTTCAGTCAGTTAAACATACAACTCTTGATTTCCACTTAAGTCATGATCCCAGGATTGTGGAACTGAGCCCTGTGTCAGGTTCCATGCTGAGAGTGGAGCCTGCTTAAGATTCTTTCTCCCTCTCCCCTGCTTGTGCTCTCTCTCTCTCAAATATAAATTAAATTAAATTAAATTAACTTTATATTAGTCACAAAACACTAGTGAAGTTTGTGTGTTTAAACATATATCTTATGCAACCTGGCTGAAGAATTCTATGTCTGGCTTTTAGACTTGTGGACATTGATAGTTCATAATTGTTTACAATAATGACAGAAAACAGGAAGTTTAGCTATGGATAAAAAAATTGTAAGAAGATTTAAAACGCAGGAAATTTTTTGAAAATAATAAATAAGATCAAACACAAAATAGAAGCAGTTGAAGTCTTCCAACCCTAGGGGGCCTAACAGTGCATGTATTGGGATAAAAACTAGCACAGATGGTTGGGATTTGACAGCACGTCCATTACCCTTTACTGTTTAGGACACGGTGACTTACATCATGCCTTTATGCTGTGTCTCTTTCATAGTGAGTTTGCATTACACTGGAACTTGTACTCATGTGATATAAAAATAATATGAAGCTGTATATTTTTAAAAGGTTTTTAAAACTTTGGAGAGTATTTTTTGTCAATATTTTAAAGGAATAAGAAAATTGGAAGTAAAAATTATTTACAAGATGCAGCACAAAATGATAATGAAATGAACAATATGAAAGAGTGGTTGGGATAGAAAGATAGGATCTAATATATAACTAGTAGATGTTCTAGAAGGAAAGAAATAAAAATATTTGAATTATAATAGCTGAAGTTTTTCAGAATTAGTGAAAGATATAAATCCAGAAAAAGAGCATTGCATTTTCAAATATAGTTTTAAAAATCCATTTCTTGGCCAATTGTATTGAAACTAATAGAGTAGGCAGTTAGTTAGACAAGAGCTGGAAGCAAGGGTGGGGATAAATGGGTTATACATTGGAACCCCCAGGCACAACATCCTGGCCTGTGGCTCCCAGCATCCTGGCCTTGTGGTTTCCAGTATCCCTGGACTGATCAAGAACAGGTGCAGAACAAACACCCTCCTCTTATATCTCTGCTCCAGGGTAACCCCTAGGGTCCTTATAATGCATTTGCATTATAGTTCCCTCTCTGCATTGGGGAAGGCTGCTCTAATGTTCTGGTACAAACCTTGTAGGGTCAAAAACTCCCCCTCTAACCAATGGGAGGAGTCCCCTCAAAATGATTGCAGGCAGCCTCCACTACCTTCCACCACCCTGTCCATGACCCCTGTAGCCACCTCTTGGCTTGCCCTCTCTCCCATCTTGAGAGTGTACTGTCCTAAATAAACTGCTTTGTGTTTGCTGCTTTCTTCTGGATGCCTTTACTCTTGTGTAGAGAATCTAAGAACCAAGACCTCTATTCACACAACATAGAATCTCCCATTGGAAACAAAGTCATAAAACATCGAAGACAGAAAGGAGGTTCTAAAAGTAGCCTGGGGGAACAGAAGATCACCACGAATGGTAATTAGACTAACAACATAATTCTTAATAGCATCAACAGAGCCTAGAAAAATGTTGTCTCCAAATTACTGAGAGAAAATACCTGTTAACCTAGAATATTACCCCCAGCTAAACTATCACATAAGGATAAAGACATTTTCAAACAAAAGGCACCTACCTGGGTGGCTCAGTTGGTTAGCTGTACAACTTCTGATTCCTGCTCAGGTCATGATATCACGGGTCATGAGATCAAGCCCTGCATCAGGTTCTGTGCTGACAGTGTAGAGCCTGTTTGGAATTCATTCTCTCTCTCTCTCTCTCTCTCTCTCTCTCTCTCTCTCTCTCTCTCCCTCTCTCTCTCTCTCTTTCTCTTTTCCCCCCCCCCACCCTTCACCCATGCTCTCTCTTTCTTTCTCAAAATAAATAAACATTAAAAAAAGACATTTTCAAACAAATAAGAACTATTAACATATGTACTTCAGCAATAAAGAAACTGAATCCAGATAGAAAAAATGAGACGTAAGAAGCAAAATTAAGAGGAAAAAAGATCAATTTGAACATGCATTGTTTGAATAGAATAACAACAACAACAACAACAATAACTAAAGTAATTTGGAGGTATTTTTTAATAGAGCACTAAAATACTAGTAAACAACAAAACAAAATGGGAGGGAGGAATCAGTTAAAGCCAGTTAGTATCCATGTATTATTCAAGGCAAAAGAAGAGATATTGAACAACTGTAGAAGTCACGTTTAGTATTTGTTTTAAAATTTTAAGGGTAATTTCTAAAATATACACATAGAAGGAGCAATAGAGGAGGGAAAGGAAATAAAGAAAATTTTATCTAATAGGAGGCAAGAAAGGGACAGAAAAGAAACTCAAAATAGAGTTTAGAAAGAACAAAACAAAATAGTAGACATCTACATATATCAATAATAGAAATAAACACAAGAAGATTAAACTTAGCAGTTATAAGGAAATCCCAGAATATTTTAAATTTAATTAAATATTGTTTCATATTATACAACAGTTAAAATTAAGGAACCAAATGTGTCAACAAGGATAGAGCCCCAAACATAATGTTGAGTAGGAAAAAAGAGGCAAAATAATATTGCAATATTATAACATTTATGCATATTTTTAAATACCCCAAATTATAATATATGTTGTTTTCCATATTTACAGATATATACACAAACAGTTATATAGTAAAATTATAAAAATAAGCATGGGAAAACACCTGAGTGGCTCAGTTGGTTAAGTGTCTGACTTCAGCTCAGATCATGATCTCATGGTTGGGGGGTTTGAGCCCCACATTGGGCTCTGTGCTGAATGCTTCCTCAGAGCCTGGAGCCTGCTTCAGATTGTGTGTCTCCTTCTCTCTCTGACCCTCCTCATGAATGCTCTGTCTCACTCTATCTCTCAAAAATTAAATAAATGTAAAAAAATTTTTTAATTAAAAATTAAAAAAATAAAACAAGCATGGGAATAATACACAGAAGCTTTGAGGTAGTGGTTAGGGAAATGGTAATGTTAGGGAAAAGGAATGAATGAGGGGGTAGGTCTTTTGCTATTTCTTTAATGTTTTGATTCTTTAAAAAAAAAATGTTTAACCCAAACATGGTGGACTACTAATATCTATTTTATCTTCATAGGAGGGTGGTAATCCCTACCATTTACCTACTTTTCTCAATTTTTGAAATGTTTCCCAACTTAAAAGAAAAGTGTTCTAATAAAATATTGTTAGTCTCCATTCCTAGGTATATCCAAAGGAATTGAAGATGGACTCAAACTGATACTTGTACACTGATGTTCATTGCAGCTTTACTCACGATAGCCTAGAGGTATAAACAACCCAAGTGTCCACCAACAGATAAATGAATAAACAAAATGTAGTGCATACTGACAATGAAATATTTTTTAGAAATGAAGTCTTGATATATACTGTAACATGGATACATCTTGAAACTATTATGCTAAGTGAAATAAGCCAGATACAAAAGGACAAATACTGTATGATCCATTTATATGAAATATCTAGACTAGGAAATTCACAGAAACAAGAATTAGATGAAAGGTTATCAAAGCTTATGGGAGGGAGAATGGGAAATTACTGTTAAATGGTTATAAGTTTCTGTTTAAGATAATGAAAATGTTTTGGACATAGTGGTTATGGTTGCATACATTGTAAATATAATTAATGTCATTGAACTGTACACTTAAAAATGGCTAAAATAGGGGCGCCTGGGTGGCTCAGTCGGTTAAGCGTCTGACTTTGGCTTAGGCTCAGGTCATAATCGCACAGTTTGTGAGTTCCCGCCTGTGTCCAGCTCTGTGCTGACAGCTCAGAGCCTGGAGCCTGCTTGGGAATCTGTCACCCTCTCTTCTCTGCCCCTCCTCTGCTCACGCTCTGTCTGTCTGTCTCTCTCAAAAATAAATAAACATTAAATTTTTAAAATAAATAAAAGTAAAAATAAAACAATCAAAAACAAAACCCCCCACATGTTTTTATTACCAAAAAGAGGCATCTTGAGATAAAATAAAAGCCCATGTTGCGTAAATAATGCAGACAGTTCCAGTTACCTGGTCAACAGGTAAAAAGCAAACATTTAAGGTTTTCCACTCCAATCTTTCCTTCATTTCTTTTTGCTGGAATTTCATATTCATTTCTTCCTGCTGGATGCTTAACCGTGATGGTAGGGAGGGTAAGCCGGCATTTACTCGCCTTGTCCTCAGGAGCAGCCGAATTCTCAGCTGGTGGATGGGCGGCTTTGGTCTCCTTGCCATCTGCGGTTTCAGGTGTCCTGGGTGCCTGTGTTGGTATTTGAAGGCGCAGCACTATCAATGTTGAGTGTGTGTTGACCTTGGGTCTCACGTCCTTGATTTTCCAGAGTCTTCTTCATTGCCCTCCTGGCTAGGCCGTCTTTGGCGCAGAGGACTCCTACGCATTGCGGTCTGTAACCCCATCCATACACTGTCTCACCCGTCTACGTTGTCTCCTACACCCTGTAGGTCAGCGTCCCGCGTCCCTTCTCCCTGCACGGGAGGAGTAAGGACAGTGTGGATGCCCGCCCGCAGGGTCTCCGCGAGGTCAGGCGGGCACCGTAGCCTTCGTAAGGGTGGGCGACGGTGGGGAAAACCTGCGTGCAGTGGCTAGCCGACGGTCCCCTGCATATTTGCAGCCTGGCACTGGGGCTCCGGCCAGGACCTGTAGCATTTACTTCTTCTGCACCCTCCTTCAACAACTCGACAGTCTCTGCAATTGCTGCCCTGCAAAGGTCCCTCGTGGAGTCATTCTTCTTTAGGGCTGTCTGGTGTACAAATCCATCTTCCTTGGTGTCATTCCTGTTGATGAAACTTTGTTTCTTACATCGAACCATGTTTACTGTTTCCAAAACCTTCCTTGCAATGACCTCTGGTCCCCGCCAGCAGGTGCCTCTGTGTGAACCTCCTGGGCCACTGTGGGCAGTGCGGGGCTTGGTGTGCGCAGGCAGGTGGCTGTGAGCTGCCGCGTCTCCGCGTCGCTGCGGGTGGTGGCCGTCTTGGTGACTGGGCCGGCTTTGCCGCTGTGGTTCACCCCAGGGATGAGTGTAAGTAGGCCGGCGGTGGTGGTGTGTCTGCTCAGGGCTCTCTCCAGGGTCCGCTATCTGCTCGTGCTACAATCCAACCCCAACAGTACACTTTAAGTGAGTGAATCCTGGGGTGTGTGGATTATTTTCTCCTTAAAGCTATTTTGGAAACTCATGATAGTAAGTGATAGCCTGAAAATAAAACTGATTAGAACCGGATATCCCGGGATTAGATGCCAGTTTGGTCATCTGAGCCTCTGTTTTCACATTTATAAGCTGCACTAGATGACCTCTAGGATTCTTTCCGTCAGCAAGAATACAAGAGTCTACACAAGACAGAGTTGAGGAACATCAAGACAAGTTTCTCTGGGCTGCTTAAAGTTGAAGCTCCTGTTTTCGAAAAGTCAAGTGTTGGTTGTTTCATGTTTGTGGCAGGTGGTGGGGAAGTCCCCTGAGAGATCCCCATCAACTCTTTTGTTAGAGAGATCTAAATCAAATGGAAGAGAAAAAAGAAAAGGCTACGAAGCCAGTAATTTAATCCTGGCTGAGCTGTTGGAACCTTGATCTGAGCCTTGTCAGTCCTTAGGGGATTGGGCCAGTTTCCAAACCATTCATGATGAGTTGCAACCAAGGCTGTTGCTGTCCACCCTACCCCCATTGTTCTAATGCCAGGTTTGTATGTCATAAGTGTTACCTATCTTTATCTGGATAGAGAAAATTTTAGTGTATTAATCCTCATTCTGTTTAGCTCCAGGATACAGAAGCACGCAATGTGTAGGAACCGCTGCAGACTTTGGCTCAAAACAAAAAGACATTTTCTAGCAATTAAAATGACATGAAAACAGAATGACAATCTGATAATATGATGAAACTCATTAGTGGGCATGTCCGAGAAAGAGATCACACCACCAAGATTACAACAGAGCAGTTCTCACCCCTCGCCTGCCTCAGAAACACCTGGAAAGCTTGTTAAGCCACAGATTGCTCAGCTCCAGCCCAGAGCTTCTGATTCAGCAGGTTTAGGGCAGACCCAGATAATTTGCTTTTCTAACAAACTCCCAGGTGCTGCTGGTGTTGCTAATCCAGGGACCACACTTTGAGAATCACTGCTAAAGAGGCTCTCCTGCCATTGGGCTGGATGCTGAGATGACTTCCAAGGTATCTGCCAGCTCTGAGGGTCTATGCATCCATGGGAGGCCCATAGAATGAGACAAACATTCAGGTTCCAAAGAGATGAATTTGTGCCAGAAATGGAACTCAGTTTATTTTGGTTCAAAGAACCGAGTATTTATAGAACACTAATTATATTCTTACCAGTACACTAAATATTCAAGGTCCTAGTTTTAAAATTATAGCAAATGATCGCAGCTTGCAAGGAGCCTACATTTGAACCAGGAAGGCAAAGCCTAGTTCCTCCATGTAACTTTCACCTAGTTGGCAAATATTCAATATGTTTCTACTAATCTAGAAGCTATGCATAGGGGTACAAAAGTGGAAAAAATGCAATCCAATCTAAGAAATACATGAAGTTATAATCTTCCTAAAACTTAATTTGTTCATATGTAAAAGGGAAAATATACCTACTTCCCAAGATCACTCTGAGAATTAAATTAGGTAATTGTTTATGAAAGTGCCCAGGACAGTACCTGGTGCAGAGAAGAGGAACTCAATAAATACGGTAGTGCCCTCCAATCCATAGTTTCAGTTATCCACAGTCATCTGTGGTCTGGATGCAGATGATCCTCCTCTGACTGTGGTCAGAAGGTCCGTAGTAGACTAACACTATGTCAACAGGTCTATGACATTCACCTTGCTCCATCTCATCACTTAGGCGTGTGATCATCTCACATCATCACAAGAAGAAGGGAGAGTATGGGACAATAAGATATTTCAAGAGAGAGGGAGAGACCACAATCACGTAATTTTTATTACAGCATATTGTTATTATAATTGTTCTATTTTATTATTAGCTGTTGTTAACCTCTTACTGTGCCTAATTTATAAATTAAACTATCATAGGTGTGTATATATATATATATACATATATATATATATGTAGGGTTCAGTACTATTTGTGATTTTAGGCATCCACTGGGGGTCTTGGAACATATCCTCCATGTGTTAGGGGGAACCACTGTACTTCTTTTGTCTGGGATGCTTCCTATCAGAAATAAAACTTGATCTGCTCCTTGAGAGTCAAGGAAGTAAGTTCACGGTCATCATATCTCCATGGAACAAGTGAGTAGGGTATTTTTCTAAACACTCCTCATGGTGATCTGGTTCCTTCTGCGGTCCCAGTTTCTCCTTCTCTACCAACAGCAGCAGGACTAAGTCTCAGAGGACCCCAAGAAAAACAGCGAGAGCAGTGTCATCACTGATCGCCACTCCAAGTATCCCGGACAGCAATGAGCTGATAGGTAGCGGTGTATGGAGTTTCTCAACTTCGGCACCATGGCATCGTGGATTGGATAGTGTTTTTGTTACTAGAGGCTGTCTGTGCATGGTGAGATGTTAGCAGCATCCTTGGCCCCGATCCATTGGCAGGCAGCAGCACTTCTTCCCCCACTGTCACATCCAAAAATGTCTCTGGACACTTCCAAATGTCCCTGAGGAGTAAAATCACCCCCAGGTGAGAAGCCCTGGGGTAGACAGACTCTCACACACATAGAGTTGCCAGATTTAGCCAATAAAAATACAGGACCTTTGGAAAGACAAGCCATAAAGTGGGAGAAAGTATTTGAAGATCATATATCTGATATACAGTACCAGGGATTAATTTCTGGAGTATACAAAGAATTTTTACAACTCAACAACAACAACAACAAATTAAAAAATGGGCAAAGGACTTGAAGTTCCCCACAAAAGACAAGATGGCCAAAAACTTATTTATTGTTTTTCTAACATCCAAATCTCATGAAAAGCTGCTCAACATCACTAGCTATTTGGGAAATGCAAGTCAAAATGACAATGAAGCATGGGGGTGGGGGCAATGATGGAATGGAAGAAAATATTTACAAGCCACATATCTGATAAGGCATTAGTTTCCAAAAGATGTAAGGAAACCCTAAAAATCAAAAGCAAAGAAATAACTCAATTAAAAAATGGACAAAGTACTTGAACAGACATTTCTCCAAAGAAGACATACAAAAAGCCAACAGACACAGGAAAAAATACTCAACATCATTCATACTCAAGGAAATGCAAATCAGACCCACAATGAGATATCACCCCACACCTGTTAGGATGGTCATTATTTTCAAAAAAAGAATAAAAAATAAAGATGCGTACTGGCAAAGATGTAAGAACGGAACCCTTGCACACTGTTAGTGGGAAAGTAAAATGGTGCCACTATGAGAAACAGTATGGAGATTCTGAAAGAAAGAAGGAAAGAAAAAAGGAGGGAAGGAGGGAGGGAAGGAAGGAAAGGATTAGTCAAAGAAGGACTAGTACCTCATGATGCCACTTAGATGACTTATCTAAAAGTAACAAATTCATAGAAGCAGAGAGTGGAATGGTGGTTGCCAGTAGCCGGAGGTGGAAACAGGGAGATGTTATTCAACAGATACCAAGTTTCAGTTATGCAAATGAATATGTTCTAGAAATCCACTGTACAACATTGTGCCTATCGGGGTTTTTTTTAACGGTTATTTGTTTATTTTTTAGAGAGAGAGAGAGAGAAAGCAAGGGAGGGGTAGAGAGAGAATCCCAAGCAGGCTTTGTGCAGAGCCCGATGTCGGGCTCAGTTTCACGAAGTGTGAGATCATTTCCTGAGCCAAAATCAAGAGTTGGATGCTTAACCAGCTGAGCCACCCAGATGCCCCATTGTGCCTATCATTAACAATACTGACCTCTGCACTTACAAAATATTGAGAGTAGGTTTCACGTTAAGTATTCTTACTACAATTTAAACAATCATAGGAGCCAAGATGGCGGAGAGGAAGGGAGCTCTGTAAACTCCCTCTGCACCGTTTTTCGAACTGAGAAGGATATTACGTTCAACTGAGAGAGTGGAAGGAGAAAATACGAACTCCAGAAGGAATAGAACCTCAAAGATACCTGAGTGAGTGGGGGCGAACAGGGGAGATCCGAGGACGGGCCAGCCCGGCCGGGCAGGGGAGGTAAGATCCCCAGCCCAACG